>NW_027412299.1:0-364256 GCF_047663935.1 Musca autumnalis
TATATATATATATATATATATATATCTATATATATAAATGAGCTTGGTGATAAGTGATTGACTGACTGACTGACTCATCATCAACGCCCAGCCAAAACGGCTAAAGCTAGGAGCTTGAAATTTTACCAGTGGGTCACTGTTGATGCAAATGTGCGAGATAAGGCCGGGTTTTAGAAAAATCGTCCTGGAACCACAAAAAATAACAACAACAAAAGTCCTTATTTTTCAATACTATTACGTACTTATGCACTTAGTTGGCCCTCTGCAAGACATGTGTAAAATTAACAATGCCATAACTTCTTGATATCGTAAGAGATCACACATAATTTCAAATTTTGTAGTTTACTTCTAGGCGCACTTATTTTATCGTAAACCACTAAATAATAGAAAGACAAGACATTTGTTATCTTCCATTGCAACAGATGTCGCAGTTGGTGATAATGGTGTATAAACATCAATTACGCAAATGAACAAATGAGTTGCTGTTGAAGACAACATTAGGGGAATAAATTCAGAAATCGCCCAGAAATAACAACAACTAAAAACTGTATGGACCTGACTTTTTGGTAATAAATAAATGTTTGCAAATCAATGAAAGTGCAATAGAATTGTGCATATTACCACGATTTATTTGCAATTAAGAATTTTATCGTATATGGAGATGTACAGTCATAACTATTCAATTTTCAATTTAAAAATCTGTAATTTGATGAATTCGCTAAATAATTAATGAAATCAATAATAGGCCCCAGGAATATAGGAATATAGGAATTTGGTATGGAAATCAAGGTTGGGAAGTGGTGCTTCTAAAAGGAAATGGTTTGGAAAATTACCAATCATGTGTACGAAAAGTACTAAATTTAGTACAATTTAGATTTGGGTGAACGTAAAGAGCTGGACACCTGAAATTTGGAATTAAGGTTACTGTTGTAGTGTAGGATTGAGATATGAGGGTAGTTTTGGAAATTCGTGCTTATGTGTACGAAAAGTACTAAATAGTACTAATTTTGGTACAATAGGGATTTGGGTGAACGGATAGAGCTGGAATCCTGATATTTGGAATTGAGATTACTGTTGGAGTGTAGGATTGAAGAACTTTTGGAAATTCGTACTTATGTATATGAAAAGTACTAAATGGTACTAAATTTGATACAATGGGGATTTGGGTGAACGGATAATAGCTGGAATCTCGAAATTTGGAATTGAGATTACTGGTGGGGTGTAGGATTGAGGTAGTTTTGAAAATTCGTACTTATGGGTACGAAAAGTACTAAATGGTGCTAAATTTAGTACAATTTGGATTTGAATGAACGGATAGAGCTGGAAACCTGAAATTTGAAATTAAGGTTACTGTTGTAGTGTAGTGTAGGATTTTGGAAATTCGTGCTTATGTGTACGAAAAGTACTAAATAGTACTAAATTTGGTGCAATAGGGATTCGAGTGAACGGACAGAGCTGGAATCCTGAAATTTGAAATTGAGATTACTGTTGGATCATAGGATTGGGGAAATTTTGGAAATTCGTATTTATGTGTACGAAAAGTACTAAATGGTACTAAATTTATTACAATTTGGATTTGGGTGAACGGATAGAACTGGAATCCTGAATTTTAAGTATCAAGGTTGGGAAATGGCGTTGAAATAAGGAAATGGTTTTGGAAGTTCGTATTTATGATTACGAGCAGTACTAAATTTGGATTTGGGTGAACGGATAGAGCTGGAATCCTAAAGATTTGAATTAAGATTACTGTAGGGGTGTAGGATTGAGATAGTTTTAGAAATTCGTACCTTTGGGTACGAAAAGTACTAAATGGTACTAAATTTGGTACAATTTGGATTTGGATGAACGGATAAAGCTGGAATTCTGAAATTTGGAACTAAGATTACTGTCGGACAGTAGAATTGAGGTAGTTTTAGAAATTCGTACTTATGGGTACAGAAAGCACTAAATTCGGTACAATTTGAATTTTAGTAAACGGATAGTGTTGGAATTAGGAATTAACATTACTGTAGGAGTGTAGTATTGAGGAAATTTTGAAAAGTTGTACGTGTGCGTACGAGAAGTACTAAATGGTACTAAATATGGTACAATGTGGATTTGGGTGAACGGGTAGAGCTGGAATCCTGAAATTTTTGTTTGGGAAAGAAATGGTACTAAATTTGATACAATTTGGATTCGGGTGAATTAATAGAGCTGGAATCCTGAAATTTGGAATTACGATTACAGTCGAAGAGTAGGATTCAGGTTGTTTTGAAAAAGCAAACTTATGGTTACGAAAAGCACTAAATGGTACTAAATTTAGTACAATTTGTATATAGGTGAACGGATAGCGGTGGAATCCTGCAATTTGAAAGTATGATTATTGTAGGCCTGTTGCGTTGAGGAAGTTTTGAAAATTGGTACGAAAATTCTAAATTGTTCTAAATTTAGTACAATTTTAATTTGGTTTAACGGATAGAGTTTGAATCCTGAAATTTGGAAGTAAGATTACTACTAAAGTGAAGGATTGAGGTAGTTTTGGAAAATCTTTCTTATGGGTACGAAGAGTTCGACTTGATACTAAGTTTGGTACAATTTGGAATTGGACGAACGGATACAGCTGGAATCTTGAGATTTGGAATTACTGTAATTATTATGGAATTTACTGTAATTATTTTGTATTAATGTCCGTGTATGGCTGAGATATGTCGTCGAAATACGTACCATAAGTATACGAAAATTACTTAATGGGACAGTGCTGGAATTTTTATTTTTTGGAGTTAGGGTGTGTATTGGTGTGCAACGTTGATCTCGCTGTTAATGTGTAAGGGTGAGATACGGCTGATCTTTTTTAAAAACGAACTTAAGGGGTACGTACAGTACTAAGATAAAAATAAATATTGATTAAAATTGGTATTAGTGCGACCAAATTTTCAGTGTTTGTCATTTCCATATTATATATTGTTTATTTGTTTTTTTATATCCTTTCCCCATACAAAGTAGCGGGCATTTTGCTAGTATATCTATATAAATAAATGAGCTTGGTGATAAGTGATTGACTGACTGACTGACTCATCATCAACGCCCAGCCAAAACGGCTAAAGCTAGGAGCTTGAAATTTTACCAGTGGGTCACTGTTGATGCAAATGTGCGAGATATGGCCGGGTTTTAGAAAATTCGTCCTGGAACCACAAAAAATAACAACAACAAAATCCTTATTTTTCATTACTATTACGTACTTATTCACTTAGTTGGCCCTCTGCAAGACATGTGTAAAATTAACAATGCCATAACTTCTTGATATCGTAAGAGATCACCCATAATTTCAAATTTTGTAGTTTACTTCTAGGCGCACTTATTTTATCGTAAACCACTAAATAATAGAAAGACAAGACATTTGTTATCTTCCATTGCAACAGATGTCGCAGTTGGTGATAATGGTGTATAAACATCAATTACGCAAATGAACAAATGAGTTGCTGTTGAAGACAACATTAGGGGAATAAATTCAGAAATCGGCCAGAAATAACAACAACTAAAAACTGTATGGACCTGACTTTTTGGTAATAACTAAATGTTTGCAAATCAATGAAAGTGCAATAGAATTGTGCATATTACCACGATTTATTTGCAATTAAGAATTTTATCGTATATGGAGATGTACAGTCATAACTATTTAATTTTCAATTTCAAAATCTGTAATTTGATGAAATCGCTAAATAATTAATGAAATCAATAATAGGCCCCAGGAATATAGGAATTTGGTATGGAAATCAAGGTTGGGAAGTGGTGCTTCTAAAAGGAAATGGTTTGGAAAATTACCAATCATGTGTACGAAAAGTACTAAATTTAGTACAATTTAGATTTGGGTGAACGTAAAGAGCTGGAAACTTGAAATTTGGAATTAAGGTTACTGTTGTAGTGTAGGATTGAGATATGAGGGTTGTTCACAACAATGTGAACGCATATAGGGTTTAGTGCCCTAGTGTGAACGTGCGTTAAGATGTCATGCGTGAACGCCGTTGAAATTGTGGGTGGTGGCGGTGTGGTGTTAATTTTGCCATTTGTTCTTTCCACACACACACTCACACATTGCAACGGTTTTGCATGTAAAAACAAAGTAAATATGTAAATATTTCCAACAGCAGACCGGCGAACAGGTTTGTTTGGTGGCGGTGTGGTGTTAATTTTGCCATTTGTTCTTTCCACACACACACTCACACATTGCAACGGTTTTGCATGTAAAAACAAAGTAAATATGTAAATATTTCCAACAGCAGACCGGCGAACAGGTTTGCTGTTGAAATGAAGTTCAAGAAGTTTTCATTCGTCACGTTATCTTGTAAAGCGCCGGAACATTTTCTCCCCCCCCAGTGAATAAAGAAAAACTTTAACAACACAAAACAAATAGAAAAAATTTTACATACAAACAAACACAAAGTTAAAGAACAAATAAGTTAACACATTAAAACTTAAAATCTAAAGTGATAAAATCCCTATAAAATAATGGTTAAAATACTTACCTAAAAACACTTACCTTGTATATACTTACCCGCTAAAGTTAAAACCCCTATGTGCTAAAACATAAATACTTAAAAACTAAAGTAAAACTTACGTGCTAAGAATAAATACTTACCTACTAAATAATAAATACTTATGTGCTAAAGAAAACTAACTTATATATAACCTAAAATTTTTAAACCTAAATTGAATTCAAGAAAGCAATTGTTTCTACTTATACTCTAAAAAGTTATTACCTAAAAGTGTATTATTTGAAATCTAATACTTAAACTTAAGTAAAATCTTACTACTTAAACCCTTAATAAAAACCTAAAGACAGAACACAGCATGAGTAATCTTTTGTCTATACAATTCGTTTGTCTATTCCAGTACCATAACTTACAGTTTTCCGAAGTTTTCAGTATGTATTACATTTTTATTTTCCAGTGTTGTAAGATGGTTGCGCCATACTTTTTGGGTCACCTCGTAATAATACAACATAATGTTCGTCTCATTAGAAAATATAACGTCATCAAAGTACTTTAAAGGGCTTGAAATCAGCTCTGTAGAAAATTCGTTTCTTTATATTTTACGGGGAGAGCAGTGGTTTTTCCTATCCCTTCGTGATAGAAAATATAACGTCATCAAAGTACTTTAAAGGGCTTGAAATCTTCTCTGTAGAAAATTCGTTTCCCTATATTTTACGAGGAGAGCAGTGGTTTTTCCTATTCCTTCGTGATAATGCTTTTCTGTTTTCAATTACAAAACCAAAATTTAATTCTGGTTTGTGGTCTATTATTTATTTCCTAAATTATTTAGTGACGAAAAGTTATAGACTCTACATTTCTATATACCAAGAACGCCATAAAAATTCTTAATTGCAAATAAATCGTTCGAATATTCACAATTTTATTGCACTTTAACTGATTTGCAAACATTTAGACCAAGACCAAAAAATCAAGTACATACATTTTTTGTTGTTGTTATTTCTGGCCGATTACTGATTTTATTGCCTTAATGATATTTTAAACAGTAAAAAACTTAACATTATTGAACTAAATTTTGTTTTAATCTTAAATTAAAAATCAAAATTTTCCAAATTCGTTGGTAATAATTTTTATACCCTCCACCATAGGATGGGGGTATATTAAGTTTGTCACTACGTTTGTAACTACTCGAAACAATCATTGTAGACCCCACAAACTATATATATTCTTGATCAGCGTGCAATTCTACATCGATATAGCCATGTCCGTCCGTCTGTCCGTCTGTCTGTCTGTCCGTCTGTGGAAATCACTCTAGCGTCCGAACGGATTGACGCAGGTGGATGAAATTTTGGGAAAATCGATAATATGTACGTAGGACTATTGGTATTGAAAGCGGGCTATGTAGGACCACGCTTTCGTATAGCCCCCATACTAAATGATGCGTGACGCGTCGTCGTTTTAAGGAATTTTTAAGATATTTGGCCCATTTTACCACCGAATTGGTTGTAATTTGGTACTTTGTGTCTCCAGAGGCCAAAAAATATTCCTACCAAAGTTGGGTTATATAGGTCCACTTTTTGGTATAGCCCCCATATAAGGCCCCATATAAAGTAGGCGTCATTTTAATATATTTTGAATGTATTAGTCCCATTTGACAACAGAATCGGTTGTAACTTTGTATTTTGTGTTTCCAGAGGCTAAAATACATTTCCACCGTAAAGTGTTTATATAGGTCCACGTTTTGATATAGCCCCCATAAGACGATATCTCCCGATTTTCGGTATTTTGAAGGTTTTGGCCTCATTATCACACCGAGGTGGCTTAAATTTGGTATTACGTCTTCGTTGGGGGTATAAAACTTTCCTCCAGAAATTTTTAGGTATAGGTCCACGCCATAATATAGCCCCCATAGAACGGTACCTTCCGATTTTCGGTATTTTGAAGGTTGTGGCCACATTAATCCACCGAAATGGCTGAAATTTGTGGTGGAGGGTATAAAAAGTTCGGCCCGACCGAACTTAACGCTTTTCTTACTTGTTTTGTTTAAAAAAGAAAATCTGTGGTGCGACATCTTTAAGTGAAAACAAAATTACTCCAGACACGTACATCAGGATCGGTTGGTTTTTACTGCTTACATTACGTTAATACTATACAATTGCGACATCTGTTGAGACGGAAGAAAAACTTCTAATGTGGTTTAATAATTTAGTGGTTTACGATAAAATGATACGATAAAACCTGCGCCTAGAAGTAAACTACAAAATTTGAAGTTATTTTTGACATTTTACGGTATATAATAGCAAAATATAAGGATTTTTGTTGTTGATATTTTTCGTGGTTCCAGGACGAATTTTCTAAAACCCGGCCTTTCTTGCACATTTGCACCCACAGTGACCTACTGGTAAAACTTCAAGCTCATAGCTTTAGCCGTTTGGCTGGGCTTTGATGATGAGTCAGTCAGTCAGTCACTTATCACCAAGCTCAAATATATCTATATATATAAATGAGCTTGGTGATAAGTGATTGACTGACTGACTGACTCATCATCAACGCCCAGCCAAAAGGGCTAAAGCTAGGAGCTTGAAATTTTACCAGTGGGTCACTGTTGATGCAAATGTGCGAGATAAGGCCGGGTTTTAGAAAATTCGTCCTGGAACTACAAAAAATAACAACAACAAAATCCTTATTTTTCATTACTATTACGTACTTATTCACTTAGTTGGCCCTCTGCAAGACATGTGCAAAATTAACAATGCCATAACTTCTTGATATCGTAAGAGATCACCCATAATTTCAAATTTTGTAGTTTACTTCTAGGCGCACTTATTTTATCGTAAACCACTAAATAATAGAAAGGCAAGACATTTGTTATCTTCCATTGCAACAGATGTCGCAGTTGGTGATAATGGTGTATAAACATCAATTACGCAAATGAACAAATGAGTTGCTGTTGAAGACAACATTAGGGGAATAAATTCAGAAATCGGCCAGAAATAACAACAACTAAAAACTGTATGGACCTGACTTTTTGGTAATAACTAAATGTTTGTAAATCAATGAAAGTGCAATAGAATTGTGCATATTACCACGATTTATTTGCAATTAAGAATTTTATCGTATATGGAGATGTACAGTCATAACTATTCAATTTTCAATTTCAAAATCTGTAATTTGATGAAATCGGTAAATAATTAATGAAATCAATAATAGGCCCCAGGAATATAGGAATTTGGTATGGAAATCAAGGTTGGGAAGTGGTGCTTCTAAAAGGAAATGGTTTGGAAAATTACCAATCATGTGTACGAAAAGTACTAAATTTAGTACAATTTAGATTTGGGTGAACGTAAAGAGCTGGAAACCTGAAATTTGGAATTAAGGTTACTGTTGTAGTGTAGGATTGAGATATGAGGGTTGTCCACAACAATGTGAACGCATATAGGGTTTAGTGCCCTAGTGTGAACGTGCCTTAAGATGTCATGCGTGAACGCCGTTGAAATTGTGGGTGGTGGCGGTGTGGTGTTAATTTTGCCATTTGTTCTTTCCACACACACACTCACACATTGCAACGGTTTTGCATGTAAAAAACAAAGTAAATATGTAAATATTTCCAACAGCAGACCGGCGAACAGGTTTGCTGTTGAAATGAAGTTCAAGAAGTTTTCATTCGTCACGTTATCTTGTAAAGCGCCGGAACATTTTCTCCCCCCCCCCCCCCAGTGAATAAAGTAAAACTTTAACAACACAAAACAAATAGAAAAAATTGTACATACAAACAAACACAAAGTTAAAGAACAAATAAGTTAACACATTAAAACTTAAAATCTAAAGTGATAAAATCCTTATAAACTAAATGGTTAAAATACTTACCTAAAAACACTTACCTTGTATATACTTACCCGCTAAAGTTAAAACCCCTATGTGCTAAAACATAAATACTTAAAAACTAAAGTAAAACTTACGTGCTAAGAATAAATACTTACCTACAGAACTTATATATAACCTAAAATTGTTAAACCTAAATTGAATTCAAGAAAGCAATTGTTTCTACTTATACTCTAAAAAGTTATTACCTAAAAGTGTATTATTTGAAATCTAATACTTAAACTTAAGTAAAATCTTACTACTTAAACCCTTAATAACAAGTAAAAAAGTATCAGTCGGCTTTGCCGACAGAGATATACCCTCAGCCTGTGTATATTGAAAAAATTTTTCCCAAAATACGTATGTATTTAGGGGGTTTTAATAATGTTGGGCGTTTGAACAGACAAAAATGTTGATTAAGATTAAAGATCCAAAGTTTTGCGGAGGAGATACTAAAAGGAATGGATCGACATTGACCGTTATGGAAGTGGATCTCCAGCCACAACATATGATGCCATAGGGGGTTTTTACACTCTTCGGGATGTTTGCTCAAGAAGTATGGACTTGTCCCTAAAAAACTTTTACAATCGTAAATGAGGCAGCGAATGCAAGTTGCTTCAACAAAAATCAAAGTGATTCGATATCAGGTCTTAAAGTGAACTTATCCGAAATTTTGTGTGGGAGGTGCCGGATGGAGTCGACAAGTATAGTCCATATTTGAACCTGATCTATATCTGGTAGATATATTAGGATGTGTAAAGAATAGACCAATTCGGCCACTCCCTTCAAGAGTTACCGTACGAACAATTTTTCCGAAAATTTTTGAACTTTTTTTTGGGGGAGGTACCTGAAGGAGTGGACCGATATGGCTTATCTTCAAACTTAAACTATGTTGGGACAAAATATTACTAAGGCCATATTTTGGACCGAATCGGAAGATCCGTACGAGAGTTATTTTGCGCTCCAACCACCTCACAGGGTGTCATAGGGTTTTTTGCAACTTTCATGCTATTTTCTCAGGAAGTATGGACTTGCCCCTGATAAACTTGTACCGTCGTATGGAGGGCAGTGAATACAAGTTGCTAAAACAAAAATCAAAGCGATTCGAGAGATTGCCCTAAACTGAACTTTTTCGAAATTTTGTGTGGGAGGTACCCGAAGGAGTAGACCTATTGAGACCATATTGGAACCTCATATTCCTCTGGTAGAAAGTTTACGCTATACAAAGTATGGACCAAATCGGTCACTACCTTCAAGAGTTATCGTGCTCACAAACTTTCCGAACATTTTCGAACTTTTGTGGGGGAGGTACCGGAAGGAGTGGACCGATGTAGCTCATCTTCGAACTTAAACTAAGTTTGGGCAAAATATCACGAAAGCCAAAATTTGAACCGAATCGGTTCATCCGTTCGAGAGTTATCGTGCGCTCCAGCCAGCAGGACAGACAGACAGACGGACAGACAGACAGACAGACGGACGGACATGGCTAAATCGACTCCAAATTGTCTGAAACACATTTCGTCCAAACATACTTGGGGTCTAAAACCATTATTTGGGTGAGGCACATTTTCATCGTATCAAAGTGTATATACCCTCCTTAGCCTAAAGGCTGAGGGTATAAAAACCTAAACCTAGTGAATTTCGCTAAATAAATCTAAAGAATTGTACTACGAGAATTTGCCTAAAATTTAACTAAATTGAATAATTTGCTAACTACACTACGCTAAAACATATCCTAGAAACTAGATACTTAATCTATGCTAAAAGGAAATCTAGAATAAAAATAAAACCGAAGAATTAAATTAAAAGTGTACATAACTGTGTTATAATTTGAAATAAAAAGGCAAAAGGTTAAGTATAAAAAACATAACCCCGCAAACAAGGGTAGTTTTGGAAATTCGTGCTTATGTGTACGAAAAGTACTAAATAGTACTAAATTTGGTACAATAGGGATTTGGGTGAACGGATAGAGCTGGAATCCTGATATTTGGAATTGAGATTACTGTTGGAGTGTAGGATTGAAGAACTTTTGGAAATTCGTACTTATGTGTATGAAAAGTACTAAATGGTACTAAATTTGATACAATGGGGATTTGGGTGAACGGATAATAGCTGGAATCTCGAAATTTGGAATTGAGATTACTGGTGGGGTGTAGGATTGAGGTGGTTTTGAAAATTCGTACTTATGGGTACGAAAAGTACTAAATGGTGTTAAATTTAGTACAATTTGGATTTGAATGAACGGATAGAGCTGGAAACCTGAAATTTGGAATTAATATTACTGTTGAAGTGTAGGATTGAGATATGAAGGTGGTTTTGGAAATTAGTACTTATGTGTACGGAAAGTACTAAATGGAACTAAATTTTGTATAATGGGGATTTGGGTGAACGGATAGCGCTGGAATCTCTAAATTTGGAACTGAGATTACTGGTGGAGTTTAATATTGTGGAAGTTTTGGAAATTCTTACATAGGGTACGAAAAATACTAAATAGCACTAAATTTGGTACAGTTTCGATTTGGGTGAACGGATAGGGCTTGATTCCTCAAATTTGGACTGAGGATCACTGATGAAGAGTAAGAAAGATGCGCCAAAGGGTTTTTGGAAACTTGAGTGTACGAAAAGTAATAATTGGTACTAAATTTAGTACAATTTGGATTTGAGTGAACGGATAGAGCTGGATTCCTGAAATTTGGAATTGATATTACTGTTGGAGTGTAGGACTGGGGAAGTTTTGGAAATTCTTACTTATGTGAATGAAAAGTACTAAATGGTACTAAATTTGGGACAATGGGTATTTGGGTGAACGGATATAGTTGGAATCTCGAAATTTGGAATTGAGATTACTGGTGGGGTGTAGAATTGAGGTAGTTTTGAAAATTCGTACTTATGGGTACGAAAAGTACTAAATGGTACTAAATTTAGTACAATTTGGATTTGGGTGAACGTATGTATGTAGCTGGAAACCTGAAATTTGGAATTAAGATTACTGTGAAGTGTAGGACTGAGATATGAGGGTGGTTTTGGAAATTCGTACTTATGTGTTCGAAAAGTACTAAATTTGGTACAATAGGGATTCGAGTGAACGGACAGAGCTGGAATCCTGAAATTTGAAATTGAGATTACTGTTGGATCATAGGATTGGGGAAATTTTGGAAATTCGTATTTATGTGTACGAAAAGTACTAAATGGTACTAAATTTATTACAATTTGGATTTGGGTGAACGGATAGAACTGGAATCCTGAAGTTTAAGTATCAAGGTTGGGAAATGGCATTGAAATAAGGAAATGGTTTTGGAAGTTCGTATTTATGATAACGAGCAGTACTAAATTTGGATTTGGGTGAACGGATAGAGCTGGAATCCTAAAGTTTTGAATTAAGATTACTGTAGGGGTGTAGGATTGAGATAGTTTTAGAAATTCGTACCTTTGAGTACGAAAAGTACTAAATGGTACTAAATTTGGTACAATTTGGATTTGGATGAACGGATAAAGCTGGAATTCTGAAATTTGGAACTAAGATTACTGTCGGACAGTAGAATTGAGGTAGTTTTGGAAATTCGTACTTATGGGTACAGAAAGCACTAAATTCGGTACAATTTGAATTTTAGTAAACGGATAGTGTTGGAATTAGGAATTAAGATTACTGTAGGAGTGTAGTATTGAGGAAATTTTGAAAAGTCGTACGTGTGCGTACGAGTAGTACTAAATGGTACTAAATATGGTACAATGTGGATTTGGGTGAACGGGTAGAGCTGGAATCCTGAAATTTTTGTTTGGGAAAGAAATGGTACTAAATTTGATGCAATTTGGATTCGGGTGAATTAATAGAGCTGGAATCCTGAAATTTGGAATTACGATTACAGTCGAAGAGTAGGATTCAGGTTGTTTTGAAAAAGCAAACTTATGGTTACTAAAAGCACTAAATGGTACTAAATTTAGTACAAATTGTATGTAGGTGAACGGATAGCGGTGGAATCCTGCAATTTGAAAGTATGATTATTGTAGCACTGTTGCGTTGAGGAAGTTTTGAAAATTGGTACGAAAATTCTAAATTGTTCTAAATTTAGTACAATTTTAATTTGGTTTAACGGATAGAGTTTGAATCCTGAAATTTGGAAGTAAGATTACTACTAAAGTGAAGGATTGAGGTAGTTTTGGAAAATCTTTCTTATGGGTACGAAGAGTTCGACTTGATACTAAGTTTGGTACAATTTGGAATTGGACGAACGGATACAGCTGGAATCTTGAGACTTGGAATTACTGTAATTATTATGGAATTTACTGTAATTATTTTGTATTAATGTCCGTGTATGGCTGAGATATGTCGTCGAAATACGTACCATAAGTATACGAAAATTACTTAATGGTACTCAATTTGTTTTTGGGTGTAGGGACAGTGCTGGAATTTTTATTTTTTGGAGTTAGGGTGTGTATTGGTGTGCAACGTTGATCTCGCTGTTAATGTGTAAGGGTGAGATACGGCTGATCTTTTTTAAAAACGAACTTAAGGGGTACGTACAGTACTAAGATAAAAATAAATATTGATTAAAATTGGTATTAGTGCGACCAAATTTTCAGTGTTTGTCATTTCCATATTATATATTGTTTATTTGTTTTTTTATATCCTTTCCGCATACGAAGTAGCGGGCATTTTGCTAGTAATAGATAATCTTGTTAATCTATAACTAATTTTATGTTTGCTTTTCAATTATTTTTCCTGTTTTTGGTTATTTTATTTATATTCTCTTTCTTACAATGTTTGATTTCTTATTTATTTTTGTTAATTTTATTGTCATTCATGTCTTTGTCTTTTATTTAAATAATTGTTCATTTTTATATTTGCACTTTTACTTTAACTTTTTCCTTGATACATTTTTATTATATTTTTATTTTCTAAACTAAAATTCGTTACATTTCTAACAACGGTAGTTGTCAACATAATTAGCCCCAGCGGCACTTCCAAACCACGCTGTTTCTTAGACTCTGCATTCAAATTCCAAATTCCATTGGTCCAGTCGACATAATTATGGGTGTCGGCTTATACTCTCGGTACATATAATAACTAGCACACGTTTTATCTTTTCACCACTCAACTCTTATAATACTAAAATGTGTTATACTGAATAATGCCAATCAATTCCAATTACTTTATAAGCCTTAGTTCTTAAGATATTTATGCATATTGAATTAAAAAAAAAAATGAAATCATAAATTCTTAAAATAATTATATGAATTTTGCGTCTTATTCTTACTTATGTATATAACATACGTATAAACAAGTATGATCGAATATATATACTCGAGATAATAAATATGATCGAACACAGCTTGATCCCATTTTGTGTGTTTTTTACTTTTCTTTTTTTTCTATTGTTTTGCTGGAATAAAATATCTTTGGGCGTTTAGTGGAGACGGAAGTCACAAACAAATCAGAGAAACAAACGTCATCATAATTTTTCATCGGCTCATGAAATGTTCCCTTTCCACTGGCATTTGGCATTCATACACCCCAACACCATTATTGTGAGAGAAAGCAGTTTTCTCAATAACCTCTTCCTTAAGAGGAATTTGATGAAATCGACTTTTAATGACGAAAAAATCCTGTTACCTCCGAGCCTTGACAAAACTTCAGCAATTTCCGGGATTGGATACCTGTCTGGTATGTTTATCCTCCTTGTATGGTGAACGCGAAGGCCTAACCCTTGACTAACTTACTAATTTCTTCATAATTATTCCTTAAATGATATTGGGTATGGGTAATTTCTGGTATACGTCGGTGTATATGTTGTTGGGATTTCTCCTTTTACCCTAGTGGTATAAGTCAAGCTTTACTCTGGAATGTAAAAGTGTCTACCATCCGCGAATGTTGTGCCTTTTGGCTTGGGGTCCTCTCACCCTATCTCATTTCGATATTATTAACATTTTAAATCACAATATTGCTGTATTGGAATTTTTACTTGATCAAGAAACGTGAAATAATTTTTCGAAGAGAAAATCACGGCAGACAATTCCACGGGTGTATCATTTACAAAAATGGCATCAAATGTACGTATATAAAATTAAATTCCAATATTCCTCCAATACTTTTTCCAAAAATTTTCTTAATTGTATGATGAGTAATTAAAACTTTACCTGATATTGCATTTGCCGATCCAGTAATGGATCGTGTCTGAGTTCTGTTTTTATATAATTTTTCCTACTACCTGCATATATTAAAATTTTGAGTTCTTTTCCGTTCCTCGTTTTAATCTTGAAAAATGGCAACGAGGAACTATTTAACCAAAACAATATCTTCGTAAGGTTGAGACGGATAATCTTTTTTTTGATTGTGTTATTCATTGTCATAGTCATACGGTTTAAGATAGTCATTTATTTCGATCTGAGCGATTGCTTTGTCGTATTCATCGCCGTTTGTAGGAGTGTCCATAGATTCATGAGTTGTGTTGGGTTCTATTCTTTTTACAGCACTTGTGCTCCCATCTCATCCTACCCCATAATTAACGGTAGTTTCTAAATAGAAATTTCGCTGTAGTTTATTTATCGAAAAACTGAAAAGTACCCGCTGATGGTCTTTTAAATGGGGCATTGTTAAATTGTGGTCTGTTACTGTAATTAACATTTCTAGTTTGTATGGATTGGTCGACATCCATAGGTTGTGGATTGTTAGCAACATTTTTTTGTGCGAAATTGAAGTGAGGTACATTTTGTCGGAACTGTTTTCCAAACGCACTATTTGGTCTAACGGAATTAAATTGAGGACGATGTTGAACAAACTGTTGTGCGAATGCACGTTTATTATTATTGTGGAACTGACGAGTTCTATAGCAGACTGGGTCTGAATTTCGCGGAGGGACTGGAGGTCTCGGTTGAGATTTATGTTATTCTTCAAAATGAACCAACCCTGGGAAAATCCTTGTTTGCGCATTGAGTAATTTTGGTGATTCGCATTGGCTCCCCTTGTATGACCGAAAGCATGATGAGTCCTGATATTCATATTCTTAAGTTTGAAGCATATATGTAGTGTCTGGGGTAGTGAATTAGGAGCAGAAATTGCCAATAATCTTGGTAGTTCAACCTTAAGACCTCTGATGAATGTATCCAAAGCTTTATCTCTGTAAGCTTTAGTCATATTTTAGTTTGTCAGAGTATTGCATCGCAATGCATTTCTCTATTTTTCGCCAGTCCAAGGAAGTTATATAGGACAATGCTGTGTCGGTTTCCCCAATAATTTTCGATCTAATGGTATGTCATCTTTTTGTGTTGGTGTCAACTATAATGTAAGTGTATACCCTCCTAAATCTAAGCTATTTTTTAGCCTTTCGGTGATATCATCTACGTTCGTCATGATTGGAGATTTTGGGATGTAGATTAAGGGATTTATAATACAGGACAAGTGTAAAATTTGGCTTCTTCTTCTATAGGTCCACATTTTTATAAAACTTTCCCCCAGAAACTTGTCGGTACAGGTCCACGCCTTAGTATAGCGCCCATAGAACGGTAATAGCCTATTTAGCCCATAGAATGGTAATAGCCTATTTGTATTTTGATGGTTGTGGCCCCAATATTCTACCGAAATGGCTGAAATTTGGTATTTGGTCTCCAGTTGGGGTATTAAACGCATTTGAAATGGGTCGGTATAGGTTCACGTCTTCATAAGCTCCCATAGAACGGTACCTCCCGATTTTCGGTATTTTGAAGGTTGTGACCTCAATCTATATATGTATAAAGAGTAAAGTGATGACTGACAGATCTACAACGCCCAGACGAAACGGCTGAAGCTAGAATCCCCCAAATATTGTGTGGGGATTAGTCTTGGGGCGAAGGTGCTCGATAAGGCTGGGTTTTTGGAAATTCGTCCTAGAAGGGTACGAAAAGTACTAAAATGTACTAATAATGATACCATTTGTGTGGGTGGCCGACTAAGAATCAACGCCCAGACGAAACGGCTGAAGCTAGAATTCCCAAATTTTGGGTGAGGATTAGTCCTGGGGCGAACGTGCTCGATAAGGCTGGGTTTTTGGAAATACGTCCTAGAAGGGTACGAAAAGTACTAAAATGTACTAAAAATGATACTATTTGTGTGGGGGGCCGACTAAGAATCAACGCCCAGACGAAACGGCTGAAGCTAGAATTCACAAATTTTGTGTGAGGATTAGTCTTGGGGCGAAGGTGCTCGATAAGGCTGGTTTTTTGGAAATTCGTCCTAGAAGGGTACGAAAAGTACTAAAAATGGTACCATTTGTGTGGGGGGCCGACTAATAATCAACGCCCAGACGAAACGGCTGAAGCTAGAATCCCCAAATTTTGGGGCGAAGGTGCTCGATAAGGCTGGGTTTTTGGAAATTCGTCCCACAAGGGTGCGAAAAGCACTAAAATGTACTAAAAATAGTCACATTTGTGTGGCTGACCGCCTAATAATCAACGCCCAAACGAAACCTGAAATTTTGTGTGAGTGTTAGTCTTGGGGCGAAGGTGCTCGATAAGGCTGGGTTTTTGGAAATTCGTCCTACAAGGGTGCGAAAAGCACTAAAATGTACTCAAAATAGTCTCATTTGTGTGACTGACCGCCTAATAATCAACGCCCAGACGAAACGGCTGAAGCTAGAAACTTGAAATTTTGTGTGAGGGTTACTCTTGGGGCGAAGGTGTTCGATAAGGCTGGGTTTTTGGAAATTCGTCCTACAAGGGTGCGAAAAGCACTAAAATGTACTAAAAATGGTCACATTTGTGTGGCTGACCGCCTAATAATCAACGCCCAGACGAAACGGCTGAAGCTAGAAACCTGAAATTTTGTGCGAGGGTTAGTTTTGGGGCGAAGATGCTCGATAAGGCTGGGTTTTTGGAAATTCGTCCTACAAGGGTGCGAAAAGCACTAAAATGTACTCAAAATAGTCTCATTTGTGTGACTGACCGCCTAATAATCAACGCCCAGACGAAACGGCTGAAGCTAGAAACTTGAAATTTTGTGTGAGGGTTACTCTTGGGGCGAAGGTGCTCGATAAGGCTGGGGTTTTGGAAATTCGCCCTACAAGGGTGCGAACATCACTAAAATGTACTAAATATGGTCACATTTGTGTGGCTGACCGCCTAATAATCAACTCCCAGACGAAACGGCTGAAGCTAGAAACCTGAAAATGTGCGTGAGTGTTAGTCTTGGGGCGAAGGTGCTCGATAAGGCTGGGTTTTTGCAAATTCGTCCTACAAGGCTGCGAAAAGCACTAAAATGTACTAGGAATAGTCCCATTTGTGTGGCTGACCGCCTAATAATCAACGCCCAGACTAAACGGCTGAAGCTAGAAACCTGAAATTTTGTGTGAGGGTTAGTCTTGGGGCGAAGGTGCTCGATAAGGCTGGGTTATTGGAAATTCGTCCTACAAGGGTGCGAAAAGCACTAAAATGTACTTAAAATAATAATCAAACGCTCAGACGAAACGGCTGAAGCTAGAATCTTGAAATTTGTGTGAGGGTTAATCTTCGGGCGAAGTTGCTCGATAAGACAGCGTTTTTAGAAATTGGCCTAGAAGGGTGCGAAAAGCACTAAAATGTACTAAAAAGGGTCTCATTTGTGTGCAGACCGCCCAATAATCAACGCCCAGACGAAACGGCTGAAGCTAGAATCTGGAAAGTTTGGGTGTGAGTTAGACTTGTGGCGAAGGTGCTTGATAAGGTTTTTGGTAATCTTCTATACTTATAAAAGAGTTCAGCAATGATAACTCACTGACTGACTGATTCATAATCAACGCCCAAGCTAAACGGCTGGAGCTAGAATCTTCAAATTTTGGGTGAGGGTCACTCTTGGTCCGAAGGAGTCAGATAAGGCTGGATGTTTGGAAATTCGAACTACCCTTAGTATTAGACAAACGCGAAGAGCTAGAATGAGGTTCACTGATGGAGAGTTAGAAAGGTGTACCAAAGGGTTTTTGGAATTCGAACTATGTATGAAAAGTACTAAAAGTTACTAAATTTAGTACCATTTGGTATTACGTGAACGGATAGAGCTAAAATCTAGAAATTTGGAATGAAAATAAAGGATTAGAAGACGAGTTGATATAAGGAAGTGGTTTTGACATTGTGTACTCATGTGTACGAATAGTACTAAATTTGGTACAATTTGAATTTGGGCGAACCTATAAAGTTGGAATTCTGATAGTTGGAATAACTATTACTGTTGGAGTGTAGGTTTGAGATATGGAGGTAGTTTTCGAAATTCGTACATATGGATAAGAAAGGTACTAAATAGTACCAAATAAAGTACAATTTGGATTTGGAGGAACGGATGGGGCTGGAATCCTGAAATTTAGAATTTGGATTACTGTCGGAGTGCAGGATAGAGGTATTTTGGAAATTCGTAATTTTGGGCACGAAAGGTACTAAATGGTACCAAATTTGGTACAATATGAATTTAAGTGATCGGAATGAGCTGGAATATTGAAATTTGGAATTAAGATTACCATTGGAGTGTGGGATTGGGATACTTTTGGAAATTCGTACCTTTGGCAACGAAAAGTACTAAATTCGTACTTGTGGGTACAAAAAGTACTGAGTGGTGCTAAATTTTGTACAAATTGGATTTGGGTGAACGGATGTAGCAGGAATTCTGAAATTTGAAATTAAGATTACTGTTGGAGTGTACGATTGAGGTAGTTTTGGAAATTTTTGGTTATGGGTACGAAAAGTACTAAATGGTACCAAATTTGGTACAATTTGGATTTGGGTGATCGGGTACATTTGGAATCCTGAAATTCGAAACTAAGATTACTGTTGGAGTGTTGGATAGAGGTAGGTTTGGAAATTCGGACCTAGGGGAACAAAAAGTACTAAATTTGGTACAATTTAGATTTGGATGAACGCCTACAGTTTTTGAATTAAGGTTACTTATGGACCGTAAGATTGAGGTATTTATGGAAATTCGTAGTTATGGGTACGGAAAGTACAAAATGTTACTAAATTTGGTAAAATTGGGTTTGGGTGAACAGATAGAGCTGGAATCCTGAAATTTATAATTAAGATTACTTATGGAGTGCAAGATTGAGGTAGTTTTGGAAATTCGTACTTATAGGTACGGAAAGTACTAAATGGTACAAAATTTTGTTCAATTTAGATTTGAAGAGACAACGCTGGAATCCTGACATATTGGGTTAACCTTAACCCAACCTGTTGGAGTGTAGGATTGAGGACATTTTGGAAATTCATATCTATGGGTATAAAAATACTAAATTTGGAACAATGTGGAGTTGGGTGAACGGATAGAATCCTGGTATTTGAAATTAAGATTGCTGCTGGAGTGTAGGTTTGAGGTGGTTTTGGCAATTTGTACTTATGGGTACGGAAAGTAAAAAATGGTACTAACTTTGGTTCAATTTGGATTTGGTTGATCGGATAGAGCTGGAATCCTGAAATTTGGAATTTAGGTTACTGTGTAGGGTTGAGATATGGATGTGGTTGTGGATATACGTACAATAAGTGTACGAAAATTACTAAATGGCAGAGAATTTGGTTCAAATTGTTATTGTGTAAAAGGGGTAGAGCTGAAATTGTGAAATTCGGTATTAGTATAGCAGTTGGCGTTTAGAGTGGAGATAGAGAGGAAGTTTTGGAAATTCGAACTTATGTATATGAAAAATACTAAATCGCGGTTGGGATATGGTTTTGGATATAAGAAAGTAACTTTTGAAACTATTACATATTATAAGTACTAAATATGGTACCAGTTTGGTGTTGCATGAAGGGATATAGGTGGAATTTCGAATTGTTGTATGAGGTTTTGTGTTGGTGTTTAGATAAGGATTTTTTGAAATGCATACAAATTCTGAAATTAGGCCGAGGGTATTAAATTTGACATTGGATGTAGCAATGGAGTTGGAATTATATCATTAGTGTGTGAAAAGTAGAAAATTGCAATAAATTTGGTATTGGGCTAAGGAATAGAAGTGAAATTCTGATATATTATTGATTTGTCAGTTTCATTGTTAGAGAGGGTCGTACGATAAGTATACTAGAAGTATTAAATAATACTAAATATTGAAGCAATTAAATAATACTAAATATTGAAACAATGGTATTGGGTGAATCGATAAATGAAATTTGTTATGAGGGTCACTGTTGAGATTGGATAAGAATGTTTATTAAAATCCGTCTTTAAATGTATGAAAGGTTTCTACATTTAATACCAGTAGAGCTAAAACTGAAAAGTTTGAGGTATGGTCCTGGATTTTAAAAATTGTACTGAATAGTGTACTATTGTTTTCATGTTAACACGAATTCGGTTTCTAAACAATGTACTGAAATCAAATAGTCAAACGTATCATTTCAACAAAATTTGTTATATGTATAGGGCAACATATTTTGAATATAGGTTTTCTAAATTTTGATATAACAAATTCACAAAATTCGGTTGGAAAATGGGGATAAAAAATTTTCAAATTTTCAAAATACCCATACCGTCCTAATAAAACATTGACTGGAATTGCGAACGAAGGCAGCTGCTGAAGTGTCTAGGTGCGATGAGGTCTTTTTTTAAATTCGAACAAAAGGTGTACTAACAGTACTTAAATAAAATTAAATATCAATTCAAAAATGTATTAGTGCATCAAACTTTTCAGTGTTCACCATATTAAGTACTGCTTATTTGTATATTTTTCCTTTTCCGCATACGATGTAGCGGGCATTTTGCAAGTATCAATATAAAACATTCCACCTGAAATTTTTCGGTATAGGTCGATGTCTTCATATAGCCCATACTATTTTCGGTATTTTGAAGGTTGCTGCTCAATATCCCATCGAAATGACTGACATTTGGTAGTTAGTCTTAGTTCCCCACCGAAATAGCTGATATTTGGTATTAAGTTTTTGATAGGGGTATGAAACATTCCACCCGAAATGTGCCGGTATAGGTCGACATTCTAAAATAGCCCCCATAGGACCGTACCTCCCGATTTAAGGTATTTTGAAAGTAGTGGCCTCAATATACCACCGATATGACTGAAATTTAGTATTTAAACTGTCATGGGTATATAAAATATTGCAGAAGAGAATTATCAGTATAAGCCATTTTCTTCAAATAACCCCCCATAGAAGCGTACTTGCAGATTTTTGGCATTTTGAAGGTTGTTTCATCAATATCCCAATGAAACGGATGATATTTAATAGTCCGTCGGTGGTCTAAAACTTTCCACCTGAAATTTAACGGTATTGTTCCATGCTTTTATATAGCCTCCCATAGAAATGTCCCTCCCAATTTTCGGTATATTGAAAGTTTTATACACATTATTCAACGGGAATAACTGAAATTTGGTATTTGCCCTCGCTAGAGTTACGAAACTTTCCTCCAGCAATTTATCGTACAGGTCAACGTTTTATACAGCCTCTATAGAACGGTGCTCCTGATGTTGTTAACTATCCAAATCCCGAATATCCCGGTTTAGGTCTAGTCGGTATTGCCCAATTTTATGTATTTCGCTCAATTCGGAAAATTGTAAATATTGGTCCATGTTTTGGAAAGAACAAAAATGTAGCTCCATATAAGCTGTTTTGAAGGGAGTATTATCAGTTGGGATATACTCGTATGTACTACTCCTGTAATAAAACGAGATAAAACTAATTGTTCCTATTCTCTTCATTACAGTTCGTGATGGAGGGTTAACTTAGCGCTTTTCTTTCTTGTTTATATTTAATTAATTCTTTATTTTTTTCTTGACAATTTTTATATTTTTTATTTATATGCTCTTATTTTTCTATTTTCATTTACTTGTTAATAATTCATATTTTTCACCTTACTTTCTGTTTTGATTCACTTTTCGCTGTATTTTTCTTACTTTCACTTTTTTACTTATTTTATACATTTTTCAATTGTCTTTTACTGGTTTAGAATTCATATTTTTCTTTAATTATAAATAAATCAATAAAGATATTTATTTTCCATTTCACTTTTCTTTATTATTTTATGAGATTTTCAATTTTCTTTTACTTGTTGTTCATAGTTTTTCTTAACAACTCTAGTTTCAACTTTATTTTTCATTCACTTTATTTTACTTGGTTTGTTAGTTGTACCAAGGCCGCAGGCAATTGCATAGCGCACGTTGTTGGACGCCAATTAAAGATTTATTTAATAAACTAGCATATGCCCGCTACTTCGTTAGCGGAAAATCCCCATGGTATAAAGCAGGATAATAAATAAATTGATCAAAATTCAGAATATAATGTCTCCATTTCCCATTTACAACTTTTTTTTTATCAAAATAAATGCCAGTAATGCTACTTACGACAGTTAAGAGTGTTACTACAGTTGAACCTCGATTATCCGTGAACCTCCATTATCCGTGATAGACATGAAATGTTGGACTTTGTTCCATTTCCTCTATTTTTCGATGTAAACTTTGTTGGCGTGATACCAGTGTTTGAAACCCAAAAAAAAAGAAATAAAAACAATTTGTGTATGTAATTTTGTTGTATGTTTATTTTCAAATCTTTGTCGTAAAGTTTAAGGGTTTCAAAGAAACAAGACTTTACCTTTATGCGTGTGTATTCTACGAATGCGAGAGAACAAGTGAAGTTGCAGGTGGGCAGAATAACGATAATAAGGCCGTGACAATCAACTACGACCGCAGCATTGGAAAGCGCCCCTCTGCATCCGAACTATGCGAATAAGCTTTCCAGGAGAGGTAGTAGAAAAGAGCGAACTCACTCCTACAATCCGAACTAGGCGAATAATGCTCCTGGAAGAAGTGCAGAGAAGATTTCCCCATAGAGCTCGAAAGAGCGGCCAATTAACGTAGTTAATTGTAATGCTGGGAAGGGGAGACAATGTATCGAACTTATACATTTGCCGCCCACCTTGACGCGCTATCTGCAAGGCAACAGGTTTAGACTAATTCGCGAGCAAACTTAAACTAGAGTTAGTAGTAGAGTATGTTGCAAGTAAGAGGTGTCGTAGTTCAGTTTCTATTGAGCATTTTAGGTGTAATTACATTTTTACTTAATTCAACTAGCATGATTTTTTTCCATTTAGGGGTGTACTGCGACGGAAATAACCCAGGCAAACAAGGTTGAGCCATGACGCGCGATTTTGCATTTTACACGGCATCGGAAAGATATTGATTGTTCGTTGTGCAAGGATAGTCGTAACTCTTAAATGAAATTTCAATGAAACAATATCCTAGGGCAACCACGATGAAAATAAAACCGAAAGACGCCAGCAATGAAGCAGCAGATAGGTCCGAAGTGGCTTCTAAGTGAACTGCTTTAGTTAAAAAGCAGGTGAAGACAAGTACGTAACCTTTGGTAATTCGACACGCTTTACCCGTAAATGTCTTCATATCAAAGGAAGAGGATCCCAATATGCGATACGAAGTATACGAAACATTAACTGATTTCCACCATGAATAGAAATCGCGTGAACGAATTCTGCAAGAAGACGAACAAATCGACAACGATACGGCAATAAAATCGGGTGGCGCTCAGTGTTGGACCGTGTTGGAAACTTAACAAGACGCAAACGAGGGTCTTAGTCCAAACGAAGGTTTAGGACAGAAGTGAGCTTTTAGCCTCAGCAAAATATAATTTTTGGGCAAGAATTACTAAACGGAGCTTGCTCGCTTTTATTTCGGAAGTATCTAGAGAATGAAAGAATCGGAATTAGCCATTAATCGAAGTCCTAATTGCTTGACACTGCTGAATTCTACAAAGGAAGAAACGTGGATATAACCAGTTTACCAGGAGAAAAGCGAGACAACGGGGAAATATGATTTGATGTCCACTTCCTCAGTTCAAGAAGAATGTGAGCTTCGAGTGAATAATGAGACTGAGTGTCATCTGCTAATTGACAAGGTGTACGAATGGCGAGGAAGGGCGCACAGTATATCCCACATGTGACCGTTTGCAACTTAAATTTTGAATAGGGTCAGAAGGAGAAGTTCTACACAAAATTATTTGGAAGGGAAAATGCTTGGGATCGACGATCTATAGAACTACATCTACCCGAAAAGTTGGAAGAAGATCATTCCAACTAAAGCCATTGGACGACTTGTTGAAAAATTAGAATACTACGAGAAGTTTTGTGGTCGATTTGTCAAGGTTAATGACAAGATGATGTGGAATGTAGCAAGCGAGTGAACTGAAATTAGATTTGGGGATTGAGCATAAATGATTTTTTACTAAGGTCTTCGAAGAAGAGAATTTTCTGACCGACAAATCTCGCACGGTCGTGGCACGATAATTCCTCTCACGAAACATGTCCGATGGTGACCGGAGTAGTGTTTCGTTGAGAGATTCCTCCTCAGCTATATCCAACACAGTCGTGAAGACCTGGACTGAAGAAGAAGGCATGGGACCAGTCAGAATCCAGCCAAATATAGTGTTTTGGGCTAACATGGAACCCAGAATGTTTCTTTGCGTCCCTTCCCGCAAAATCTATGAATACAAATCTGCCCCCAACAATAAATCGACAGGTCGTGAATCAAAAAGACGATCATCGGCTAAACTTATATTAGGCAATCGAGAAGTGATGTTTGAACTGAGGGGACATGAGGGAAGGCTTCCGGAAATTTTTGGAAGAACAAACGCACAAGTTTCTACAATTAAGGAGGAATCGAAACGAGAACCAATGCGAAGCGAACAATTTTTTTTCGAAGTGGCATATGTTCATCTATTAACACCAGAAACAGTAGTAGTGATTGACTGGGTGGGTAATTTAAGGCGCTTTTGCAAACGTTCAGTAATAAAAGAAGCTTCTGAACCTGGGTCTATAAGAGCCCGAGCAGGATAGGAAACTCCTAAATGAACAATGTTGACCATCGCAGTACCTAGCAAGACATTCCGATTTTGGGATGTTTGGAACACTTGACTATTCATGGCTCTAGGATTAGCGCCGGTGGTAGTAGAAGCTATGTTTCCTTCTACTTGTGGGGAATGGCTACTGGTCAGCGAGGAAAGCGATGTCGATGGTCTAGATGAAGGAGATGAAGAAAACCTATGCAGCATAGTATGATGGCGACTATTGCAAATATTACAATTGTGGGTACTAGAGCAGTCTTTGACTGAATGTCCCACCGATAGTTAATTTAGACAACAACCCTGCTTTTTAGCAGCTTCAAATCTTTTTTCAAAAGAAAGTGGTCTAAATTTAGGACAAGAACGCGGTGAATGGGATTCTTTTCTACAAAGTATGCAGGCCGATTTAGATTTATCTTTAACCGAAGAAGTAGCTAGATTGGTTTTGAATCTACTTTTCGGAATTGAACTAGAAGATGAGCCTCTCATGTCTCTCAAGCAAGCTAATGTTTGGATTCTTTCCGTTAGGAACTTGTCTAATTCATCCCACGAGGATAAAGAAGATTTGTCTCTAATACTCTGTTCCCACAAAGTTGCAGTTAATTTAGGCAAACGCTGTTGACAAATAAATACCAAAATGGGATCCCAATGATCCGTGGCTACATTATAGACTGACATAGCAGAAATACAACTATTGATTCCACGCTGCAAGGTTTTCAAGTTAGAACTAGTCTCAGCTTCGAACACCGGAAGGTCGAATAGGAGCTTAAGATGGTTATGGACCAGAATGCTTTTATTATCATACGTATCTTTTAAAGACTTCCAAGCTAAAGCGAAACTTCTATGGGTGAGCGGAAACTTTGCCACTATTTCCCTAGCCTCCCCCTTTGTTTTTTGTACTAAGTGACAAAGCCTCTCAATGTCACTTAGTCCAGCGTTATTAATGAACATGGCTGAGAAAAGATCCCGGAAAGTGGGCCACGATAAAAAGTCCCCATGGAAAACCTCAATATCGGATGGGGGTAATTTGAGATTATGCATGCTATTGGAAACATACGGTGGCAAACTCCAATTAGCAATAGAAATGTCCGAAGGGGTATTGAAAATCTGGATGAACAGTATTCGACAAACGTGAAGGAATCGAACTATTAATAGATAGATTGCCACCATTAGAAGCAGGTGGTTGACCAGTGTTTAGTCTATTAGACCCACGAATCGCAGAACCGAATTGTTGACTATTTTGGGATGGACGGTTTTGAGGAGTACTAATGAGCAAGGCAGATGGGGAAGCAGGGGGAGTCTTAACTGACTTAAGCTCCACCAGTTTTTCATTAATTGTCGACAAACAAGCGACGTAGCTTTCGCAAGTAGTTTCATACTTTGCGTCGGCTGAAGAAGTGTCACCAGAATTAGTACCCTCGACGGAAAGCAAATGATCCAGATACTTATCATACTTCACTTTCCTCCACAAATCTTGAAGTTCCGTGATACGAATCTCAAGATTGAAAATATTGTGATTTTCTGGCCTAATCAGATTAAAACCAGCAATGAATTTGACAACATTGTCAGAAGCACGAATGAATTGGGTGACAGGAGTGACCGACATGATTAAAAGAATGAAAAAACCCAAAAAAAAAAATATCGACAGAAAATTCCAAAAATCTCAAAAAATTAGGTTTTATCTATTTCAGAAAGTCAACTAGAACCGAATGTAGAGTGCACACGGTCTAATTTGCAGAAAAATATCGAAAGAAATAAGTACGATGGCCAATAGCAACTAAAAGCGTGAGAAATTTGCGTAAAATTTCCAAAAAACACAATTTTTTTGAGAAAATGATAAGAAAATCGTCTATTACCGACAGTAGGGTGCACGTCACACTATGTGGTAAAAACGAATTAATTCCAAAAAATATTATGCAAAAACAGAATTGAATTTATAAATAAATATTTATAAATAATTGCAAAAAAATCAATAAAATGTGAATTTAATATATAAATATTATCAACAACGCCGATTGTAGGGTGCTTTATTCGAATAATATCACGAACAATCAATATTGAATCGCGACACGAAATTATATTCGAGAAAAATAACAAAAACAATTTTGTTAAAAATTTATCAAAAAAATATTATTTTTTACACTGGTGAACAAGGTGCGACAACCAGCAACGAATATAAATAACAAAGGAAAATAAAACACAAGCAAATTATCAACGTCAGCCACCACACTACAGACCAACCAACGACAACGAACCAGCACTAGTGGTAGGGAGAGGAATAATTTGTTAGTAGCTTTTATATGAAGAGACCGATCGAGGAACGATGCTGCTTGGAATATTTGGGTATTATTGTTGTTGCAATTGCACGACAAAATACCAAACGAAAAATAATCCAGCAGTGAATGTTGGACCAATACAAAATTGTTGGTATTTTTTGCAAAAGAAAAAGGGCGCGATGGATAATAGTAGTGTTGTTATTGTATTTTCTCACCAGTGGCTGACAATTTCAACGATTAAGGGAATGTGTGTATGTAAGCCCTTAGGTAGAAATAATAAACAAGCACTACAGAATCGATCACAGGCAAACAAATTAAAGCAATAGAATGCGAACAAATGCAAATTAGAAAGAAATTAAATTGGAATAATTTCGATTTGTGTAAATAATCAGCGAATGTATTAAAATAAAGACACAATATTGGGATTATTGGTAATTTTAATACGATTATTTAGCAATATGTACGACAATAAGTGGACTGTATGATGGTTTTTATGTTATAACACACGCGTTAAGGCAATTGTAGGGCGACCAGTACGCGACGTAGGGAACAAATATCAAAAAATCACTTTTTTAAAAACCGAAAAATGCAAAAACAACAACACTCGCGGAATGCTCAATATAAAAGAAACTGAACTACGTACCTTTTAGTAAATTATGTTGTTTGTTGATGTTTTGGTTATGTGGATGATTTTTGATGTGGTTGATGATAAGACGATGCGCACTGATGAGGGAGGACGATGGTGTTGATGATTTTTCTCCTTTTAAAAATAGGGAAAGAAACCAAGATTAGCAACAACTTCAATAAGCAGGTTATTGATCCGGCTCGATTGGATCAAAATGTTGGCGTGATACCAGTGTTTGAAACCCAAAAAGAAAAAGAAATAAAAACAATTTGTGTATGTAATTTTGTTGTATGTTTATTTTCAAATCTTTGTCGTAAAGTTTAAGGGTTTCAAAGAAACAAGACTTTACCTTTATGCGTGTGTATTCTACGAATGCGAGAGAACAAGTGAAGTTGCAGGTGGGCAGAATAACGATAATAAGGCCGTGACAATCAACTACGACCGCAGCATTGGAAAGCGCCCCTCTGCATCCGAACTATGCGAATAAGCTTTCCAGGAGAGGTAGTAGAAAAGAGTGAACTCACTCCTACAATCCGAACTAGGCGAATAAGGCTCCTGGAAGAAGTGCAGAGAAGATTTCCCCATAGAGCTCGAAAGAGCGGCCAATTAACATAGTTAATTGTAATGCTGGGAAGGGGAGACAATGTATCGAACTTATACATTGGCGTAACCAATGTATCGAACTTATACAAACTTCATTACCCGGCATTAAAAGAACACTTTCCAATTAATTTGATTAAGCAAACAAACGATAAACAAACAAAAACTGGAAATTCTCCCGTATTACAGAATTAGTGTATTTTTGGTATCACAAAAACAATGGGACAAAGTCAATTCAGATGAAAGTGATGATGATGATGATATTAAGTATCTTTTAAAATTTTGGTGGATTGCCGTAACAAACTTAAAAAATTTAAGATTTTCATATTATTGTACGATACTATGCCATTTTTACTTCAAAATATGTTCAAAAACTGCATAAAAGCATTGCCTCCATTATCAGGGAAAATCGATTATACGTAATGCTTCCGGTCCCGACCATCACGGATAATCGAGGTCCGACTGTATTTATCTTTTTCTAAAAATCAAGTATTTAGTTTTCAAAAAGAACTAAATAAATCGAATCGTTCGCGATATAGTTTGACGTAAATCTACTTATCTCCAAAAATTAATGTCTACAATCGTAAAGCAAATATGTCTCTCCCTCCTTCCCTTCGCATCTTATGGTATTGTATTTTTGAAGGCAAAAACAATTATTTCTTTGATAGTTAATACCAGCACTTAAATGTTAATTAACAGTTAGTAATATTCGTACCGCGAAAACACTAATTGTCAAAAATTCTACCCGTTTGTAAAAATTGAGCTTGCTTCTAGTTCTGTCTGTTCACACAACCCCAGTGATCCCCATTTGTAAACTTACAGAACTATATTTTAAAATCACCACTTTATCTCAACCAATACTAAATATCAGTTTAGAAATCTATCTGTTCACACAAAACCAAAGGTACCAAATTTAGTACGCAAATTAAAACCTTTTTTACATTTCCGTTTTTTATTGAATTTTATTGAATTCGCAACGCCTTAAAAAAAGCATTTAAAAGTTGCACTTTTGTTTCATAATTTTTTGTAAGGAACAAACGGTATGCACAATTCTATCATACTTAATATTTTACAAAACAGTAATATTTTACTCTTAAAATCAGAAATGTAAAAAAGTGGAAATTTAAAGTTGAAATCATTAGAAATGACGATTTCTGTGATACTAAGAATCCTCTCGCAAATGAAACGGTAAAAGTAGAAATGCAGTGACAACCTGAACTTAATGTAAGACATTCTGTATAAAATTGATGGTATGATGATGGACCAAAGTCGATTGAAAGTTTTGTCTTTAAACTTTAAAATACTTCAAAACCTAAACCTATGTTGCTAATATTTCGCACAGATGTTTTCTATCTACAAAGAACAACAAATGCCAAATTACAACAAAATACGTAGGAAAATGTATCCTAACGGCCGGTATGGTTAAATGAGGGCTATACCAACGTGTATTGAAAATATTTTATACATATTCCGAAAACCCTATATTCTAAAGCGGGTACACACGATCAGTTTTGACTGTCGATTTTTCGGAAATATCGATAAATGTCAAACTATCCAGCAACCACAAAATATTTTATGATGACTGACAAAAATGAACGGCCACACTGGCAAGCAACCGATTATTTGAGCTAAACGGATCGTGTGTACCCCGCTTAAAGGGGAGTACACACTATCAATCAAAAATGACAGCCAGCGTAGTTTTAGGACATTTTTCCTCCAAATAACAACTTTTATTTAGCGAAAACGTTTTAAATACAATATATACGGTATTATTTAGATATTACAAAATAAATTTTTCAGTTAGGCTTTGATATTCATGAAATAGACCTCGATGACTGTCAGTTTTGCTTGTCAATGTGTACTATGTTTAATTTGCAGCAAAATTGATTAAATGAGTCTATAACGTAAAAATGGACGCTACCGCTACATTAACCCTACAGGAAACCGCGTGTCTATGTGATAAATATTAAGCCTCGCACTAATATAAGTGGAATTTTTGTGTTTTAAAAATTAGTAACCTATGTCCTTCATATCGAACTACAAATGTTTCGAAACTATCAAAATTCGAAGCATTTGTACTAATTATTACAAATTATCGAGTACACGGACAGACATATTGTCAAATAGTTAATAGGGGGCAGAGGTCTTATGATGTATTTTTGTTTATATTTGTGTAGTATCATTAAGAATTTAATCATATACAAAATATAAATTCATTTTTTAGAAAACTGTATTAATTATTTTCGAAGTCGAGTAATTTGAGGGTACACAAACCTGTAGTGGGATTCTGTAACTCATTCTTGCTGTTACCGGCAAAAATCGGTAAAATTAAATAGCAAAATTATGACTAAAAACATAAAGAGAAGTTGACATCACTGTTTGTGTCGCTAGAGGCTAGCGACTACTTTTTATTCTTCGTTAACTTACCGAAAAAAATCGTTAAATATCGAAATTATAAGAGGAAATAAGTTAGAGGATAGCGAAGCCGCCCCACAGTCGATGTGTCTGAGGAGCCTTCCTAAACCAAAGGCGAAACATGCATGTCACACAGTGGTGATTGTGTGGGTTCGTATCGTCGGCTTTCCTTTTTCAAAAAGCATCTTGGTCAGTAAGCTCGTCTCTAACGAGAAATTAATTAAAAAAATATAAGCATTTTAATTTCACCGACAATTATCGATACTACTAATGAACGTAAAAACGTGCAAAATTTTTGGAAATTTCACCATTACATAACGTTAACATAGATTCACCACAACACAAAAGATAAAATCACATTTTTTATTAAAACACCAACTTCCCCAGCTTTATGTATCACCGTGGGTCATCTTGCAAAACAAATAAAAATCAAACCCTTCATACAGCACGGAAACAACTCGACTTTATGTCCGCCATAATCCGGTTTAAAGTCTGGTCTTCAATCGTTTTGCAATTGCACTACTTGTGATGCTTAATATTGCTATTGCCAACTGAGATTTATGAACAGTTTCGTTAAGACGATACGAATACAAATGTGTTCCAACTGCTATTTTTGTTTGTTTTTTGTTTTCAGTCGAACAACCATTTTCTACACCGAAAGGCGTTTGGTAGTAATTCGAACGAATTTGAATTCGGATCGTCTTAGAAATCAAATATATTATAGTCATTCAATAACCATCATTCAAAACACAAATTTGTTTTTCACTGAACACTAATTTTAAATGTAAGTTAAATGCATAGGTAAGGGTACTTTACACGATATGAAAAAATACGTTTCGAAATGTCATATTTTATTGGTATTTTTCCCATTGATCTTTATTAAGTTTCGCATATTAGTGGAGAGTCTTTTTCCAGCTTTTTTCCTCAGGTGAATCCATAAAGTTTTTGTAAATAAGATTTACGTCTAGAATGTCTTGTCTTGGTAGATTGTATATTGTATTTACTTTTTTAATTTTTAGGTTCCAAAAACCACAATTTTGACGTTGTCGTTAAATAAGTTGCAGAAGATCTTCAAATAAACCTCAGAAAACTTATTTTACCTAAAGCCATTGCTTCATATACAACCCTTTTCCATAGACAAATTAAATGTACATATAGACAAAGGAATGCTTTAAACACTGTTCTTAACATCGAGTTTTTTGACAGAACAACTCAATTAAAACCACAATAAATACAATTCTCTAAAGTTACTTTTTGACGGAATCTACATCCTCGGATAAAAATGTAAATGAAAATCTTGCCATTTTTTTCAAAAATCGCCTTCGAAAAATATTCAGTATTTTGGTTTGAAATGGAAATTTCACCATTACATAACGTTAACATAGATTCACAACAACACAAAAGAAAAAATCGCATTTTTTATTAAAACACCAACTTCCCCAGCTTTATATATCACCGTGGGTCATCTTGCAAAACAAATAAAAATCAAACCCTTCATACAGCACGGAAACAACTCGACTTTAAGACCGCCATAATCCGGTTTATAGTCTGGTCTTCAATCGTTTTGCAATTGCACTACTTGTGATGCTTAATATTCCTATTGCCACCTGAGATTTATGAACAGTTTCGTTAAGACGATACGAATACAAATGTGTTCAAACTGCTACCTGAGTTACATTATGTCTATATATGAGTTATTTTTGTTTGTTTTTTGTTTTCATTCGAACAACCATTTCTACACCGAAAGGCGTTTGGTAGTAATTCGAACGAATTTGATTTCGGATCGTCTTAGAAATCAAATACATTATAGCCATTCATTAACCATCATTCAAAACACAAATTTGTTTTTCACTGAACACTAATTTTAAATGTAAGTTATATGCATAGGTAAGTGTACTTTACACGATATGAAAAAATACATTTCGAAATGTCATATTTTATTGGTATTGATCCCATTGATCTTTATTAAGTTTCGCATATTAGTGGAGAGTTTTTTTCCAGCTTTTTTCCTCAGGTGAATCCATAAAGTTTTTGTAAATAAGATTTACGTCTAGAATGTATTGTCTTGGTAGATTTTATATTGTATTTACTTTTTTTAATTTTCAGGTTCCAAAAACCACAATTTTGACGTTGTCGTTAAACAAGTTGTACAAGATCTTCAAATAAACCTCAGACAACTTATTTTACCTAAAGCCATTGCTTCATATACAACCCTTTGCCATAGACAAATTAAATGTAGACAAGGGAATGCTCTAAACAATGTTCTTAACATCGAGTTTGTTGACAGAACAACTCAATTAAAACTACAATAAATACAATTCTATAAAGTTACTTTTTGACGGAATATACATCCTCGGATAAAAATGTAAAAAAAAAAAATCTTGCCATTTTTCTCAAAAATCGCCTCCGAAAAATATTCAGCATTTTGGTTTGAGTCTGTTGACAGCACACAGCATGAGTAATCTTTTGTCTATACAATTCGTTTGTCTATGCCAATACCATAACTTTCAGTTCTCCGAAGTTTTCAGTATGTATTACATTTTTATTTTCCAGGGTTGTAAGATGGTTGCGCCATACTTTTTGGGTCCCCTCGTAATAATACAACATAATGTTCGTCTCATTAGAAAATATAACGTCATCAAAGTACTTTAAAGCGCTTGAAATCTTCTCTGTAGAAAATTCGTTTCCCTATATTTTACGGGGAGAGCAGTGGTTTTTCCTATCCCTTCGTGATAATGCTTTTCTGACTTTTTCACGTAACGCACATATTCCAAAATCGTTTTCAATTACGAAACCAAAATTTGATTCTGGCTTGTGGTCTATTATTGATTTCCAAAATTATTTGGTTATAGACTCTACATTTCTATATACCAAGAACGCCATAAAAATTCTTAATTGCAAAGAAATCGTGGGAATATTCACAATATTGTGTTGCGTGCCATTATCTTAAAGGTAGTAAATCTCCTATTTTGATGAAGAAATGACCGAAGACCCAACCGCCTGAAGGAGGAGTACGAAATCCTTGACATCACTGATGACTGACTGACCAGAGCCCTTATTGTCGCATACGTATCTGTGCCTTATGCCACCACACGCACCATAGCCGTAGGAACGAAAACCAAATCCCAAGTGAATTTGATGAGGAGATCTGGGATTGATGGCAGAGGCTCGTCCATCTGTGGAGCGCCGTGAAGAAGTGTGTGGTGGCGCAAATCGCATTTTCGGCAGCTGATTAAAGACGGGCAGTCAGGCGCTATGTGGCTTCTGGCCAGGCAGTTTCTGCAATAACTCCTTCTTTCGACAGTTTCGTACCTCTGATGCAACCTGAGACCTAGGAATCGACGGCAGGAGCTGAGGGCGTGATCTTCTTGACACAGGCCACAGGCAAACTGCCAATGACTGGGTCTTTCGCGTCTCTCGTCTCTTAGGCTACGGCGTTGGGAAGATCGGCTGCGTTGTTGAGGCGGCTGCTGTCGTTCGGCTGAGCGGGAACGTGATCGCTGCACTGGTCTGAGGGCACGGTTGCTGGCTGGTGTGTTGCGTTCTTGCAAATAGGCGGCCATATCTGAAAAGAGGGAGAGGCGAGTACCAAGATTTTTACAAATAAGGGGTCCGACTAGTCAGTCGGTAAATAATTTGACGAGTTTTGTGATGGGTCTCGTAACTGTCCCTCCACTTGTACGTAAGTCAATTACTCGAACGTTTGCGTCAACCCCATGATAAGCTCTTTCCACCCTTCCCATTTTCTATTCTTTGGGAGCTAGCCTGTCGTCCTTAATGACTACTAAGTCGCCCTCTTTTAGATTATCCTGCTGATATTTCCATTTTGTTCTACGGTGTAATTCTCTAAGATACTCTAATTTCCATCTCTGACAAAAGTTTTGGGAAATAATCTTGAGTCTTTTCCACCTGTTAGCAAAGTTAATGTCAGTATCTGACAAATCGGGTTCGGGGGGAGCAAGAATTGGCGTGCCAATCAAAAAATGACCTGGAGTAAGCGGAGCTAAATTGTTAGGATCCTCACTAGCTGGACTGAGGGGCCTAGAATTCAGAGATGCTTCAATCCGTATTAAAATAGTAGAAAGTTCCTCAAATGTAAAGTTCATTTTCGGAATTGATTTACGCAAATGGGTTTTAAAGGATTTGACATCTGCCCCCAAAGACCGCCCATATGGGGAGCTCCAGGAGGAATGAATTTCCAATTAAAAGTAGAGTCTTGAAAAAAGCGAGTCTTTCCTTTTTCAAAATTTCCGCAGCTCCCACAAAGTTTGTACCATTGTCTGAGTAAATACATGATGGGCAGCCGCGCCGACCAATAAATCGCGAAAATGCTCTTAGGTTCCAAAAACCACAATTTTGACGTTGTCGTTAAATAAGTTGCAGAAGATCTTCAAATAAACCTCAGAAAACTTATTTTACCTAAAGCCATTGCTTCATATACAACCCTTTTCCATAGACAAATTAAATGTACATATAGACAAAGGAATGCTTTAAACACTGTTCTTAACATCGAGTTTTTTGACAGAACAACTCAATTAAAACCACAATAAATACAATTCTCTAAAGTTACTTTTTGACGGAATCTACATCCTCGGATAAAAATGTAAATGAAAATCTTGCCATTTTTTTCAAAAATCGCCTTCGAAAAATATTCAGTATTTTGGTTTGAAATGGAAATTTCACCATTACATAACGTTAACATAGATTCACAACAACACAAAAGAAAAAATCGCATTTTTTATTAAAACACCAACTTCCCCAGCTTTATATATCACCGTGGGTCATCTTGCAAAACAAATAAAAATCAAACCCTTCATACAGCACGGAAACAACTCGACTTTAAGACCGCCATAATCCGGTTTATAGTCTGGTCTTCAATCGTTTTGCAATTGCACTACTTGTGATGCTTAATATTCCTATTGCCACCTGAGATTTATGAACAGTTTCGTTAAGACGATACGAATACAAATGTGTTCAAACTGCTACCTGAGTTACGTTATGTCTACATATGAGTTATTTTTGTTTGTTTTTTGTTTTCATTCGAACAACCATTTCTACACCGAAAGGCGTTTGGTAGTAATTCGAACGAATTTGATTTCGGATCGTCTTAGAAATCAAATACATTATAGCCATTCATTAACCATCATTCAAAACACAAATTTGTTTTTCACTGAACACTAATTTTAAATGTAAGTTATATGCATAGGTAAGTGTACTTTACACGATATGAAAAAATACATTTCGAAATGTCATATTTTATTGGTATTGATCCCATTGATCTTTATTAAGTTTCGCATATTAGTGGAGAGTTTTTTTTTCAGCTTTTTTCCTCAGGTGAATCCATAAAGTTTTTGTAAATAAGATTTACGTCTAGAATGTATTGTCTTGGTAGATTTTATATTGTATTTACTTTTTTTAATTTTCAGGTTCCAAAAACCACAATTTTGACGTTGTCGTTAAACAAGTTGTACAAGATCTTCAAATAAACCTCAGACAACTTATTTTACCTAAAGCCATTGCTTCATATACAACCCTTTGCCATAGACAAATTAAATGTACATATAGACAAAGGAATGCTCTAAACAATGTTCTTAACATCGAGTTTGTTGACAGAACAACTCAATTAAAACTACAATAAATACAATTCTATAAAGTTACTTTTTGACGGAATATACATCCTCGGATAAAAATGTAAAAAAAAAAATCTTGCCATTTTTCTCAAAAATCGCCTCCGAAAAATATTCAGCATTTTGGTTTGAGTCTGTTGACAGCACACAGCATGAGTAATCTTTTGTCTATACAATTCGTTTGTCTATGCCAATACCATAACTTTCAGTTCTCCGAAGTTTTCAGTATGTATTACATTTTTATTTTCCAGGGTTGTAAGATGGTTGCGCCATACTTTTTGGGTCCCCTCGTAATAATACAACATAATGTTCGTCTCATTAGAAAATATAACGTCATCAAAGTACTTTAAAGCGCTTGAAATCTTCTCTGTAGAAAATTCGTTTCCCTATATTTTACGGGGAGAGCAGTGGTTTTTCCTATCCCTTCGTGATAATGCTTTTCTGACTTTTTCACGTAACGCACATATTCCAAAATCGTTTTCAATTACGAAACCAAAATTTGATTCTGGCTTGTGGTCTATTATTGATTTCCAAAATTATTTGGTTATAGACTCTACATTTCTATATACCAAGAACGCCATAAAAATTCTTAATTGCAAAGAAATCGTGGGAATATTCACAATATTGTGTTGCGTGCCATTATCTTAAAGGTAGTAAATCTCCTATTTTGATGAAGAAATGACCGAAGACCCAACCGCCTGAAGGAGGAGTACGAAATCCTTGACATCACTGATGACTGACTGACCAGAGCCCTTATTGTCGCATACGTATCTGTGCCTTATGCCACCACACGCACCATAGCCGTAGGAACGAAAACCAAATCCCAAGTGAATTTGATGAGGAGATCTGGGATTGATGGCAGAGGCTCGTCCATCTGTGGAGCGCCGTGAAGAAGTGTGTGGTGGCGCAAATCGCATTTCCGGCAGCTGATTAAAGACGGGCAGTCAGGCGCTATGTGGCTTCTGGCCAGGCAGTTTCTGCAATAACTCCTTCTTTCGACAGTTTCGTACCTCTGATGCAACCTGAGACCTAGGAATCGACTTCAGGAGCTGAGGGCGTGATCTTCTTGACACAGGCCACAGGCAAACTGCCAATGACTGGGTCTTTCGCGTCTCTCGTCTCTTAGGCTACGGCGTTGGGAAGATCGGCTGCGTTGTTGAGGCGGCTGCTGTCGTTCGGCTGAGCGGGAACGTGATCGCTGCACTGGTCTGAGGGCACGGTTGCTGGCTGGTGTGTTGCGTTCTTGCAAATAGGCGGCCATATCTGAAAAGAGGGAGAGGCGAGTACCAAGATTTTTACAAATAAGGGGTCCGACTAGTCAGTCGGTAAATAATTTGACGAGTTTTGTGATGGGTCTCGTAACTGTCCCTCCACTTGTACGTAAGTCAATTACTCGAACGTTTGCGTCAACCCCATGATAAGCTCTTTCCACCCTTCCCATTTTCCATTCATTGGGAGCTAGCCTGTCGTCCTTAATGACTACTAAGTCGCCCTCTTTTAGATTATCCTGCTGATATTTCCATTTTGTTCTACGGTGTAATTCTCTAAGATACTCTAATTTCCATCTCTGACAAAAGTTTTGGGAAATAATCTTGAGTCTTTTCCACCTGTTAGCAAAGTTAATGTCAGTATCTGACAAATCGGGTTCGGGGGGAGCAAGAATTGGCGTGCCAATCAAAAAATGACCTGGAGTAAGCGGAGCTAAATTGTTAGGATCCTCACTAGCTGGACTGAGGGGCCTAGAATTCAGAGATGCTTCAATCCGTATTAAAATAGTAGAAAGTTCCTCAAATGTAAAGTTCATTTTCGGAATTGATTTACGCAAATGGGTTTTAAAGGATTTGACATCTGCCCCCAAAGACCGCCCATATGGGGAGCTCCAGGAGGAATGAATTTCCAATTAAAAGTAGAGTCTTGAAAAAAGCGAGTCTTTCCTTTTTCAAAATTTCCGCAGCTCCCACAAAGTTTGTACCATTGTCTGAGTAAATACATGATGGGCAGCCGCGCCGACCAATAAATCGCGAAAATGCTCTTAGGTTCCAAAAACCACAATTTTGACGTTGTCGTTAAATAAGTTGCAGAAGATCTTCAAATAAACCTCAGAAAACTTATTTTACCTAAAGCCATTGCTTCATATACAACCCTTTTCCATAGACAAATTAAATGTACATATAGACAAAGGAATGCTTTAAACACTGTTCTTAACATCGAGTTTTTTGACAGAACAACTCAATTAAAACCACAATAAATACAATTCTCTAAAGTTACTTTTTGACGGAATCTACATCCTCGGATAAAAATGTAAATGAAAATCTTGCCATTTTTTTCAAAAATCGCCTTCGAAAAATATTCAGTATTTTGGTTTGAAATGGAAATTTCACCATTACATAACGTTAACATAGATTCACAACAACACAAAAGAAAAAATCGCATTTTTTATTAAAACACCAACTTCCCCAGCTTTATATATCACCGTGGGTCATCTTGCAAAACAAATAAAAATCAAACCCTTCATACAGCACGGAAACAACTCGACTTTAAGACCGCCATAATCCGGTTTATAGTCTGGTCTTCAATCGTTTTGCAATTGCACTACTTGTGATGCTTAATATTCCTATTGCCACCTGAGATTTATGAACAGTTTCGTTAAGACGATACGAATACAAATGTGTTCAAACTGCTACCTGAGTTACATTATGTCTACATATGAGTTATTTTTGTTTGTTTTTTGTTTTCATTCGAACAACCATTTGTACACCGAAAGGCGTTTGGTAGTAATTCGAACGAATTTGATTTCGGATCGTCTTAGAAATCAAATACATTATAGCCATTCATTAACCATCATTCAAAACACAAATTTGTTTTTCACTGAACACTAATTTTAAATGTAAGTTATATGCATAGGTAAGTGTACTTTACACGATATGAAAAAATACATTTCGAAATGTCATATTTTATTGGTATTGATCCCATTGATCTTTATTAAGTTTCGCATATTAGTGGAGAGTTTTTTTTTCAGCTTTTTTCCTCAGGTGAATCCATAAAGTTTTTGTAAATAAGATTTACGTCTAGAATGTATTGTCTTGGTAGATTTTATATTGTATTTACTTTTTTAATTTTCAGGTTCCAAAAACCACAATTTTGACGTTGTCGTTAAACAAGTTGTACAAGATCTTCAAATAAACCTCAGACAACTTATTTTACCTAAAGCCATTGCTTCATATACAACCCTTTGCCATAGACAAATTAAATGTACATATAGACAAAGGAATGCTCTAAACAATGTTCTTAACATCGAGTTTGTTGACAGAACAACTCAATTAAAACTACAATAAATACAATTCTATAAAGTTACTTTTTGACGGAATATACATCCTCGGATAAAAATGTAAAAAAAAAAAATCTTGCCATTTTTCTCAAAAATCGCCTCCGAAAAATATTCAGCATTTTGGTTTGAGTCTGTTGACAGCACACAGCATGAGTAATCTTTTGTCTATACAATTCGTTTGTCTATGCCAATACCATAACTTTCAGTTCTCCGAAGTTTTCAGTATGTATTACATTTTTATTTTCCAGGGTTGTAAGATGGTTGCGCCATACTTTTTGGGTCCCCTCGTAATAATACAACATAATGTTCGTCTCATTAGAAAATATAACGTCATCAAAGTACTTTAAAGCGCTTGAAATCTTCTCTGTAGAAAATTCGTTTCCCTATATTTTACGGGGAGAGCAGTGGTTTTTCCTATCCCTTCGTGATAATGCTTTTCTGACTTTTTCACGTAACGCACATATTCCAAAATCGTTTTCAATTACGAAACCAAAATTTGATTCTGGCTTGTGGTCTATTATTGATTTCCAAAATTATTTGGTTATAGACTCTACATTTCTATATACCAAGAACGCCATAAAAATTCTTAATTGCAAAGAAATCGTGGGAATATTCACAATATTGTGTTGCGTGCCATTATCTTAAAGGTAGTAAATCTCCTATTTTGATGAAGAAATGACCGAAGACCCAACCGCCTGAAGGAGGAGTACGAAATCCTTGACATCACTGATGACTGACTGACCAGAGCCCTTATTGTCGCATACGTATCTGTGCCTTATGCCACCACACGCACCATAGCCGTAGGAACGAAAACCAAATTCCAAGTGAATTTGATGAGGAGATCTGGGATTGATGGCAGAGGCTCGTCCATCTGTGGAGCGCCGTGAAGAAGTGTGTGGTGGCGCAAATCGCATTTCCGGCAGCTGATTAAAGACGGGCAGTCAGGCGCTATGTGGCTTCTGGCCAGGCAGTTTCTGCAATAACTCCTTCTTTCGACAGTTTCGTACCTCTGATGCAACCTGAGACCTAGGAATCGACTTCAGGAGCTGAGGGCGTGATCTTCTTGACACAGGCCACAGGCAAACTGCCAATGACTGGGTCTTTCGCGTCTCTCGTCTCTTAGGCTACGGCGTTGGGAAGATCGGCTGCGTTGTTGAGGCGGCTGCTGTCGTTCGGCTGAGCGGGAACGTGATCGCTGCACTGGTCTGAGGGCACGGTTGCTGGCTGGTGTGTTGCGTTCTTGCAAATAGGCGGCCATATCTGAAAAGAGGGAGAGGCGAGTACCAAGATTTTTACAAATAAGGGGTCCGACTAGTCAGTCGGTAAATAATTTGACGAGTTTTGTGATGGGTCTCGTAACTGTCCCTCCACTTGTACGTAAGTCAATTACTCGAACGTTTGCGTCAACCCCATGATAAGCTCTTTCCACCCTTCCCATTTTCCATTCATTGGGAGCTAGCCTGTCGTCCTTAATGACTACTAAGTCGCCCTCTTTTAGATTATCCTGCTGATATTTCCATTTTGTTCTACGGTGTAATTCTCTAAGATACTCTAATTTCCATCTCTGACAAAAGTTTTGGGAAATAATCTTGAGTCTTTTCCACCTGTTAGCAAAGTTAATGTCAGTATCTGACAAATCGGGTTCGGGGGAGCAAGAATTGGCGTGCCAATCAAAAAATGACCTGGAGTAAGCGGAGCTAAATTGTTAGGATCCTCACTAGCTGGACTGAGGGGCCTAGAATTCAGACATGCTTCAATCCGTATTAAAATAGTAGAAAGTTCCTCAAATGTAAAGTTCATTTTCGGAATTGATTTACGCAAATGGGTTTTAAAGGATTTGACATCTGCCCCCAAAGACCGCCCATATGGGGAGCTCCAGGAGGAATGAATTTCCAATTAAAAGTAGAGTCTTGAAAAAAGCGAGTCTTTCCTTTTTCAAAATTTCCGCAGCTCCCACAAAGTTTGTACCATTGTCTGAGTAAATACATGATGGGCAGCCGCGCCGACCAATAAATCGCGAAAATTCTGCTAGGAATGACTGAGTTGATAAATCGCTGGTGGCTTCGAGGTGCATAGCTTTTGTCGCGAAACAGACAAAAACACAGACGAAGCCTTTGGTGATCAAACAAGCTCTTCCAGTGAAGCTTTTGATGTTGAATGGTCCAGCGAAATCAACCCCTGTTGTGTTAAATGGGCGTGACAATAAAGTCCTTTCGGGGGGCAGAGATGTCATTATTTGCTTTTGAGCATGACTTTTATACTTTTATATCAACGGCTTCAGTCTGAATATCCAGAATTCAGATTCAACAAGCAAATGTGTGAACTTCGCATTGTAGGGAAGAATAATAGGGTGCCGTTCATTGTAGGTGAGTGCCGGCGATTGTACGAGCCTACCATTTGCTCGCATAATGCCTTTTGCGTCTAAGAAAGGGTTCAAGGTTAGCAAAGAACTACTTGATGATATTCGAGAGCGCTTTTGTAAAACATCGTACTCATCGGGATTTTACTTTTTCCCGGGTTCGTATAATGGCGGCTCGTTTTCCGCTTTGAATTTCCTCTGCTGTAAGCTCCATCGAAGAAACTTGAAGATGCCGTCTATTTTCACCGGTATTCCGCCAAAATCTCAAAGCATAAGTATATGTTTGATAAAGTTTTGATAGAGAGGAAAAATTCTGTAAGGGATCTTCATCGATGTTAATCGCCAGAACTTTTACAGTTTTTGCTTCTAGATTAGTTTCTTCATTAACTTCCTTTAATGGGCAACTGGATTTCTGTAATTTCAACCAGCGTGGGCCATGCCACCATAACTGATGACTATTTAGTTCATTAGGCGAGCAACCCCGACTAGCAATGTATGCTGGGTTATCCTCTGAGTCAATATGATGCCAATTTTCGTTCCCCACATTGTCTAAAATCTCTGATATTCTGTTTCCGACGAAAGTTGACCAATGGCAAGGCGGTTTCTTGAGCCAGGCAAGGACTATTGTAGAATCAGTCCAATAGTGTAATGACAAGTTTGAGATTTGAAGATTTTTTAAGATTGTATGCGTCAATTTCGACAGTAAAAGGCTCCGCATAATTCCAGCCGTGGAAGAGAGATCTTTTTGATAGGCGCAAATTTAGTTTTGGCCGTTTCAATTTCGTTATTCAATTTTTCAATTCTTATGTACAAGGCGGCTGCGTAGTCACTCTCTGAGGCGTCGCAAAATCCATGTATCTCGATGTTTGTGTCTGGTGAGAAATGAATCCATCTTGGTATTTTCAAGTGTTTTATCTCGCAACTATTTTTGCCGAAGTTTTTCCAATTTAGCATTGTAAGGGATTTTAGATTATCATCCCAGGTTATTTTATCTAGCCATACTTGTTGCATGACTAGCTTCGCTACCACTACAATAGGCGCGAGCCAACCACATGAATCGAATAATTTCGCGATCGTTGAAAGTACTTCTCTTTTTGTGTAAGAATCCTTATTTTCCATGTCTGGAGGGTTGAATGTGAAGAAATCTCCTGAGATATTCCAACGTATTCCTAAGGTTTTTGTAGATGCATCTTCGGAAATATCAAGTAAGTTTACAGGAAGTAATTTTTCCGCTGGTAAATCACAAGTTGATTTATGCCTGAGACGTGCACTAGATTCTTTCTTGTTGGCAAACTCAACCGATATTTGAGCTTTTCTGTAATGAAGGTTGACTGAGACCCAGAGTCAATTATTGCTCTGGCGTCATAAAATTGGTCATTCGCTTCAATTTGCACAAGCGCTGTAAAAAGTAATGTTTCTCCCGAATTTTGCTTTCTTTCCATCGTGTAGAATTGTGCCAGTGCTATATTCCTCGAATCTCCAAGCTCTTCGCATTTTTTAAAGGGTAGTGTAACCACGTATCGACCATCTGGATTTCTTCGAGTCGTTTCCATGTAGTTTTGTTCGCAAAAGACATAATCCTCTGACCTCAAAATCTGTTTTGGGGTTTCTTCCACCTCCCAAAAACGTGTTAATATTTTTTCCAGAAAAATTGTGTTACAAAGTGTAATTTGTCTTTGTTTCCGTGATCTATCTATTAATGGTCCGCCAATAATCCATCCAAAAACTGTTTTTTGGGCTAATAGAGTACCAATTGATTTCATCGGAGCTCCAACTGTAAAGATAAGTGGTCCCATATCCATTCCAATTAACAGATCGACTGGTTGGCTGATATAGAATTTAGAATCTGCTAACTCCATATTCGTGGCATCTCTAAGTTAAGTCTTATCCAAAGTAAAAGGCGGCAAATTTTATGGTAACGATTTTAACAGGTGTGCCCAAACTTCCAATTTAAAGCTGGGCTCGACTCGTGATCGTAAAGTAAAAACGCAAGATCTACTTGATGTTTCTGCAACAAGTTGATTTATGCCATGAGACGTGCACTAGATTCTTTCTTGTTGGCAAACTCAACCGATTTTTGAGCTTTTCTGTAATGAAGGTTGACTGAGACCCAAAGTCAATTATTGCTCTGGCGTCATAAAATTGGCCATTCGCTTCAATTTGCACAAGCGCTGTAAAAAGTAATGTTTCTCCCGAATTTTGCTTGTTATTTCCATTATCCTGGAGAGTCAATATTATTTTGTATTTGTGATTCTTCATTCGATGTGGACTGTATGAACGTAGTGAGAGCTGAAGCACTCGTACTAGGGCGTACTTCATCTTCATCATACTTCATCTTTCTGTACCCTTATGTAGCATTGTATGATGTCGTTGACTGCAATTCCTACAGCCGAAACGACTTTTGCATTCTTTTACTCCATGATTGGCAGATAGGCAATTATAACATAAATGAGCGTTTTTGACCACATGAATTCTGTCATTCACGTTCTAAGCCAAAAATTGTTGACAATCTCGAATAAAATGATTTGACTTGCAAAGTTGGCAAGTATTTTGGTACTGTTGTTTGGATTGTTGAAATAAATTAGTTTTATTAGTACTTGTCTGGAAACTGTTGGTGTATCTCATCTTCTTATTTGGATCTGGTTTTCCTTGATTGAATTTTGAAAAGCTTGGCTTGATATTGCCCACCGGTTCCATAGTCTTGAATTTATGCGTGAGAAACTTATTAAAATCTTCCCAAGATGGCAGGGTCTTACAATCTTCCAAAGAATTTTCAAATTCCTCTAAAAAAGATCTGGGTAATTTACTGGAGCAAAGATAAATCAGAAGTGGATCCCAGCCAGAAACATTAATTTTTAGAGTCTCCAGAGTTTGTACGCATGTATTGATTGTCCTCTGTAATTTTTGGATCGTGAAACTGGAATCTGTGGTAACATTTGGGAGATTAAAGAGTACTTTAAGCTGCTCGTTCACTTGCATCTTCCGATTTTCATATCGATCTGTCAAAAATTTCCAGGCGAGCACAAACCTATCGTTTGTTAAGGGCACCTGATTGATGGTTTCTCGAGCTTCGCCTGTTGTCTTTTGTTTAAGATGGAAAAGTTTCTCCACGTTGCTCAATTTCGAACTTGTTATGAAGATTGCTGTGAATAAATCTCTTAAAGTTGGCCAGCCAGCGTATCCTCCTTTAAAACATTCCGTATCACATGGTGGCAATCTCGAAATCTGGGTTAAAGTGGGCTCTCCGCTAGCTTTTTGTTCCATTAGAGATTCTCTTTTGGCTCTTTCTTCTTTCTCATTTAGTTTCACAGTTTGTATTTGTCCGTTAAGTGATCCTATTGCCTTTTTATAAGCGTCTATCGCCTCCAAGTAATGTTTCCTTAACTTATTCTTGTCGATGGGTTTCTCCTCGGCTTCAGGAACGTAGTCTCGACACTCCTCATAAGCTCGTTTCACTTGATCGTATACCGCATCCAGCCGCAGTCGTAATGACTCCAATGAATGTATGTCGTCTATCTGATTTGCAATTGATAATATTGACGTGTAATCACTAAGATCATTCACGAAATTCGCAAACTTTTCGCATAAAGATTTGTCCATTTTGATAAGTGAAGGGTCTAACTTCCAAACAGATTTTTGCTGTGCAAGAATTTGACAAAGTCGCCCAATGACGAGGACAAACTTGTTCCTTTTGGATTTACAAAAAAATTTTGGTTTTTCAAAATTTCGGATGTTATTTTCCAAATTATAAAATCAACGACGAATAATTTGTGGAGTCAAAACGATCTTAAATTGCTTTAGAATCACTAACGAGGATTTTGTGAGAGAAAAAGAAATATTTGTAATTAAATATCTCTGAAAACCGCCAAAAAATTTAAACTTCGACAGGATAAATTCTTCCAAAAAGAGTTGAGGCAAAAAGGCAAGAGAAATGTGTGCACTTATTCCACAAAAAGTTAATTTTTTCCAAATTGAGTTAGAAATGTGCAAAAAACGACAAAAAGGCAACTCTTGATGGTCCACAAAACGATAAATGAGCAAAAAATTCAAAAATTTTATATAAATTTTATCCATAAAAGATTGTTCCAAAAATGTTTGTTGGGTTGTCACTTCATGGGTTCAGCAACGTGTCAATTTTCAGACGCAAAATTTATTAAAATTTTATAAAATCACTTAATATTCCGCTTACAGGAGGATTTTATTTTATTTGATGCAGTATATTATCCAAAATTAGATTGTTTCAAAGTTTTAAAGTTTTTTGTTGAGACAATACATGTACTCAACAAATCCCAGAAAAATATTTCACAATTGAAAATATACTGGGGATAAATCAAAGAGTTCCAGAAAAGAAATATTTTATGTGTTTGAATGAGAAATGGCTGTTTAAAAATTGGTAAATATGGGATAAAAATGTTCATAAAGGTTGAGTTTCAAATATTGAGGTTATCTAACCTCCAATTGTTCACGCTTGTCCACCAAACGGATTGTGTTTACTTTGTTGTGTATTACAACGACGCTACGCTGTTTGCAATGTTATCGGTTGTTATATGTAATATGGCGGTTATGTAGACTATTTTTCTTTAAGGGTTATGTGGATAAATAAGCCTCTTGGTATTCCAAAAAGCTCCGCAAAAAACCAATTGCTTATTAAGGGTATGTTTTTTCTTGCTTTAATGACGCCAAAATTCAAAAAAGATGTACTTGGTCATGTACGTATTCTCACAAAAGCGATTGTAAACAAAGAAAAGGAGTCTTATTATCCAAAATGTATATGCTTTCCTTAAAGGTTATGTTCCTTGAAATTATGACGCCCAAAATGCGCCATAAGTTTCACATATAAGCTTATGTACTGATGTATGTATGTAAATTGGCCAAATTCTTTAATAAATGGTTGAATATTCTATGTAAATATCGCTGTTGTACAATTAGGACGCCCAAGATTTGCGCCAAAATTGTAATGTAGACGCTAGATGAAGTATGTAATGTTCGAACTTCCAAAAAAAGATGGCAACCAGCCTCTTCAAATATAATAATGGCGTTTGATTTTGTACAAGTTCCCACTGTATTCGGACTGACGAACAACGAGAGTTTTTTTTTATTTTTTCCAAAATTTTAGCAAAATTTCCACGGTTCCAATAAGTATATGAGCGATAAGTAACAAAATTCGACGAAAATACAAATTTCCAGGACACAAAGCAGAAAATTTCTAGCTTTGCAATGTCTAGCTTTGCAAATTTTTGCTAAAATAAGCGCCAAAATAGTTGTATATGAAAAATTCCCACAGTATACGGACAGACGAGAAAGAGTTTCAGAGAGAGGAGAGTCAAAATCTTCCAATTTTCCACAAAAAAAGAGAGCAATCTCCAAAAAAGTTTTCCAATTTCCAATTATTCCAAACTTTTTCCAAAAAAAAACTCTTGCGTGTATGTATGTGTCTTTTACTCAATGTTTGAGCATAAAATTCCCAGCTGTTAATGTATGTGTGAATAACGTTTCTAGATTACGAGTTTTTTTCCTTAGATTTTCTCGCTAATTCCAAAATATTTATGTGTGAGAGCAAAGATTTATGTAAAAACTACCCAAAAATGTGATTGTATGGGTGGTAAATTCTAGGGTTTGAGTGTATGCGTGTAAAATGGACGTGTATGTGTATTCCCCGCGATTGTTGAAGGGTCAACGTCAGTCCTCTTTTCCAAAAATTAGCACCGAATTGGGTATTTTGTGTCGATTTCGTCAAATTATCCAATAATAAGACGCGTCATCAAGGGTTTCAGAGTCGGTGTCAGTTTTTTGCCGCACCCTGTATCCTTTGAATCACGCCAATTTAAAATTGCATGGGTACTCACTTTGATAATTTTCTTGGTGTCGTTTGTTGTGATGTATATGGTGTTTGTGTGTGTGTACCCGCTCTCTCTCTCTCTGTTCCAATGGTAGCGTGCTTCTTCTTCTCTCTGCTGATTATTTTCCTTCTCTTGTGATGTTTCTTGTTGTATTGTTGAATCGATCTTGTGGTTGTGGAATGTCTTTATTCTTGCTTGAATGTCTATTGATTTGTTTTTTGTTTAACCCGTACCGATCCGTTTATTAATCTTTGTGTTATTTGTAGATCTTTTGTTATAAAAAGTTCCTCTTTTTATATTTTTGATTTTGTTTTAGTGTATTGTTTAAATTGTCGTTGTTTTTCTGAGCTTTTTGTTGTAATAATTTTGGCACTTGTCTTTTTTGTATATTTTTAATTACTAAGCACTTTATGTTCTCTCACTGCCGTTATATATATGTTCCACTGTAAATTCCCACTGTTCGTTCTGTATGGCGTACACTGTGCTTTCCAAGAAATTTTAAACACTTTAGTTGTTGTTGTAATTCACCAATAGTTTTGCACGCACTGTTATTATTATTGTTGTAATTTGTTGAATTTTTAATTTTGTCTAAATTGTTTGCCAATGTATGTGGGTTCTCTTTTAACTTTATGTTTTACTGGTTGTGTGCTTCACTGTTTTGTATTTTCCAGCTATTTTTCACACTGATCTTCATGTATTTTTTGTTTCCAATATGTATGGCACTTCCACTTGTTGTTTTTGTAATAGTTTATAATTTGCAATTTTCTTGTTACTCTCTCTTTTGTTGTTATTGTTATTCACTGTGCGCTTCAAAAATTTCTCCACTGTATATTTGTTTCACTGTTCGTTATGTGTTGTTTCCACTGTATTGTTTTCCAATCAAAAATGTTTTATTTTCTCTCTCACCGGTTGGTTTATTTTTTTGTGATCTTCCAATTATTGCTTTCGGTTTTTATGTTATTCCACTGAATATATTTCAATATGCACTTTTTCCACTTATTTTTGTGTTAATACTGTTTCCTTGTTTTTAGCACTTTTCTCACACTTTTTTTATTTTATTACTGTTCTTTTGCACTACTGCTTTCTCACTGTCAATTATTGTTTTCATGTATTTTTTTATATTCCGCTTTACGGGTTCAATTTTGCAGGTTCACTGATTGGGTCACATAGGTTCTAGTTCACTTTTTAATTTAAATTATTATTATTGATTGATGAAAATTTTGAATTATTTTATATTTATGGACTTTTATTGCGATTTTTAATTATTTAAAAAACACTCATCTGGCTCGCATGGACCAATGTTTTCTTACAAACCTTTTTTATAGTTTTTGTTTCGTTTTAAATGATAAGGTAAGTGTTGTTAAGTTTTATAATTCAAGTGTTATTTTATTTGTACTTCAATGTTGCATATATGTGTGTATGAATGTTGTATGTTTTAGCCTTTTGATGTTTTTATGTAGATTTTAGATAGCACAATTCTTCAACCTTTCTTTAAATTTCAATGTAAGATATAATTAGGTTTTATTTACAAAAATGGGGGTTAAGTGCACATTCTTTGTAGGTGCAATATTAGATTAATTTGATTTTAACTAGGTTTAAGTAGTTTTTAATTAGGTTTAAGTATTTTTTAACTTATTTATATTATTTATGATTTTAACATTTGATGTTCTCTAAGTATATGTACAATGGTGTATGTTTGTGGTTTGTAATCTTTTATGTATTTCGTAATATTTTAAACAAATTGATGTGTGACTTGTAACAATTCGTGTTGTTTGTTTCTGTTTGTGATTTCATGTATAAATTGTATGTTTAACAAAATGTAGTGTTCTTTCTATTTTTCTTCTGTTCTTTTTGTGGTTAACTTTGTGTTCACTGTGGGGAGACGCGAACCGCTAGACCAAAGTAAATAGCAAAACACGACAAATAACAGTGTCGTTCAAAATAATTACAACAAGTATGGTCCCTGACCATACAGTGGTTTTATAATTTAGTGGTTTACGATAAAATGATACGATAAAACCTGCGCCTAGAAGTAAACTACAAAATTTGAAATTATTTGTGATAATTTACGGTATATAATATTTTACGGTATATAATAGCAAAATATAACGATTTTTGTTGTTGATATTTTTTGTGGTTCCAGGACGAATTTTCTAAAACCCGGCCTTATCTCGCACATTTGCACCGACAGTGACCTACTGGTAAAATTTCAAGCTCATAGCTTTAGCCGTTTTGGCTGGGCGTTGATGATGAGTCAGTCAGTCACTTATCACCAAGCTCAAATATATAATAGACTAGCATATGCCCGCTACTTCGGTAGCGGAAAATCCCCATGGTATAAAGCAGGATAATAAATAAATTGACCAAAGTTCAGAATATAATATTTACATTTACAACTCTTTTTTATCAAAATAAAAGACAGTAATGCTACCTACGACAGGTAAGAGTGTTACTATTTATCTTTTTCTAAAAATCAAGTATGTAGTTTTCATAAATCGAATCGAATCGTTCGCGATATAGTTTGACGTAAATCGACTTATCTCCAAAAATTAAAGTCTACAAACGTAAGCAAATATGTCTCTCCCTCCCTCCTTCGCTTCGCATCTTATGGTATTGTATTTTTTGAAGGCAACAAAAAAATTATTTCTTTGTTAGCTAATACCAGCACTTTAATGTTAATTAACATTTAGTAATATTCAAAAACTCTACCCGTCTGTAAAAATTGAGCTTGCTTCTAGTTCTGTCTGATCACACAACCCCAGTGATCCCCATTTGTAAACTTACAGAACTATATTTTAAAATCACCACTTTATCTCAACACCAATACTAAATATCAGTTTAGAAATCTATCTGTTCACACAAAACCAAAGGTACCAAATTTAGTACGCAAATTAAAACCTTTTTTACTATGCGTTCTTTATTGAATTTTATTGAATTCGTTTGATAAGTACCCAACGCAATCTACCCCTCGCAACGCCTTAAAAAATGCATTTAAAAGTTGCAATTTTGTTTCATAATTTTTTGTAAGGAACAACCGGTATGCACAAATCTATCAGTCTTAATATTTTACAAAACAGTTATATTTTACTCTTAAAATCAGAAATAAAAAATGGAAACTTAAAACGACAGTGAAATTGAAAAAATTAATCTACTAATCATTACAAATTATGATTTCTGTGATACTAAGAATCCTCTCGCAAATGAAACGGTAAAAATAGAAATGCAGTGACAATCTGAACTTAATGTAAGACATTCTGTATAAAATTGATGGTATGATTATGGACCAAAGTCGATTGAAAGTTTTGTCTTTAAACTTTTAAATACTTCAAAACCTAAACCTATGTTGCTTATATTTCACACAGAGGTTTTCTATCTACAAAGAACAACAAATGCCAAATTACAACAAAATACGTAGGAAAATTTATCCTAACGGCCGGTATGGTTAAATGCAGGCTATACCAACGTGTATTGAAAATATTTTGTACATATTCCCAAAACCCTATATTCTAAAGCGGGGTATACACGATCAGTTTTGACTGTCGATTTTTCGGAAATATCGGTAAATGTCAAACTATCCAGCAACCACAAAATATTTTATGATGACTGACAAAAATGAACGGCCACACTGGCAAGCAACCGATTACTTGAACAAAACTGACAGTCAAAATTGATCGTGTGTACCCCGCTTAAAGGGGAGTACACACTATCAATCAAAAATGATAGCCAACGTACTTTTAGGACCATTTTCCGGCAAATAACAATATTTAGCGAAACCCCTTTTAAATACAATGTATACGGTATTATTTAGATATTACAAAAGAAATTTTCCAGTTAGGCTTTGATATTCATGAAATAGACCTCGATGACTGTAAGTTTTGCTTGTCAATGTGTGCTATACTTAATTTGCAGCAAAATTTATTGAATGGGTCTATAACGTAAAAATGGACGCTACCGCTACATTAACCCTACAGGAAACCGCGTGTCTATGTGGTAAATATTGAGCCTCGCACTACCAACAAATATAAGTGGAATTTTTGTGTTTTACTGTAAAAATTAGTAACCTATATCCTTCATATCAAACTACAAATGTTTCGAAACTATCAAAATTCGAAACATTTGTACTAATTATTACAAATTATCGAGTACACGGACAGACATATTGTCAAATAGTTAATAGGGGGCAGAGGTCTTATGATGTATTTTTGTTTATATTTGTGTAGTATCATTAAGAATTTAATCATATACAAAATATAAATTAATTTTTTAGAAAACTGTTTTACTTATTTTCGAAGTCGAGTAACCCGTAGTGGGATTCTGTAACTCATTTTTGCTGTTACCGGCAAAAATCGGTAAAATTTAATAGCAAAATTATGACTAAAAACATAAAGAAAAGTTGACATCACTGTTTGTGTCGCTACAGGCTAGCGACTACTTTTTATTCCTCGTTAACTTACCGAAAAAAATCGTTAATTATCGAAATTATAAGCATTTTAATTTTACCGACAATTATCGATAACAGCAAAAATGAGTTACAGAATCCTACTAATGAACGTAAAACCCGTTTTGTGCGACATCTTTTAGAATAATTGATGCGCCCTAATGTATACTACAATAAGTGCAAATTTTTTTTGGAAATTTCACCATTACATAACGTTAACATAGATTCACCACAACACAAAAGAAAAAAACACATTTTTTTTATTAAAACACCAACATCCCCAGCTTCATATATCACCGTGGGTCATCTTGTAAAACAAATAAAAATCAAACCCTTCATACAGCACGGAAACAACTCGAGTTTAAGACCGCCATAATCCGGTTTATAGTCTGGTCTTCAATCATTTTGCAATTGCACTACTTGTGATGCTATTGCCACCTGAGATTTATGAACAGTTTCGATAAGACGATACGAATACAAATGTGTTCAAACAGCTACCTGAGTTACGTTTTGTTTATATATGATTTATTTTTGTTTGTTTTTTTTTCAGTCGAACAACCATTTTCTACACCGAAAGGCGTTTGGTAGTAATTCGAACGGATTTGATTTCGGATCGTCTTAGAAATCAAATATATTATAGTCATTCATTAACAATCATTCAAAACACAATTTTTTTCACTGAACACTAATTTTAAATGTAAGTTATATGCATAGTTAAGGGTACTTTACACGATATGAAAAAATACATTTTGAAATGTGATATTTTATTCATTGATCTTTATTAAGTTTCGCATATTAGTGGAGGGTCTTTTTCCAGCTTTTTTCCTCAGATGAATCCATAAAGTTTTTGTAAATAAGATTTACGTCTAGAATGTCTTGTCTTGGTGATTTTATTTTGTATTTACTTTTTTGATTTTCAGGTTCCAAAAACCACAATTTTGACGTTGTCGTTAAATAAGTTGTAGGAGATCTTCAAATAAACCTCAGAAAATTTATTTTACCTAATGCCATTGCTTCATATACAACCCTTTGCCATAGACAAATTAAATGTACATATAGACAAAGGAATGCTCTAAACAATGTTCTTAACATCGAGTTTGTTGACAGAACAACTCAATTAAAACTACAATAAATACAATTCTATAAAGTTAGTTTTTGACGGAATCTACAACCTCGGATAAAAATGTAAATGAAAACCTTGCAAATTTTTCTCAAAAATCGCCTTCGAAAAATATTCAGTATTTTGGTTTGAGTCTGTTGCCAGAACACAGCATGAGTAATCTTTTGTCTATACTATTCGTTTGTCTAAAATTCGTTTGTAGAAAATTCGTTTCCCTACATTTTACGGGGAGAGCAGTGGTTTTTCCTATCCCTTCGTGATAGAAAATATAACGTCATCAAAGTACTTTAAAGGGCTTGAAATCTTCTCTGTAGAAAATTCTTTTCCCTATATTTTACGGGGAGAGAAGTGGTTTTTCCTATCCCTTCGTGATAATGCTTTTCTGACTTTTTCACGTAATGCACATATTCCAAAATCGTTTTCAATTACAAAACCAAATTTTGATTCTGGTTTGTGGTCTATTATTGTTTTCCTAAATTATTTGGTGACGAAAAGTTATAGACTCTACACTTCTATATACCAAGAACGCCATAAAAATTCTTAATTGCAAGCAAATCGTGGGAATATTCACAATTTTATTGCACTTTAACTGATTTGCAAACATTTAGACCAAGGCCAAGAAATCAAGTACATACAGTTTTTGTTGTTGTTATTTTTGGCCGATTTCTGATTTTATTGCCTTAATGATATTTTAAACAGTAAAAAACTTAACACTATTGAACTAAATTTTGTTTTAATCTTAAATTAAAAATTAAATTTTCCAAATTCGTTGGTAATATTTTTTTTTGTTTAAAAAAGAAAATCTGTTGTGCGACATTTGTTAAGTGAAAACAAAATTACTCCAGACACGTAAATCTGGACCGGTTGGTTTTTACTGCTTATATTACGTTAATACTATACAATTGCGACATCTGTTGAAACGGAAGAAAAACTTCTAATGTGGTTTTATAATTTAGTGGTTTACGATAAAATGATACGATAAAACCTGCGCCTAGAAGTAAGCTACAAAATATGAAATTATTTGTGATAATTTACGGTATATAATAGCAAAATATAAGGATTTTGTTGTTGATATTTTTTGTGGTTCCAGGACGAATTTTCTAAAACCCGGCCTTATCTCGCACATTTGAACCAACAGTGACCTACTGGTAAAATTTCAAGCTCATAGCTTTAGCCGTTTTGGCTAGGCGTTGATGATGAGTCAGTCAGTCAGTCACTTATCACCAAGCTCAAATATATAATAGACTAGCAAAATGCCCGCTACATCGTATGCGGAAAGGATATAAAAAAACAAATAAACAATATATAATATGGAAATGACAAACACTGAAAATTTGGTAGCACTAATACCAATTTTAATCAATATTTATTTTTATCTTAGTACTGTACGTACCCCTTAAGTTCGTTTTTAAAAAAGATCAGCCGTATCTCACCCTTACACATTAACAGCGAGATCAACGTTGCACACCAATACACACCCTAACTCCAAAAAATAAAAATTCCAGCACTGTCCCTACACCCAAAAACAAATTGAGTACCATTAAGTAATTTTCGTATACTTATGGTACGTATTTCGACGACATATCTCAGCCATACACGGACATTAATACAAAATAATTACAGTAAATTTCATAATAATTACAGTAATTCCAAATCTCAAGATTCCAGCTGTATCCGTTCGTCCAATTCCAAATTGTACCAAACTTAGTATCAAGTCGAACTCTTCGTACCCATAAGAAAGATTTTCCAAAACTACCTCAATCCTTCACTTTAGTAGTAATCTTACTTCCAAATTTCAGGATTCAAACTCTATCCTTTAAACCAAATTAAAATTGTACTAAATTTAGAACAATTTAGAATTTTCGTACCAATTTTCAAAACTTCCTCAACGCAACAGGGCTACAATAATCATACTTTCAAATTGCAGGATTCCACCGCTATCCGTTCACCTACATACAAATTGTACTAAATTTAGTACCATTTAGTGCTTTTAGTAACCATAAGTTTGCTTTTTCAAAACAACCTGAATCCTACTCTTCGACTGTAATCGTAATTCCAAATTTCAGGATTCCAGCTCTATTAATTCACCCGAATCCAAATTGTATCAAATTTAGTACCATTTCTTTGCCAAACAAAAATTTTAGGATTCCAGCTCTACCCGTTCACCCAAATCCACATTGTACCATATTTAGTACCATTTAGTACTTCTCGTACGCACACGTACGACTTTTCAAAATTTCCTCAATACTACACTCCTACAGTAATCTTAATTCCTAATTCCAACACTATCCGTTTACTAAAATTCAAATTGTACCGAATTTAGTGCTTTCTGTACCCATAAGTACGAATTTCCAAAACTACCTCAATTCTACTGTCCGACAGTAATCTTAGTTCCAAATTTCAGAATTCCAGCTTTATCCGTTCATCCAAATCCAAATTGTACCAAATTTAGTACCATTTAGTACTTTTCGTACTCAAAGGTACGAATTTCTAAAACTATCTCATTCCTACACCCCTACAGTAATCTTAATTCAAAACTTTAGGATTCCAGCTCTATCCGTTCACCCAAATCCAAATTTAGTACTGCTCGTAATCATAAATACGAACTTCCAAAACCATTTCCTTATTTCAACGCCATTTCCCAACCTTGGTACTTAAAATTCAGGATTCCAGTTCTATCCGTTCACCCAAATCCAAATTGTAATAAATTTAGTACCATTTAGTACTTTTCCTACACATAAATACGAATTTCCAAAATTTCCCCAATCCTATGATCCAACAGTAATCTCAATTTCAAATTTCAGGATTCCAGATCTGTCCGTTCACTCGAATCCCTATTATACCAAATTTAGTACTTTTCGAACACATAAGTACGAATTTCCAAAACCACCCTCATATCTCAGTCCTACACTTCACAGTAATCTTAATTCCAAATTTCAGGTTTCCAGCTACATACATACGTTCACCCAAATCCAAATTGTACTAAATTTAGTACCATTTAGTACTTTTCGTACCCATAAGTACGAATTTTCAAAACTACCTCAATTCTACACCCCACCAGTAATCTCAATTCCAAATTTCGAGATTCCAACTATATCCGTTCACCCAAATCCCCATTGTCCCAAATTTAGTACCATTTAGTACTTTTCATTCACATAAGTAAGAATTTCCAAAACTTCCCCAGTCCTACACTCCAACAGTAATATCAATTCCAAATTTCAGGAATCCAGCTCTATCCGTTCACTCAAATCCAAATTGTACTAAATTTACTACCAATTATTACTTTTCGTACACTCAAGTTTCCAAAAACCCTTTGGTGCATCTTTCTTACTCTTCATCAGTGATCCTCAGTCCAAATTTGAGGAATCAAGCCCTATCCGTTCACCAAAACCGAAACTGTACCAAATTTAGTGCTATTTAGTATTTTTCGTACCCTATGTACGAATTTCCAAAACTTCCACAATATTAAACTCCACCAGTAATCTCAGTTCCACATTTAGAGATTCCAGCGCTATCCGTTCACCCAAATCCCCATTATACAAAATTTATTTCCATTTAGTACTTTCCGTACACATAAGTACTAATTTCCAAAACCACCTTCATATCTCAATCCTACACTTCAACAGTAATATTAATTCCAAATTTCAGGTTTCCAGCTCTATCCGTTCATTCAAATCCAAATTGTACTAAATTTAGCACCGTTTAGTACTTTTCGTACCCATAAGTACGAATTTTCAAAACTACCTCAATCCTACACCCCACCAGTAATCTCAATTCCAAATTTCGAGATTCCAGTTATTATCCGTTCACCCAAATCCCCATTGTATCAAATTTAGTACCATTTAGTACTTTTCATACACATAAGTACGAATTTCCAAAAGTTCTTCAATCCTACACTCCAACAGTAATCTCAATTCCAAATATCAGGATTCCAGCTCTATCCGTTCACCCAAATCCCTATTGTACCAAATTTAGTACTATTTAGTACTTTTCGTACACATAAGCACGAACTTCCAAAACTACCCTCATATCTCAATCCTACACTACAACAGTAACCTTAATTCCAAATTTCAGGTTTCCAGCTCTTTACGTTCACGCAAATCTAAATTGTACTAAATTTAGTACTTTTCGTACACATGATTGGTAATTTTTCAAACCATTTCCTTTTAGAAGCACCACTTGCCAACCTTGATTTCCATACCAATTTCCTATATTCCTATATTCCTGGGGCCTATTATTGATTTCATTAATTATTTAGCGATTTCATCAAATTACAGATTTTGAAATTGAATAGTTATGACTGTACATCTCTATATACGATAAAATTCTTAATTGCAAATAAATCGTGGTAATATGCACAATTCTATTGCACTTTCATTGATTTGCAAACATTTAGTTATTACCAAAAAGTCAGGTCCATACAGTTTTTAGTTGTTGTTATTTCTGGCCGATTTCTGAATTTATTCCCCTAATGTTGTCTTCAACAGCAACTCATTTGTTCATTTGCGTAATTGATGTTTATACACCATTATCACCAACTGCGACATCTGTTGCAATGGAAGATAACAAATGTCTTGTCTTTCTATTATTTAGTGGTTTACGATAAAATATGTGCGCCTAGAAGTAAACTACAAAATTTGAAATTATGTGTGATCTCTTACGATATCAAGAAGTTATGGCATTGTTAATTTTACACATGTCTTGCAGAGGGCCAACTAAGTGAATAAGTACGTAATAGCAATGAAAAATAAGGATTTGTGTTGTTGTTATTTTTTGTGGTTCCAGGACGAATTTTCTAAAACCCGGCCTTATCTCGCACATTTGCATCAACAGTGACCCACTGGTAAAATTTCAAGCTCCTAGCTTTAGCCGTTTTGGCTGGGCGTTGATGATGAGTCAGTCAGTCAGTCAGTCAATCACTTATCACCAAGCTCATTTATATATATAGATGTGTTTTCTTTTTTAAGGTTACCAGAGCGGTTTTTTTCGTTTGTTTTTATTTTATACCAAATTTGCAACTGAATTTTTAATTCTACTTAAGCCTAAATGTTAGGTAAATGTTTTATGAGTTTTTACTACGCCTGCATTTATTATGCAACCTGTAGTTGTTGGCATTTGTGTTGGCTCATATATGAATTTTGTGGGAAACATTTTATTAACATATATTAATAAAGATTAGAAAAAAAGTTAGTCCTTATGAAATATTTTACGGTATATAATAGCAAAATATAAGGATTTTTGTTGTTGTTATTTTTTGTGGTTCCAGGACGAATTTTCTAAAACCCGGCCTTATCTCGCACATTTGCACCAACAGTAACCTACTGGTAAAATTTCAAGCTCATAGCTTTAGCCGTTTTGGCTGGGCGTTGATGATGAGTCAGTCGGTCAGTCAGTCACTTATCACCAAGTTCAAATCTATATATATAAATGAGCTTGGTGATAAGTGATTGACTGACTGACTGACTCATCATCAACCAGTGGGTCACTGTTGATGCAAATGTGCGAGATAAGGCCGGGTTTTAGAAAATTCGTCCTGGAACCACAAAAAATAACAACAACAAAAATCCTTATTTTTCATTACTATTACGTACTTATTCACTTAGTTGGCCCTCTGCAAGACATGTGTAAAATTAACAATGCCATAACTTCTTGATATCGTAAGAGATCACACATAATTTCAAATTTTGTAGTTTACTTCTAGGCGCACTTATTTTATCGTAAACCACTAAATAATAGAAAGACAAGACATTTGTTATCTTCCATTGCAACAGATGTCGCAGTTGGTGATAATGGTGTATAAACATCAATTACGCAAATGAACAAATGAGTTGCTGTTGAAGACAACATTAGGGGAATAAATTCAGAAATCGCCCAGAAATAACAACAACTAAAAACTGTATGGACCTGACTTTTTGGTAATAACTAAATGTTTGCAAATCAATGAAAGTGCAATAGAATTGTGCATATTACCACGATTTATTTGCAATTAAGAATATTATCGTATATGGAGATGTACAGTCATAACTATTCAATTTCAAAATCTGTAATTTGATGAAATCGCTAAATAATTAATGAAATCAATAATAGGCCCCAGGAATATAGGAATATAGGAATTTGGTAAGGAAATCAAGGTTGGGAATTGGTGCTTCTAAAAGGAAATGGTTTGGAAAATTACCAATCATGTGTACGAAAAGTACTAAATTTAGTACAATTTAGATTTGGGTGGACGTAAAGAGCTGGAAACCTGAAATTTGGAATTAAGGTTACTGTTGTAGTGTAGGATTGAGATAAGAGAGTAGCTTTGGAAATTTGTGCTTATGTGTACGAAAAGTACTAAATAGTACTAAATTTGGTACAATAGGGATTTGGGTGAACGGATAGAGCTGGAATCCTGATATTTGGAATTGAGATTACTGTTGGAGTGTAGGATTGAAGAACTTTTGGAAATTCGTACTTATGTGTATGAAAAGTACTAAATGGTACTAAATTTGATACAATGGGGATTTGGGTGAACGGATAATAGCTGGAATCTCGAAATTTGGAATTGAGATTACTGGTGGGGTGTAGGATTGAGGTAGTTTTGAAAATTCGTACTTATGGGTACGAAAAGTACTAAATGGTGCTAAATTTAGTACAATTTGGATTTGAATGAACGGATAGAGCTGGAAACCTGAAATTTGGAATTAATATTGCTGTTGAAGTGTAGGATTGTGATATGAAGGTGGTTTTGGAAATTAGTACTTATGTGTACGGAAAGTACTAAATGGAACTAAATTTTGTATAATGGGGATTTGGGTGAACGGATAGCGCTGGAATCTCTAAATTTGGAACTGAGATTACTGGTGAAGTTTAATATTGTGGAAGTTTTGGAAATTCGTACATAGGGTACGAAAAATACTAAATAGCACTAAATTTATTACAGTTTCGATTTGGGTGAACGGATAGGGCTTGATTCCTCAAATTTGGACTGAGGATCACTGATGAAGAGTAAGAAAGATGCACCAAAGGGTTTTTGGAAACTTGAGTGTACGAAAAGTAATAATTGATACTAAATTTTGTACAATTTGGATTTGAGTGAACGGATAGAGCTGGATTCCTGAAATTTGGAATAGATATTACTGTTGGAGTGTAGGACTGGGGAAGTTTTGGAAATTCTTACTTATGTGAATGAAAAGTACTAAATGGTACTAAATTTAGTACAATTTGGATTTGGGTGAACGTATGTATGTAGCTGGAAACCTGAAATTTGGAATTAAGATTACTGTGAAGTGTAGGACTGAGATATGAGGGTGGTTTTGGAAATTCGTACTTATGTGTTCGAAAAGTACTAAATTTGGTACAATAGGGATTCGAGTGAACGGACAGAGCTGGAATCCTGAAATTTGAAATTGAGATTACTGTTGGATCATAGGATTGGGGAAATTTTGGAAATTCGTATTTATGTGTACGAAAAGTACTAAATGGTACTAAATTTATTACAATTTGGATTTGGGTGAACGGATAGAACTGGAATCCTGAATTTTAAGTATCATGGTTGGGAAATGGCGTTGAAATAAGGAAATGGTTTTGGAAGTTCGTATTTATGATTACGAGCAGTACTAAATTTGGATTTGGGTGAACGGATAGAGCTGGAATCCTAAAGTTTTGAATTAAGATTACTGTAGGGGTGTAGGATTGAGATAGTTTTAGAAATTCGTACCTTTGGGTACGAAAAGTACTAAATGGTACTAAATTTGGTACAATTTGGATTTGGATGAACGGATAAAGCTGGAATTCTGAAATTTGGAACTAAGATTACTGTCGGACAGTAGAATTGAGGTAGTTTTGGAAATTCGTACTGATGGGTACAGAAAGCACTAAATTCGGTACAATTTGAATTTTAGTAAACGGATAGTGTTGGAATTAGGAATTAAGATTACTGTAGGAGTGTAGTATTGAGGAAATTTTGAAAAGTCGTACGTGTGCGTACGAGAAGTACTAAATGGTACTAAATATGGTACAACGGGTAGAGCTGGAATCCTGAAATTTTTGTTTGGGAAAGAAATGGTACTAAATTTGATACAATTTGGATTCGGGTGAATTAATAGAGCTGGAATCCTGAAATTTGGAATTACGATTACAGTCGGAGAGTAGGATTCAGGTTGTTTTGAAAAAGCAAACTTATGGTTACGAAAAGCACTAAATGGTACTATAAGTAAGCTACAAAATATGAAATTATTTGTGATAATTTACGGTATATAATAGCAAAATATAAGGATTTTTGTTGTTGATATTTTTTGTGGTTCCAGGACGAATTTTCTAAAACCCGGCCTTATCTCGCACATTTGAACCAACAGTGACCTACTGGTAAAATTTCAAGCTCATAGCTTTAGCCGTTTTGGCTAGGCGTTGATGATGAGTCAGTCAGTCAGTCACTTATCACCAAGCTCAAATATATGATAGATGTGTTTTCTTTTTTAAGGTTACCAGAGCGGTTTTTTTCGTTTGTTTTTATTTTATACCAAATTTGCAACTGACTTTTTAATTCTACTTAAGCCTAAATGTTAGGTAAACGTTTTATGAGTTTTTACTACGCCTGCATTTATTATGCTACCTGTAGTTGTTGGCATTTGTGTTGGCTCATATCCGCATTTTGTGGGAAACATTTTATTAACATATATAAATAAAGATTAGAAAAAAAGTTAGTCCTTATGAAATATTTTACGGTATATAATAGCAAAATATAAGGATTTTTGTTGTTGTTATTTTTTGTGGTTCCAGGACGAATTTTCTAAAACCCGGCCTTATCTCGCACATTTGCACCAACAGTAACCTACTGGTAAAATTTCAAGCTCATAGCTTTAGCCGTTTTGGCTGGGCGTTGATGATGAGTCAGTCGGTCAGTCAGTCACTTATCACCAAGTTCAAATCTATATATACTAGCAAAATGCCCGCTACTTCGTATGCGGAAAGCATATAAAAAACAAATAAACAATATATAATATGGAAATGACAAACACTGACAATTTTGTCGCACTAATACCAATTTGAATCAATATTTATTTTTATCTTAGTACTGTACGTACCCTTTAAGTTCGATTTTCAAAAAGATCAGCCGTATCTCACCCTTACACATTAACAGCGAGATCAACGTTGCACACCAATACACACCCTAACTCCAAAAAATAAAAATTCCAGCACTGTCCCTACACCCAAAAACAAATTGAGTACCATTAAATAATTTTCGTATACTTATGGTACGTATTTCGACGATATATCTCATCCATACACACACATTAATACAAAATAATTACAGTAAATTCTATAATAATTACAGTATTTCCATATCTCAAGATTCCAGCTGTATCCGTTCGTCCAATTCCAAATTGTACCAAACTTAGTATCAAGTCAAACTCTTCGTATCCATAAGTAAGATTTTCCAAAACTACCTCAATACTTCACTTTAGTAGTAATCTTACTTCCAAATTTCAGGATTCAAACTCTATCCGTTAAACCAAATTAAAATTGTACAAAATTTAGAACAATTTAGAATTTTCGTACCAATTTTCAAAACTTCCTCAACGCAACAGGGCTACAATAATCATACTTTCAAATTGCAGGATTCCACCGCTATCCGTTCACCTACATACAAATTGTATTAAATTTAGTACCATAAGTTTGCTTTTTCAAAACAACCTGAATCCTACTCTTCGACTGTAATCGTAATTCCAAATTTCAGGATTTCAGCTCTATTAATTCACCAGAATCCAAATTTTATCAAATTTAGTACCATTTCATTCCCAAACAAAATTTTCAGGATTCCAGGTCTACACGTTCACCCAAATCTATATTGTACCATATTTAGTACTTCTCGTACCCATACGTACGACTTTTCAAAATTTCCTCACTCCTACAGTAATCTTAATTCCAACACTATCCGTTTACTAAAATTCAAATTGTACCAAATTTAGTGGTTTTCGTACCCATAAGTACGAATTTCCAAACTACCTCAATTCTACTGTCCGGCAGTAATCTTAGTTCCGTTCATCCAAATCCAAATTGTACCAAATTTAGTACCATTTAGTACTTTTCGTACCCAAAGGTACGAATTTCCAAAACTATCTCAATCCTACACCCCTACAGTAATCTTAATTCAAAACTTTAGGATTCCATCTCTATCCGTTCACCCAAATCCAAATTTATTACTGCTCGTAATCATAAAAACGAACTTCCAAAACCATATCCTTATTTCAACGCCATTTCCCAACCTTGATTCCCATACCAAATTTGAAGATTCTAGCTTTATCCATTAAAAATATGCAATTGGTACCAAATTTAGAAACTTTTAGTACTTTTCGTACACTTATAGGTCGAGTTTCTAAATACCCTTTGGTACATCTTCCTAACTCTCCACCAATGACCACTCGTTCAAAATTTCAGAATTCTAGCTCTTCGCGTTTGCCTAATACAATGGATTCCATATTTAGTACACTTTAGCACTTTTCGTACCTTTCTACGACGAATTTCCAAAAACCCCTTTACACAAAAACAAATTGTACCAAATTCTGTACAATTCGATTTTCCAAAACAACCTTAATCCTTCAATTAAACAGTAACCATAATTCCAAATAACAGGATTCCAGCGCTATCCGTGCACTCAAATCCAAGTTGTACCATTTGGTACATTTCGTACCCATAAGTACGAATTTCAAAAACTACTTCCATCTCAATCTTATACTCCAACAGCAGTCTGACCGAATTCCAGGATTCCAAATTTTATCACAGGTAGTACCACTTAGTAATTTTCGTACCCTTACTACCTATGTCCTACACTCCAATAGTTATCCTAATTTCAAATTTCAGGACTCAAACACTATCCGTCACCCAAATCCAAATTCTACTCTATAGCCTACCGCGAACGGGTTTCAAATTCTAACTCTTTCCGTTTACTAAAATTCATACTTTAAATTAAAATAAATAAAATTAAAATACTTAAAATTCAGGATTCCAGTTCTATCCGTTCACCCAAATCCAAATTGTAATAAATTTAGTACCATTTAGTACTATTCGTACACATAAGTACGAATTTCCAAAATTTCCCCAATCCTATGCTCCAACAATAATCTCAATTTCAAATTTCAGGATTCCAGCTCTGTCCGTTCACCCGAATCCCTATTGTACCAAATCAAGCACTTTTCGAACACATAAGTACGACTTTCCCAAACCACCCTCATATCTCAGTCCTACACTTCACAGTAATCTTAATTCCAAATTTCAGGTTTCCAGCTACATACATACGTTCACCCAAATCCAAATTGCACTAAATTTAGTACCATTTAGTACTTTTCGTACCCATAAGTACGAATTTTTCAAAACTACCTCAATTCTACACCCCACCAGTAATCTCAATTCCAACTATATCCGTTCACCCAAATCCCCATTGTCCCAAATTTAGTACTTATCATTAACATAAGTAAGAATTTCCAAACTTCCCCAGTCCTACACTCCAACAGTAATATCAATTCCAAATTTCAGGAATCCAGCTCTATCCGTTCACCCAAATCCAAATTGTACTAAATTTAGTACCATTTAGTACTTTTCGTACACTCAAGTTTCCAAAAACCCTTTGGTGCATATTTCTTACTCTTCATCAGTGATCCTCAGTCCAAATTTGAGGAATCAAACTCTATCCGTTCACCCAAATCGAAACTGTACCAAATTTAGTGATATTTAGTATTTTTCGTACCCTATGTACGAATTTCCAAAACTTCCACAATACTAAACTCCACCAGTAATCTCAGTTCCAAATTTCGAGATTCCAGAGCTATCCGTTCACCCAAATACCCATTATACAAAATTTAGTTCCATTTAGTACTTTCCGTACACATAAGTACTAATTTCCTAAACCACCCTCATATCTCAATCCTACACTTCAACAGTAATATTAATTCCAAATTTCAGGTTTCCAGCTCTTTCCTTTCACCCAAATCTAAATTGTACTAAATTTAGTACCATTTAGTACTATTCGTACACATAAATACGAATTTCCAAAATTTCCCCAATCCTATGCTCCAACAATAAACTCAATTTCAAATTTCAGGATTCCAGGTCTGTCCGTTCACTCGAATCCCTATTGTACCAAATTTAGTACTTTTCGAACACATAAGTACGAATTTCCAAAACCACCCTCATATCTCAGTCCTACACTTCACAGTAATCTTAATTCCAAATTTCAGGTTTCCAGCTCTACGTTCACCCAAATCCAAATTGCACTAAATTTAGTACCATTTAGTACTTTTCGTACCCATAAGTACGAATTTTCAAAACTACCTCAATCCTACACCCCACCAGTAATCTCAATTCCAAATTTCGAGATTCCAGCTTTTATCCGTTCACCCAAATCCCCATCGTATCAAATTTAGTACCATTTAGTACTTTTCATACACATAAGTACGAATTTCCAAAATTTCTTCAATCCTACACTCCAACAGTAATCTCAATTCCAAATATCAGGATTCCAGCTCTATCCGTTCACCCAAATCCTATTGTACCAAATTTAGTACTATTTAGTACTTTTCGTACACATAAGTACTAATTTCCAAAACTACCCTCATATCTCAATCCTACACTTCAACAGTAATATTAATTCCAAATTTCAGGTTTCCAGCTCTATCCGTTCATTCAAATCCAAATTGTACTAAATTTAGTACCATTTAGTACTTTTCGTACCCATAAGTACGAATTTTCAAAACTACCTCAATCCTACACCCCACCTGTAATCTCAATTCCAAATATCGAGATTCCAGCTATAATCCGTTCACCCAAATCCCCATTGTATCAAATTTGGTACCATTTAGTACTTTTCATACACATAAGCACGAATTTCCAAAACTACCCTCATATCTCAATCCTACACTACAACAGTAACCTTAATTCCAAATTTCAGGTTTCCAGCTCTTTACGTTCACCCAAATCTAAATTGTACTAAATTTAGTACCATTTAATACTTTTCGTACACATGATTGGTAATTTTCCAAACCATTTCCTTTTAGAAGCACCACTTCCCAACTTTGATTTCCATACCAAATTCCTATATTCCTGGGGCCTATTATTGATTTCATTAATTAGTTATCGATTTCTTCAAATTACAGATTTTGAAATTGAATAGTTATGACTGTACATCTCCATATACGATAAAATTCTTAATTGCAAATAAATAGTGGTAGTATGCACAATTTTATTGCACTTTCATTGATTTGCAAACATTTAGTTATTCACGACATCTGTTGCAATGGAAGATAACAAATGTCTTGTCTTTCTATTATTTAGTGGTTTACGGTAAAATAAGTGCGCCTAGAAGTAAACTACAAAATTTGAAATTATGTGTGATCGTTTACGGTATCATGAAGTTATAGCATTGTTAATTTGACACATGTCTTGCAGAGGGCCAACTAAGTGCATAAGTACGTAATAATAATGAAAAATAAGGATTTTTGTTGTTGTTATTTTTTGCGGTTCCAGGACGAATTTTCTAAAACCCGGCCTTATCTCGCACATTTGCATCAACAGTGAACCACTGGTAAAATTTCAAGCTCCTAGCTTTAGCCGTTTTGGCTGGGCGTTGATGATGAGTCAGTCAGTCAGTCAGTCAGTCAGTCAATCACTTATCACCAAGCTCATTTATATATATAGACTAGCAAAATGCCCGCTACTTCGTATGCGGAAAGGATATAAAAAAAAAAAAAAAAAACAAATAAACAATATATAATATGGAAATGACAAACACTGAAAATTTGGTCGCACTAATACCAATTTTAATCAATATTTATTTTTATCTTAGTACTGTACGTACCCCTTAAGTTCGTTTTTAAAAAAGATCAGCCGTATCTCACCCTTACACATTAACAGCGAGATCAACGTTGCACACCAATACACACCCTAACTCCAAAAAATAAAAATTCCAGCACTGTTCCTACACCCAAAAACAAATTGAGTACCATTAAGTAATTTTCGTATACTTATGGTACGTATTTCGACGACATATCTCAGCCATACACGGACATTAATACAAAATAATTACAGTAAATTCCACAATAATTACAGTAATTCCAAATCTCAAGATTCCAGCTGTATCCGTTCGTCCAATTCCAAATTGTAACAAACTTAGTATCAAGTCGAACTCTTCGTACTCATAAGAAAGATTTTCCAAAACTACCTCAATCCTTCACTTTAGTAGTAATCTTACTTCCAAATTTCAGGATTCAAACTCTATCCGTTAAACCAAATTAAAATTGTACTAAATTTAGAACAATTTAGAATTTTCGTACCAATTTTCAAAACTTCCTCAACGCAACAGGGCTACAATAATCATACTTTCAAATTGCAGGATTCCACCGCTATCCGTTCACCTACATACAAATTGTTATAAATTATGTACCATTTAGTGCTTTTCGTAACCATAATTTTGCTTTTTCAAAACAACCTGAATCCTACTCTTCGACTGTAATCGTAATTCCAAATTTCAGGATTCCAGCTCTATTAATTCACCCGAATCCAAATTGTATCAAATTTAGTACCATTTCTTTCCCAAACAAAAATTTCAGGATTCCAGCTCTACCCGTTCACCCAAATCCACATTGTACCATATTTAGTACCATTTAGTACTTCTCGTACGCACACGTACGACTTTTCAAAATTTCCTCAATACTACACTCCTACAGTAATCTTAATTCCTAATTCCAACACTATCCGTTTACTAAAATTCAAATTGTACCGAATTTAGTGCTTTCTGTACCCATAAGTACGCATTTCCAAAACTACCTCAATTCTACTGTCCGACAGTAATCTTAGTTCCAAATTTCAGAATTCCAGCTTTATCCGTTCATCCAAATCCAAATTGTACCAAATTTAGTACCATTTAGTACTTTTCGTACTCAAAGGTACGAATTTCTAAAACTTTCTCAATCCTACACCCCTACAGTAATCTTAATTCAAAACTTTAGGATTCCAGCTCTATCCGTTCACCCAAATCCAAATTTAGTACTGCTCGTAATCATAAATACGAACTTCCAAAACCATTTCCTTATTTCAACGCCATTTCCCAACCTTGATACTTAAAATTCAGGATTCCAGTTCTATCCGTTCACCTAAATCCAAATTGTAATAAATTTAGTACCATTTAGTACTTTTCGTACACATAAATACGAATTTCCAAAATTTCCCCAATCCTATGATCCAACAGTAATCTCAATTTCAAATTTCAGGATTCCAGCTCTGTCCGTTCACTCGAATCCCTATTGTACCAAATTTAGTACTTTTCGAACACATAAGTACGAATTTCCAAAACCACCCTCATATCTCAGTCCTACACTTCACAGTAATCTTAATTCCAAATTTCAGGTTTCCAGATACATACATACGTTCACCCAAATCCAAATTGTACTAAATTTAGTACCATTTAGTACTTTTCGTACCCATAAGTACGAATTTTTCAAAACTACCTCAATTCTACACCCCACCAGTAATCTCCATTCCAAATTTCGAGATTCCAACTATATCCGTTCACCCAAATCCCCATTGTCCCAAATTTAGTACCATTTAGTACTTTTTATTCACATAAGTAAGAATTTCCAAAACTTCCCCAGTCCTACTCTCCAACAGTAATATCAATTCCAAATTTCAGGAATCCAGCTCTATCCGTTCACTCAAATCCAAATTGCACTAAATTTAGTACCAATTATTACTTTTCGTACACTCAAGTTTCCAAAAACCCTTTGGTGCATCTTTCTTACTCTTCATCAGTGATCCTCAGTCCAAATTTGAGGAATCAAGCCCTATCCGTTCACCGAAATCGAAACTGTACCAAATTTAGTGCTATTTAGTATTTTTCGTACCCTATGTACGAATTTCCAAAACTTCCACAATATTAAACTCCACCAGTAATCTCAGTTCCAAATTTAGAGATTCCAGCGCTATCCGTTCACCCAAATCCCCATTATACAAAATTTAGTTCCATTTAGTACTTTCCGTACACATAAGTACTAATTTCCAAAACCACCTTCATATCTCAATCCTACACTTCAACAGTAATATTTGGCCTGTTCCCGTACTTTATAAAGTGGTAAAAGTCGTAAAAGTTGTAAAAGTCGTAAACGATTTTCATATAAATTTTGTGTACGGGAACGCAAAATGTGTAAAAGTGGTAAAAATTGTAAAAACTTTTTAGTTCTGGAACAGAGCTATTAATTCCAAATTTCAGGTTTCCAGCTCTATCCGTTCATTCAAATCCAAATTGTACTAAATTTAGCACCATTTAGTACTTTTCGTACCCATAAGTACGAATTTTCAAAACTACCTCAATCCTACACCCCACCAGTAATCTCAATTCCAAATTTCGAGATTCCAGCTATTATCCGTTCACCCAAATCCCCATTGTATCAAGTTTAGTACCATTTAGTACTTTTCATACACATAAGTACGAATTTCCAAAAGTTCTTCAATCCTACACTCCAACAGTAATCTCAATTCCAAATATCAGGATTCCCAAATCCCTATTGTACCAAATTTAGTACTATTTAGTACTTTTCGTACACATAAGCACGAATTTCCAAAACTACCCTCATATTTCAATCCTACACTACAACAGTAACTTTAATTCCAAATTTCAGGTTTCCAGCTCTTTACGTTCACCCAAATCTAAATTGTACTAAATTTAGTACTTTTCGTACACATGATTGGTAATTTTCCAAACCATTTCCTTTTAGAAGCACCACTTCCCAACCTTGATTTCCATACCAAATTCCTATATTCCTGGGGCCTATTATTGATTTCATTCAAATTACAGATTTTGAAATTGAAAATTGAATAGTTAATTGCAGTTAATTAATTGTAGTTAATTGCAAATAAATCGTGGTAATATGCACAATTCTATTGCACTTTCATTGATTTGCAAACATTTAGTTATTACCAAAAAGTCAGGTCCATACAGTTTTTAGTTGTTGTTATTTCTGGCCGATTTCTGAATTTATTCCCCTAATGTTGTCTTCAACAGCAACTCATTTGTTCATTTGCGTAATTGATGTTTATACACCATTATCACCAACTGCGACATCTGTTGCAATGGAAGATAACAAATGTCTTGTCTTTCTACTATTTAGTGGTTTACGATAAAATAAGTGCGCCTAGAAGTAATCTACAAAATTTGAAATTATGTGTGATCTCTTACGATATCAATAAGTTATGGCATTGTTAATTTTACACATGTCTTGCAGAGGGCCAACTAAGTGAATAAGTACGTAATAGTAATGAAAAATAAGGATTTTTGTTGTTGTCATTTTTTGTGGTTCCAGGACGAATTTTCTAAAACCCGGCCTTATCTCGCACATTTGCATCAACAGTGACCCACTGGTAAAATTTCAAGCTCCTAGCTTTAGCCGTTTTGGCTGGGCGTTGATGATGAGTCAGTCAGTCAGTCAGTCAATCACTTATCACCAAGCTCATTTATATATATAGATATAGATAAATGAGCTTGGTGATAAGTGATTGACTGACTGACTGACTGACTGACTGACTCATCATCAACCAGTGGGTCACTGTTGATGCAAATGTGCGAGATAAGGCCGGGTTTTAGAAAATTCGTCCTGGAACCACAAAAAATAACAACAACAAAAATCCTTATTTTTCATTACTATTACGTACTTATTCACTTAGTTGGCCCTCTGCAAGACATGTGTAAAATTAACAATGCCATAACTTCTTGATATCGTAAGAGATCACACATAATTTCAAATTTATTTGCAATTAAGAATTTTATCGTATATGGAGATGTACAGTCATAACTATTCAATTTTCAATTTCAAAATCTGTAATTTGATGAAATCGCTAAATAATTAATGAAATCAATAATAGGCCCCAGGAATATAGGAATATAGGAATTTGGTATGGAAATCAAGGTTGGGAAGTGGTGCTTCTAAAAGGAAATGGTTGGAAAATTACCAATCATGTGTACGAAAAGTACTAAATTTAGTACAATTTAGATTTGGGTGGACGTAAAGAGCTGGAAACCTGAAATTTGGAATTAAGGTTACTGTTGTAGTGTAGGATTGAGATAAGAGAGTAGCTTTGGAAATTTGTGTATGAAAAGTACTAAATGGTACTAAATTTGATACAATGGGGATTTGGGTGAACGGATAATAGCTGGAATCTCGAATTTTGGAATTGAGATTACTGGTGGGGTGTAGGATTGAGGTAGTTTTGAAAATTCGTACTTATGGGTACGAAAAGTACTAAATGGTGCTAAATTTAGTACAATTTGGTTTTGAATGAACGGATAGAGCTGGAAACCTGAAATTTGGAATTAATATTACTGTTGAAGTGTAGGATTGTGATATGAAGGTGGTTTTGGAAATTAGTACTTATGTGTACGGAAAGTACTAAATGGAACTAAATTTTGTATAATGGGGATTTGGGTGAACGGATAGCGCTGGAATCTCTAAATTTGGAACTGAGATTACTGGTGGAGTTTAATATTGTGGAAGTTTTGGAAATTCGTACATAGGGTACGAAAAATACTAAATAGCACTAAATTTATTACAGTTTCGATTTGGGTGAACGGATAGGGCTTGATTCCTCAAATTTGGACTGAGGATCACTGATGAAGAGTAAGAAAGATGCACCAAAGGGTTTTTGGAAACTTGAGTGTACGAAAAGTAATAATTGATACTAAATTTAGTACAATTTGGATTTGAGTGAACGGATAGAGCTGGATTCCTGAAATTTGGAATTGATATTACTGTTGGAGTGTAGGACTGGGGAAGTTTTGGAAATTCTTACTTATGTGAATGAAAAGTACTAAATGGTACTAAATTTAGTACAATTTGGATTTGGGTGAACGTATATATGTAGCTGGAAACCTGAAATTTGGAATTAAGATTACTGTGATGTGTAGGACTGAGATATGAGGGTGGTTTTGGAAATTCGTACTTATGTGTTCGAAAAGTACTAAATTTGGTACAATAGGGATTCGAGTGAACGGACAGAGCTGGAATCCTGAAATTTGAAATTGAGATTACTGTTGTATCATAGGATTGGGGAAATTTTGGAAATTCGTATTTATGTGTACGAAAAGTACTAAATGGTACTAAATTTATTACAATTTGGATTTGGGTGAACGGATAGAACTGGAATCCTGAATTTTAAGTATCAAGGTTGAGAAATGGCGTTGAAATAAGGAAATGGTTTTGGAAGTTCGTATTTATGATTACGAGCAGTACTAAATTTGGATTTGGGTGAACGGATAGAGCTGGAATCCTAAAGTTTTGAATTAAGATTACTGTAGGGGTGTAGGATTGAGATAGTTTTAGAAATTCGTACCTTTGGGTACGAAAAGTACTAAATGGTACTAAATTTGGTACAATTTGGATTTGGATGAACGGATAAAGCTGGAATTCTGAAATTTGGAACTAAGATTACTGTCGGACAGTAGAATTGAGGTAGTTTTGGAAATTCGTACTTATGGGTACAGAAAGCACTAAATTCGGTACAATTTGAATTTTAGTAAACGGATAGTGTTGGAATTAGGAATTAAGATTACTGTAGGAGTGTAGTATTGAGGAAATTTTGAAAAGTCGTACGTGTGCGTACGAGAAGTACTAAATGGTACTAAATATGGTACAACGGGTAGGGCTGGAATCCTGAAATTTTTGTTTGGGAAAGAAATGGTACTAAATTTGATACAATTTGGATTCGGGTGAATTAATAGAGCTGGAATCCTGAAATTTGGAATTACGATTACAGTCGAAGAGTAGGATTCAGGTTGTTTTGAAAAAGCAAACTTATGGTTACGAAAAGCACTAAATGGTACTAAATTTAGTACAAATTGTATGTAGGTGAACGGATAGCGGTGGAATCCTGCAATTTGAAAGTATGATTATTGTAGCCCTGTTGCGTTGAGGAAGTTTTGAAAATTGGTACGAAAATTCTAAATTGTTCTAAATTTAGTACAATATTAATTTGGTTTAACGGATAGAGTTTGAATCCTGAAATTTGGAAGTAAGATTACTACTAAAGTGAAGGATTGAGGTAGTTTTGGAAAATCTTTCTTATGGGTACGAAGAGTTCGACTTGATACTAAGTTTGGTACAATTTGGAATTGGACGAACGGATACAGCTGGAATCTTGAGATTTGGAATTACTGTAATTATTATGGAATTTACTGTAATTATTTTGTATTAATGTCCGTGTATGGCTGAGATATGTCGTCGAAATACGTACCATAAGTATACGAAAATTACTTAATGGTACTCAATTTGTTTTTGGGTGTAGGGACAGTGCTGGAATTTTTATTTTTTGGAGTTAGGGTGTGTATTGGTGTGCAACGTTGATCTCGCTGTTAATGTGTAAGGGTGAGATACGGCTGATCTTTTTTTAAAAACGAACTTAAGGGGTACGTACAGTACTAAGATAAAAATAAATATTGATTAAAATTGGTATTAGTGCGACCAAATTTTCAGGGTTTGTCATTTCCATATTATATATTGTTTATTTGTTTTTTTATTTCCTTTCCGCATACGAAGTAGCGGGCATTTTGCTAGTATATAATAGATATATATCTATAGCTTGGTGATAAGTGACTGACGGACTGACTCATCATCAACGCCCAGCCAAAACGGCTAAAGCTATGAGCTTGAAATTTTACCAGTAGGTTACTGTTGGTGCAAATGTGCGAAAGATTTTAGAAAATTCGTCCTGGAACCACAAAAAATATCAACAACAAAAATCCTTATATTTTGCTATTATATACCGTAAAATATTATATACCGTAAATTATCACAAATAATTTCAATTTTTGTGGTTTACTTCTAGGCGCAGGTTTTATCGTATCATTTTATCGTAAACCACTAAATTATAAAACCACATTAGAAGTTTTTCTTCCGTTTCAACAGATGTCGCAATTGTACAGTATTAACGTAATGTAAGCAGTAAAAACCAACCGGTCCAGATTTACGTGTCTGGAGTAATTTTGTTTTCACTTAACAAATGTCGCACAACAGATTTTCTTTTTTCAACAAAACAAAATATTACCAACGAATTTGGAAAATTTAATTTTTTATTTAAGATTAAAACAAAATTTAATTAAATTATGTTAAGTTTTTTACTGTTTAAAATATCATTAAGGCAATAAAATCAGAAATCGGCCAGAAATAACAACAAAAACTGTATGTACTTGATTTCTTGGCCTTGGTCTAAATGTTTGCAAATCAGTTAAAGTGCAATAAAATTGTGAATATTCCCACGATTTGTTTGCCATTAAGAATTTTTATGGCGTTCTTGGTATATAGAAATGTAGAGTCTATAACTTTTCGTCACCAAATAATTTAGGAAATCAATAATAGACCACAAACCAGAATCAACTTTTGGTTTTGTAATTGAAAACGATTTTGGAATATGTGCGTTACGTGAAAAAGTCAGAAAAGCATTATCACGAAGGGATAGGAAAAACCACTGCTCTCCCCGTAAAATATAGGGAAACGAATTTTCTACAGAGAAGATATCAAGCCCTTTAAAGTACTTTGATGACGCTATATTTTCTATAACGAAGGGATAGAAAAAACCACTGCTCTCCCCGTAAAATATAGGGAAACGAATTTTCTACAGAGAAGATTTCAAGCCCTTTAAAGTACTTTGATGACGTTATATTTTCTAATGAGACGAACATTATGTTGTTTTATTACGAGGGGACCCAAACCATCTTACAACACTGGAAAATAAAAATTTAATACATACTGAAAACTTGGGAGAACTGTAAGTTATGGTACTGGCATCGACAAACGAATTGTATAGACAAAAGATTACTCATGCTGTGTTCTGTCAACAGACTCAAACCAAAATACTGAATATTTTTCGAAGGCGATTCTTGAGAAAAATTTGCAAGATGTTCTTTTACATTTTCATCCGAGAATGTAGATTCCGTCAAAAACTAACTTTATAGAGTTGTATTTATTGTAGTTTTAATTGGGTTGTTCTGTCAACAAACTCGATGTTAAGAACATTGTATAGAGCATTCCTTTGTCTATATGTACATTTAATTTGTCTATGGCAAAGGGTTGTATATGAAGCAATGGCATTAGGTAAAATAAGTTTTCTGAGGTTTATTTGAAGATCTTCTACAACTTATTTAACGACAACGTCAAAATTGTGGTTTTTGGAACCTGAAAATCAAAAATGTAAATACAATATAAAATCACCAAGACAAGACATTCTAGACGTAAATCTTATTTACAAAAACTTTATGGATTCATCTGAGAAAAAAAAGCTGGAAAAAGACCCTCCACTAATATGCGAAACTTAATAAAGATCAATGAAAAAAATATCACATTTCAAAATGTATTTTTTCATATCGTGTAAAGTACCCTTACCTATGGATATAACTTACATTTAAAATTAGTGTTCAGTGAAAAAAAGATTTGTGTTTTGAATGATGGTTAATGAATGACTATAATATATTTGATTTCTAAGACGATCCGAAATCAAATTCGTTCGAATTACTACCAAACGCCTTTCGGTGCAGAAAATGGTTGTTCGACTGAAAAAAAAACAAAAAAAATAAATCATATATAAACAAAACGTAACTCAGGTAGCAGTTTGAACACAATTGTATTCGTATCGTATTATCGAAACTGTTCATAAATCTCAGGTGGCAATAGCAATATTAAGCATCACAAGTAGTGTAATTGCAAAATGATTGAAGACCAGACTATAAACCGGATTATGGCGGTCTTAAAGTCGAGTTGTTTCCGTGCTGTATGAAGGGTTTGATTTTTATTTGTTTTACAAGATGACCCACGGTGATATATGAAGCTCGGGATGTTGGTGTTTTAATAAAAAATGTGCTTTTTTCTTTTGTGTTGTGGTGAATCTATGTTAACGTTATGTAATGGTGAAATTTCCAAAAAAAAAATGCAATTATTGTAGTATACATTAGGGCGCATTAATTATTCTAAAAGATGTCGCACAAAACGGGTTTTACGTTCATTAGTAGGATTCTGTAACTCATTTTTGCTGTTATCGATAATTGTCGGTAAAATTAAAATGCTTATAATTTCGATAAATAACGATTTTTTCGGTAAGTTAACGAGGAATAAAAAGTAGTCGCTAGCCTGTAGCGACACAAACAGTGATGTCAACTTTTCTTTATGTTTTTAGTCATAATTTTGCTATTTAATTTTACCGATTTTTGCCGGTAACAGCAAAAATGAGCTACAGAATCCCACTACGGGTTTGTGTGCTCTCAAATTACTCGACTTCGAAAATAATTAATACAGTTTTCTAAAAAATTAATTTATATTTTGTATATGATTAAATTCTTAATGATACTACACAAATATAAACAAAAATACATCATAAGACCTCTGCCCCCTATTAACTATTTAACAATATGTCTGTCCGTGTACTCGATAATTTGTATAAATTAGTACAAATGTTTCGAATTTTGATAGTTTCGAAACATTTGTAGGTTGATATGAAGAACATAGGTTACTAATTTTTACAGTAAAACACAAAATTTCCACTTATATTAGTTGGTAGTGCGAGGCTCTATATTTACCACATAGACACGCGGTTTCCTGTAGGGTTAATGTAGCGGTAGCGTCCATTTTTACGTTATAGACCCATTCAATAAATTTTGCTGCAAATTAAGTATAGCACACATTGACAAGCAAAACTGACAGTCATCGAGGTCTATTTCATGAATATCAAAGCCTAACTGAAAAATTTCTTTTGTAATATCTAAATAATACCGTATACATTGTATTTAAAAGGGTTTTCGCCTAATATTGTTATTTGCCGGAAAATGGTCCTAAAAGTACGTTGGCTATCATTTTTGATTGACAGTGTGTACTCCCCTTTAAGCGGGGTACACACGATCAATTTTGACTGTCAGTTTTGTTCAAGTAATCGGTTGCTTGCCAGTGTGGCCGTTCATTTTTGTCAGTCATCATAAAATATTTTGTGGTTGCTGGATAATTTGACATTTACCGATATTTCCAAAAAATCGACAGTCAAAACTGATCGTGTGTACCCCGCTTTAGAATATAGGGTTTTCGGAATATGTCCAAAATATTTTCAATACACGTTGGTATAGCCCTCATTTAACCATACCGGCCGTTAGGATAAATTTTCCTACGTATTTTGTTGTACTTTGGCATTTGTTGTTCTTTGTAGATAGAAAACCTCTGTGCGATATATAAGCAACATAGATTTAGGTTTTGAAGTATTTAAAAGTTTAAAGACAAAACTTTCAATCGACTTTGGTCCATAATCATACCATCAATTTTATACAGAATGTCTTACATTAAGTTCAGATTGTCACTGCATTTCTATTTTTACCGTTTCATTTGCGAGAGGACTCTTAGTATCACAGAAATCATAATTTGTAATGATTAGTAGATTAATTATTTCAATTTCACTGTCGTTTTAAGTTTCCATTTTTTTGTTTCTGATTTTAAGAGTAAAATATAACTGTTTTGTAAAATATTACGACTGATAGATTTGTGCATACCGGTTGTTCCTTAAAAAAATTACGAAACAAAATTGCAACTTTTAAATGCATTTTTTAAGGAGTTGCGAGGGGTAAATTGCGTTGGGTACTTATCAAACGAATTCAATAAAATTCAATAAAAAACGCAAAGTAAAAAATGTTTTAATTTGCGTACTAAATTTGGTACCTTTGGTATTGTGTAAACAGATAGATTTCTAAACTGATATTTAGTATTGGTGTTGAGATAAAGTGGTGATTTTAAAATATAGTTCTGTAAGTTTACAAATGGGGATGACTGGGGTTGTGTGAACAGACAGAACCAGAAGCAAGCTCAATTTTTACAGACGGGTAGAGTTTTTGATAATTAGTTTTTTCGCGGTACGAATATTACTAAATGTTAATTAACATTAAAATGCTGGTATTAGCTAACAAAGAAATCATTTTTTGTTGCCTTCAAAAAATACAATACCATAAGATGCGAAGGGAAGGAGGGAGGGAGAGACATATTTGCTTACGATTGTAGACTTTAATTTTTGGAGATAAGTCGATTTACGTCAAACTATATCGCGAACGATTCGATTTATGTTGTTCTTTTTGAAAACTACATACTTGATTTTTAGAAAAAGATAAATAGTAACACTCTTAACTGTCGTAAGTAGCATTACTGACTTTTATTTTGATAAAAAAAGAGTTGTAAATGGGAAATGGAGACATTATATTCTGAATTTTGGTCAATTTATTTATTATCCTGCTTGATACCATGGGGAATTTTCTCTAACGAAGTATCGGGCATATGCTAGTATATATATATATTTATATATGTCCAGTATATATTTTGGGGACAGTGAAATATTTGAACTTTGAACCGAAATTGTATTTTGTTGTAGTCTAAATTATATGTATTTTCCTAACTTTGACCAAAATTTGTATTATCCTTGCCCCCTGACCATTTTATATATCTTCTGCTTCATTTGAGGACATCATGGATGTCGTGGTAACTTTGAACTGAACGGCGTCAATTTGAAGTAAGTTGGCCTTTGAAATTATTATTATTTTCTTCTGTAAATTAATAATAAATGTGTCCCCGTACTCCATAATTTGCAATAATTATTACAAATTTTTACTAAAATTTAGTTTTTACTTTTTTCTTGTTGCAAGAAATTTTGATGCTTCAGATTTTAACGAAATTGTTGCAAAATATCTAACATTACATATGTTTAATTGTTAAACGAAACAAAGATAATTTGTATTGATAGGGGTTGGTGTAAGTCAAATTAAAAAAAGTAAGAACGTCGTTAAGTTCGTCTGGGCCGAAATCGTGATACCCTCCTACGAATACCCTACCACGAGTTGTATTGAAGTTTCCTTAAGTTTATGAAGAAGCTAAATAACAAATTTCAGCAATTTCGGTAAAAAATACCGAAAATCGGGAGTTACCGTTCTATGGGGCCTACATGAAGGCGTGGACATATACAGACAAAATTTTGGGGGAAAGTTTAATAACCCAAATGAAGACTAAATACCAAATGTCAGCCATTTCGGAAGATTTTTGCGGCCACAACCTTCAAAATACTGGAAATTGGGAGGTACCGTTCTATGGGGACTATATGAAGGCGTGGTCCTATACGGACAAAATGCTTTTTTATCCCCAACGTAGACTATGTACCGAATTTCAGCTATTTCGGTGAGATAATGAAGCTAAAACCTTCAAAATACAGAAAATGTGGTGTACCGTACTATGGGGGCTATATGAAGCAGTATCCATATACAGACAAATATATGGAAAAAAGTTTTGTTCCCCAAATGAAGACTAAACACCAATTTTCAGCCATTTCGGTGGAATATTGAGGCCACAACCTTTAAAATGCCGAAAATTGGGAGGTACCGTTCTGTGGAGGCTACACAAATGCGTGGGCCTATAACGACAAATTTAGGGGGGAAAGTTGAACATCACCAGCGAAGACCAAAAACAAAATTTTAGCCATTTCGGTGGATTATTGAGGTCAAAATCTTTAAAATACCGAAAATCGGGAGGTACCGTTCTATGGGACCTGTATGAAGGCATTGACCTACATATATCGGCAAAGTTAGAGGGGATAGTTGAATACCCTCAACAAAGACTAAATACTAAATTTCACTTAAATGGATTATTGTGGCCACAACCTTCAAAATACCGAAATTTTTGAGGTACCGACCTATGGGGGCTATATGAAGGCGTGGACCTATACCAACAAATTTCAGATTGAAAGTTGTATGCCCCAAGTGAAGGCTAAATACGAATTTCCAGCCATTTTGGTGAATTATGGCCGCAACCTTCCAAATACCGAAAATCGGGAGGTGTCGTTCTGTGGGGGATATATAAAGGCGTGAACCTATACCGAAAAATTTCTGGAGGAAAGTTTTGTTTGCCCAACGAAGTGTAAATACCAAATTTCAGCCATTTCAGTGAGGTAATAGCTAAAAATTGCGAGCTGTATCTTGATTTCAACAGACGGACGGACGGACATGGTTATATCGACTTAGAATTTTTACCCGATCAGGAATATATGTACTTTATGGGGTCTCCGATGATTATTTTGATGCGTTACAAGCGGAATGAAAAATTTAATTATACCCTCCTTTGTGGAGGGTATAAAAACTAGACGTACATAGTTGTATAACAAAAAAATTTCAAAAATTATTACTTTTCCTGTATTTTTTTAGTGGAATAAATTTTTGTTGAATGGAGCGTAACTAAAAATGTAATGTCTAGACCAATTTTTTACGAATTAATTTGGAACTTATAGATTAGATGCAACTAGCCGCAACTCTTGCTGACAAATGGTCTGAAAAATAACTTAAATCCTCAAAATCCCCAAAATCTGGCGGTACAGTTATATGGGGACTATATCAAAACGTAGAATATGATCACACTTTTTGGCTGATAAGATGTATGTCCACATAGAACCTCCAATGTCAAAATTCAGCTTATTTGGTCTGAAAATGTGTATATGAGGGGAAATGCTAAAACGTATACTTATGTCCACAATATTTGGTGGAGAAAGAACACCAAATTACACCTAATTTGGGAGCTACACCAATATATTATCCGATGTTGTTCACATTTGTTCCATTATTTCCCACAAACACATACTGAGTTTGTCAACATATCTCAGTTCGGTGCTGCTAGACCAGTGATTTCGACAACTGTATGTCGTAAGCATCTGCAAACATGGACCAATATTTACAATTTTCCGTATAGGACTGACAACACGCAGTACCAAATTACAGCAATATCGCAATCGTGTTCTTTCGTACCGGATTGACCCGAAACCATAGTCTTTTTGTTCGATAATGGCACTGAAATCTCAAAAAATACCGAAAATCAGGAGGTACTATTCTATGTGGGCTATATGAAGATTTCTGGTGGAAAGTTTTTACCTCCAACGAAGAAACCCTTCAAAATACAGAAAATCGAAAGGTACAGATATTAGAACGGGGATCAGTATAGCCCATTTTCACCACAAAACATACTAGAAGTTATAGAACTTCTATACCAAATTATAAAGCTCTATTCTAGATATTGCAGGCTTTATATTGATTCCAACAGACAGACGGAATGACGAGGCTATATCGACTTAGAATTTTATCCGGATCAAGAATATAGCTAATGCCAAAATTATAGCTAATTCGCTCTGAAAATTGAGCTAAAAAAACTTTCGGGCGTTCCGCTATATGGGAGCTATTCTAAAAAGTGGGCCTATGTTAATTGTAATGGAGAAGTTTCTTGACCACTAGCAAATTCTGTCAGAATATGTAGCGAAAACTTCAAAATACTTGTACATAGGTACTACATAGATGCAATACAAATCGTAGGCCTATATAGCAAATTTTCGAACTTGACCTGCCTGCAAACAAAAGAGGCATCTGCGCAAACTTTTAATCTTCTATAGAATCGAAGACCCATTAAAAAGACTTCTATAGAATATAAGGCACCATAAGATGTCTTCTGTAGAATAGAGGACGCCTTAAGTGGTCTTCTATAGAATAGAAATCACCTTAAGAAGTCTTCTATAGAATAGAAGACGCCTTAAGAGGTCTTCCATAGAATATAAGACGCCTTAAGAGGTCTTTTATAGAATAGTAGACGCCTTAAGAGGTCTTCTATATACGCCTAAAGGGGTCTTTTACAGAATAGAAGATGCCTTAAGAGGTCTTCTACAGAATAGAAGATGCCATAAGAGGTCCTTTATGGAATAGAAGACTTATTAAGAGGTCTTCAATACAATAGAAGACGTCTTAGGAGGTCTTCTATACAATAGAAGACGCCCTAAGAAGCCTTCTATATAATAGAAGACGCCTTAAGAGGTCTTCTATAGAATAGAAGACGCCTTAAGGGGTCTTTTACAGAATAGAAGATGCCTTAAAAGGTCTTCTATAGAATAAAAGACACCTAAAGAGGTCTTTCACAGAATAGAAGAGATCTTCAATATAATAGAAGACGTCTTAGGAGGTCTTCTATAGAATAGAAGACGCCTTAGAGGTTAGAGGTCTTCCATACAATAGAAGACGTCTTGGGAGGTCTTCTATACAATAGAAGACGCCTTAAGAAGCCTTCTATAGAATAGAAGACGCCTTAAGAGGTCTTTTATAGAATAGAAGGCATCTTAGGAGGTCTTCTATACAACAGAAGACGCCTTAAGAACCCTTCTATAGAATAGAAGACGCCTTAAGAGATCTATAGAATATAAGACGCCTTAAAAGGTCTTCTATAGAATAGAAAACGTCTTAAGAGGTCTTCAATACAATAGAAGACGTCTTAGGAGGTCTTCTATACAATAGAAGCCTTCTATAGAACAGAAGACGCCTTAAGAGGTCTTCTATATAATAGAAGACTTCTTAGGAGGTCTTCTATACAATAGAAGACGCATTAAGAACCCTTCTATAGAATAGCAGACGCCTTAAGAGGTCTTCTACAGAATAGAAGACGCCTTAAGAGGTCTTCTATACAATAGAAGACGCCATAAGAGGTCTTCTATAGAATAGAAGACGTCTTAAGAGGTCTTCTATAGAATAGAAGACGTCTTAAGAGGTCTTCTATAGAATAGAAGACGTCTTAAGAGGTCTTCAATACAATAGAAGACGTCTTAGGAAGTCTTCTATTCAATAGAAGACGCCTTAAGAAGCTTTCTATAGAATAGAAGACGCCTTCAAAGGTCTTCTATAGAATAGAAGAAGCCTAAAGGGGTCTTTTACAGAATAAAAGAGGTCTTCTATAGAATAGAAGGCGTCTTAAGAGGTCTTCAATACAATAGAAGACGCCTTAAGAAGCCATCTATAGAATAGAAGACGCCTTAAGAAGTCTTCTACAGAATAGAAGACGCGTCAAAAGGTCTTCTATAGAATAGAAGACGTCTTAAGAGGTCTTCAATACAATAGAAGACATCTTAGGATGTCTTCTATATAATAGAAGACGCCTTAAGAGGTCTTCCATACAATAGAAGGCGCCTTAAGAGGTCTTCTGTACAATAGAACACGCCTTAAAAGGTCTTCTGTGCAATAGAAGACGCCTTAAGAGGTCTTCTGTGCAATAGAAGACGCCTTAAGAGATCTTCTATACAATAGAAGACGCATTAAGAAGTTTTCTATACAAAAGAAGACGCATTAAGAGGTCTTCCATACAATAGAAGGCGCCTTAAGAGGTCTTCTGTACAATAGAAGACGCCTTAAAAGGTCTTCTGTGCAATAGAAGACGCCTTAAGAGGTCTTCTGTGCAATAGAAGACGCATTAAGAGGTTTTCTATACAATAGAAGACGCATTAAGAGGTCTTCTATATAATAGAAGACGCATTAAGAGGTCTTCTATATAATAGAAGACGCATTAAGAGTTCTTCTATATAATAGAAGACGCATTAAGAGGTCTTCTATAGAATAGAGGATCACTTAAGAGGTCTTCTATAGAAGACGACTAAAGAGGTCTTCTATAGAAGGCGCCTTAAGAGATCTTCTATAGAATAGAAGGCGCCATAAGAGTTCTTCTATACAATAGAAAACGCCTTAAGAAGTCTTCTACAGAATAGAAAACGCCTTAAGAGGTCTTCTATAGAATAGAAGACGCCTAAAGAGGTCTTCTATAGAATAGACAGAATAAAAAACGTTTAATTGGCATCTTCTACAGATGCCACTCGACATAAGATTCTAATAATAAAGATCACAACACCAAATAGTTATATAAATTTATTTGAAGGGTCTAAGATGCTTCATACTTCTGCCCATCGCCCGAATTCAAGTCCACCTCTTGGATCGGCTGAAATTATTGCCATAAAAAGTCCTTGGGGCCCAGGTCACAACAATACTTCCGGAAATATGGGTTTTGATCGTCAACAGCTCTCCAAAATATCTTTAGAATGAATGGCTAAGTCTCGTTTTCGGCACCCCTCGGATAGGTCAGCAAGATTTACCATAGGCATCTCAACAACAAGTCCATACTTCACTAGATATTAGAGCGTATTTCCTTAAGAGTTTCCTTTGTGATGTAATCCGTTGTATTGGTTTTCTTCGCTTTAAGAAAAGAATGAAATAAGAATTATGTTAGATATATGCCAGTGCCAACCAATCATACACTTTACCTGTAGAAGATATGGATTCCCTTCAAAAATGCCTCAAAACAATTAATTGAAATCAAAAGAAATAAACTTATGCGCTTTTGTTTTGACACTTGAGAGAAATTCAGAGCCATTTACATTTGTTTATTTACGTCGTCACAAAAATGACACAATAAACAAAGTAGTTGTATCGGCAAATTGCAACAAAAATGTGCAAAAATTTTAAACAATATGAAAAAATAATTTGGCTTTTCAATACAAAGTTCATCCTAATAAAACAATTATTATTAGTTATGATCAAGGCATATTTATAGATAGTAGATGCATAAATTACAACAACTAACAAATTTACAAAAACAACATTGTTGTTATTGGAAATAAAATGTCAAGGAAAATATGGAATAATAGGATCGCTCTGAAAATTTTCTCAGGAAAACCACAAAAATATTTTCAAAATCCTATAAAATAAAACAAATTTAAATCAAAATGTAAATAAAAAGCATTCAGAGCTGTTTATAAAACGCATATATCCAGTTTACATTTACTCAATTTAAACTGTAAAATCCATTGCTCAAACGTCAAATGAAATCCAGTTGATTTCAGATGAGTTTTCACTTTACGTATACGCAAAGAAATTGACAGATGAAATCCGTAATTCGTAATTCAAACCAGCTATGAGGATGAAAAGAAGTACTTTATTTTTAAGTTTAACAGTCCATTCGTGAATATTCTGGAGAAATTCAATTCTCGCGGAATAGCTTTCTCTCGAGAAGACATTCCTCCAATCTAATGCTAAGTTTACGTTTACGAAATCCACTCGATTTCATCTGTCAATTCCATAGCTCAAACGTCAAATGAAGTCTTATCTGAAATCCATTGGATTTCATTTGACGTTTAACCTATGGATTTGACAGATGAAATCGAGTGGATTTCGTAAATGTTAATAGTGCGGTTACACTACAGTTTTTTGTGCAAAAAAAAAATCCAACTCTACTCAAAAAGTACCATAAGTTGCAACTGTTTTTGCAACAGAATTTGTCGTGTTTTACACGTTTACGATTGGTAGCATGAGATTTTATGGAGTTAATAAATCTAAAGTTATTTGAAAATCATAAAATTATTTATTTTTTAAATTAGACACTTTTTTAACAATGAGTACGCTTGATACCATGATACAAACATGTATCCCTGTGTGTAAAATATACCAATATGAGCAAAGAGGGGACGATGTCTCATACGAAAAATTGTAAAAGTGTAAAACACGACTTTATTAGTTATTTTGTATGTATACGTAAACAAACATCAGCTGAAAGTTTATATCCTCGAAAAGCTAAGTGTAACCAGCAAAGATTAACCCACTGGATCTATTAAACCCAGTGGGTTAACCTTCAATAGTGTAACCGGGGTATAACTTAGCATAAAATGACATGCCTAAAATAATTATTGTATTTTACAGCACTGGAGTGCCTATTGTTAAGAAAATGTGAAGTGTTCGCATTTTTTGGACAAAGTAAACAAATTAAATGAAATAAACTACATCGTTATGTATAAAACGGCGTTTGCACGAGAGTTTTTTGCGCGTTAATCTTTTTATGAGGATTTATTTCACGTTTATAGCTCATTTAGACTAATACCCCGTTTAGACTATGCTTGGTTTAGCAAATCCAGTGGATTGAAGTTGTCATTTTCATACAATATATGTCAAATAAATCGGGAAAATACACTTAATCATCGTGTAAGTGCATAGTCTAAACAAAGTTTTACCATAATCCTCAATCGGATTTAATAAATCCAATGCAAATCTCGTTGCATTTAGATATACCTTTGGAGGATTTAAATGGCAATCAGCTAATTTTAGTTAGTCATAGGACAATTACCAAGGTAGATGCATCAGACCATCTGATCGAAATGAAACGTCAAAAGATGTTGTTGTAATACTACATTTACAATATCAAGTAGATTTCAACTGTCAATTCCTTTATGTATACGTCAAAAATCGATTGGATTTCATTTGACGTTTAAGCTATGGAATTGACAGTTGAAATCGAGTGGATTTCGTAAACGTAAACCAAGCCTAAGTTAAATTCGCTTCAAAAAAGGTTAAATTTCAAATTTATTGTTTGGTATTGAAAATGTTAGCATATTATGCTGTCTATGCTAACTAATTACCAAACAAATAATTGGCCTGTTCCCGTACTTTATAAAGTGGTAAAAGTCGTAAAAGTTGTAAAAGTGTAGTAAAGTTGTAAGTGTGTACGGGAACGCAAAATGTGTAAAAGTGGTAAAAATTGTAAAAACTTTTTAGTTCTGGAACAGAGCAAGACAAATTTATAGAAGGTATGTGCATGAATTACAACAACTAAAAAATTTACAAAAACAACATTGTTGTTATTGAAAATTAATTGTCAAAGAAAATATTGAATATTACGTTCTCTCCAAAAATGTTTTTCAGGAAACACATAAATACATTTTGAAAATCCTCTAAAATAGAACAAATTTGAATCAAAATGTAAATATAGCGCATTCAGAACTCTCGTATGCAATTTTTATTACTCGTTTACGATGAAAATAAGTATTTTATGTTAGCAAATTTCGAAGTTTCAAATTTCATGAATAGACCCTATTACATTTTGAAAACTAAATTTACAAAAAAGTAAGAATACAGCTGGTTGTCACTTCTACCTTTAATAAATATGCCTTGGAACAGAGCTAATTATTTTATCGTTTAGAGATCGTAAATATTATGCTATGTTTCCATAGGTTAAACGTCAAATGAAATCCAATGGATTTCAGATGAGATTTCATTTGACGTTTGAGCTATGGAATTGACAGATGAAATCGAGTGGATTTCGTAAATGTAAACTTAGCATTGTACTACGTTTAGACTTATAAATCCACTCGATTTCAAATGTCAATTTCATAGTGTACAGGTCAAATAAATCACAATTTTAAATCCACTCGATTTCTTTGACATATACGATATGGAATTGACATTTTATATCGAATGGATTTCGTAAGTCTAAACGTACTATTAGTCTTGGTTGATTAAAACTAGCTTTGTATATCAAAGTAAATTTAATTTTTCCTCCTTGTTTACAAATTTTGAAATGTTAAATTATTTTTATTATAGCAATTCACCTATGCATCTACCTAGTATCTAGTACTAGCTTGCAACTTTTTGTATTTTCTAGCAACATGTTGTAAAAAACAGAGTTGTATACGAGGATTTATGCCGAGTATAAAACAAATCCACTCAACACGAGGATTTATTATTGTTTGGTAAATCTGGTGGATTAGGGCCGGATTTAGCAAACAAAACTTGATAATGAGCTAAATCCGGCTAATGAAGTCTAAAACGCCTGTAAGACTATGTTTACATTTACGAAATCCACTCGATTTCATCTGTCAATTCCTTTGTGTATACGTCAAATGAAAACTCATCTGAAATCGATTGGATTTCATTTGACGTTTGAGCAATGGAATTGACAGTTGAAATCGAGTGGATTTATAAGTCTAAACGTACTATTATGCTTTATTTAGCAAATCCAGTGGATTTAAGTTGTCATTTTCATACAACATATGTGAAATAAAACCAGATAATTGCTAAATCCAGCGTAGTCTAACTGGACTTTTATAGGCTGTTTATATTATAGCTTTTTGCACGGTTAACCTTCTTTATGAGGATTTATTTGAAATATAAGCGATGGAATTGACATTTATGGAATTGACATCTAAATGGTCTATTACGCTATGAAATTGACATTTGAAACCCAAACTCACTGGGTTAACCCGGTTAAATACAAACGGGGTATAATACTCCGGTTACACTATTGAAGGTTAATCTTTGCTGGTTACACTTAGCTTTTCCAGAATATAAACTGTCAGCTGATGTTTGTTTATGAATACATACAAAATAACACATAAAAATCAAAAAAAAAAAAAAAAATACTTTCCAAAAATTAAAATGGTAATGGTACAACACGTATTTAAACAGTATTGTGATTGATTGGAAAACAAAAATATGTGATTAAATGCATAAATAGCGAGCAAAGAAAACATTTACGGAAAATGTAATAAAGTCGCGTTTTACACTTTTACGATTTCTCGTATGAGCTATCGTCCCCTCTTTCCTCATATTAGTATATTTTACACACGTACAAATTTTTCAATAAAGAAAATTGTATTTTTTGTATATTTTTATAATACAAGCAGCTATGTTTTGTTCTTTCCTGTGAAGTACTAGTGTAAAATGTGAACAAAGGCATAGAGATTTCCGTCATATTTATTCCCAAAATAGTGGTGACAAATTACCGATAATATCGATAGCAATCTATATTTTTAAACATGATATCGAAAATATCTAAATCTGGGTACACATTGTCAGTTTTAAATGACAGCTTTGTTGTTGCTTGCTAGTGTGACCGTTCATTTTTGTCATTCATCATGTAACCACAAAATATTTTGTGGTTGCTGGACGGTTGGACAGTTTTCGATAATTGCAAAAAAGCATCATTCAAAACTGACAATGCGTACTGTACTTAATGTTGAGAATATCGATGATTTACCAGCTCTAATATGTGCAGCTGATAGAACATAAGCTGTGTTCCTTGACATGGTCTCGGGCCACACTATAGTAATTTCACTGAAATTTTGACACGAAATTATGAGTCTCTAGATCGAGTTCCATAGTGGAGTAAAATCATAAAAATACAGTAGTGAGGAATTCGAGCTAAGAACGCATAATTTCATAAATTTTTTTAATGAAATTCACACTAGTGTGGACTTGGACTTATAGGCCGGATTTAGCACATTTGCAGGTTTTATTTGCTAAATCCGCACAAAATCTACCAGTAGTGCGATTCTGTAACTCTCTACCGATGGAATTAACGACAAATGTCGATATTTGTCGGTAATAGCTATTCTGTACACACATTTTACCGATTTTTATGTCGGTAATTATCGAAAATCATCGGTCAGTTACCGACGAAAAAAAAGGAATCGCACATACACACATATACAATAACACAAACACACGCACGCAATAGCCCTGTTCCTTTACGTGCAAGAATCTTCAAGTTTTGCAACTTTTTACTCGAAAAGCGTTCCTTTACTTCAGACACCATACAATTCATATGGAAGTAGATTACAACTTTTGCTACTTTAGCCAGTTTTACCATTTTCAAAAGTAAAGGAACAGACCAAATATATTCATTCAGAAAAATAGGAACTTCAACACAAATGTGTATCAAATAACTTAAATTAATTCCAAAAACATATTGATTGCAAGTTGTTTAACTATATATTTTCGCTTTTGTCATCGTTTGAGTAATTTTGTTTTTCTACAACACACACAAACAAACAAATGTTTGGTTTACATTCGGCGTCTTTTCGTGATTTCGAAGGCGTTTCGTGATTTCGCGCGGAATCAAGCAAAAATTATCATGATTTCCCATACAAAAATCAACATCGAAATCACAGTACACATGATATACAACCCTGCTTTTGCCTGAAAAAGTACCAAAAGTTGCAACACTTTTCACGTATCACAATAAACAAGGTAGATGGTCAGTTGCTGCAACAAAAAATTTTATTATCAAAATTTGTAAGCAATGTGAAAAAAATATGAAATTACTTTGTTAAAATGCTGTTTTTCATTGTGTTCCCGTACTTTTTAGTGGTTATGTTAGAAAAAAGAGCGAATTTTCATAAATTTCTTCCCCATACAAATTTCTTAAAAAAGACGGGAACGGAAAAATGACGGAAATTGCAAAAACTCCAGCAGAAATGTCAAAATCAACGTATCAGCTATCGTAGTTAGATGCCAACGAACATGCTGCTAGTTTCTAATAAGCCAAAATTGTATGACAGAAAATAGGAGAAGAGAGTGTTATTCGGCGCTGTTATTGTTTAAAGAGAAGTGCAAGTCTTGCAAGATTTCGGAGTACGGGAAATCATTTTTAGCACTGAACGAGCAAACTACATCAAGTAATAATATTTTGCAGGTTCTGAGCACAAATTTTATCTATCAAAATTTATTATTATGATGTCTCAACGATAAAATAATTTTTTATTTTTTAGTACTATACACAATTAATACGATATATAGATAATTTTACGGTAATTTTCGAAATAAAGTTGTTAAGTTCTATATTGTCGTATATTTTTGATGACTAATTAAATATACAACAACTTGTTTTGAAAATTCATGTTCGTTCAGCTGCGCATATGCATCTACCTTGATAATTGTGATATGTTTGAAATCAACAAAAAATAAGTATAAACACCGGGATGTATTTCAGGATTTCGTAAAATCCAGTGGATTTTGGAGCGCAAGTGTAAACTTGGCAAAAGACATCATAAAACAGCAGGGTTGCGTATAATAGTATGGTGTTTTCGTGCGTTGTTTAGAATAAATGACGTAGCTATCGTCATTTATTTTTGTATGGTAAATGACGCAAAATGTTGCCTGTTTTAGCTAATAAATGACGAAACAGCTCTAAATGACGAAAAAGTTGCTAATGTAAATTGGACATAAGTATTAGGAAGCTTATGACAAATCATGAAATGTAAACCATGCATAAGTTTTGAAATAAAAATAATTTAAACTGTACGCATATCGAGCGTTTTTCATCAGTAATGAACCGGAATGTTGTATCCGAAAATTGTTCTCATCCTATTGTTGATCGCTACCAAGAGTTGAAAGGGGCTGAGTTTACAATCTAACATTATTTTGTAAAATATGTTCAATTTTTAATACATTTTCAACTGCAAGTAGAGCCTTTTGTTCTAAAACCCCACTAATGCTTGGGTTACATTTACGAAATCCACTCGATTTCATCTGTCAATTCCTTTGTGTATACGTCAAATGAAAACTCATCTGAAATCGATTGGATTTGGTTTGACGTTTAAGCAATGGAATTGACAGTTGAAATCGAGTGGATTTCGTAAATGTAAACATAGTATAAAAGAGCTTGTTTTAAATGTTTTGTACTAAATTGTGTAAATAGGTCTGTACGATAACCCAAAATTTTTACAAATTTGCACAAACTTTTACAAAATGCTGTTCGATAACAAACTTCTAAAGTAAAAGAGAGCGAATTTGGAGACAATTGTGAGAATTTGGAGACAATTTGAGAATTTTGGAGAGTTTTGTAGAGTTCTATTTACAAGTTTTTGCAAGGAAAATGTTTCTTGTAAGAATTTGCAAGTTTGATCAGCTGATTTAAATTCGAATGTTTTGTGGCGGACTGACTTCTTGGCAAAAACATAAACCAACGTTTGTTTATAAAATAAATAGAAATAAAAAAAGGGAAAAAATTAATAAATTATGGAAAACGATAGCGTAAGTACACACTTATTTTGTAGTTTGTGGTGACTATTTTTTTATTTTAAAGGTATTAAATCCCAGCGAAAAGCGGTGCATCCATGGAGTAGGAGATACACAATCTAGACGGCCAGGTATTCCCAACGATATCAATAAATATATATGCCAAATATCGCACTGCGTTCCATTTTCCTCTTATTGCTCATATTTTTCTAATTTTAAATGAAAAATAAAAAATTGGTAAACACCTTCAATTGTTTAATTCAATCTTTTCCGCCAACTTCTTCTTGTTTATTAAGTCATCTGACTTCTTCAAAGTATTTGCAAATTGCTGTTCGATAACAATCTGCAAATTTTTAGTTTCGAGAGAGTAAAATTAGTGAAGAAAGGTTACTGAGAACTTGCTGAGTACTTGCAAGTACTTTTCACTTGCGAAGTTATCGTACAGACCTAATTGTTCTCATCCTATTGTTGATCGCTACCAATAGTTGAAAGTGGCTGAGTTTACAAACTAACACTAGGTCTGTTCGTTTACTCAATAATTTGTACAAGTCCCGTTACCTCTTGTAATCGACTAAACCTGCGTTTACAAAAGACAGGACAGTTGACTTCGTGTATTGATTGTCAAAAACCAAAAACTTGCCTCCGTGACGTAGGCGTACAGACAACTGCAAAAACTGTTGTAAAATTATGAATGAAAACTATAGATTTCTTTTTGCTTTCCGTTCACATATTTTGTTTTGTACATATTCTTTTATTTTCAACACATTTAAATTATCACCTCACTTTTTTCACAAAAATGTCAAAACTTTGTTAACCTTATGCTTGGTTTACATTTACGAAATCCACTCGATTTCAACTGTCAATTCCTTTGCGTATACGTCAAATGAAAACTCACCTGAAATCCACTGGATTTCATTTGACGTTTGAGCTATGGAATTGACAGTTGAAATCGAGTGGATTTCGTAAATGTAACCAAGCATTACTTGATTATTGTGATATGTTTGAAATCATCAAAAAATAAATGTAAACAGCGAGGTGTATTTCAAGATTTCGCGAAATCCAGAGGATTTTGAAGCGTGAGTATAGGTAACTTGTTTCGAAAACTAAAGTTTGGACGTGTTTCATTCGCACACCTTTTCGTTTCGACATACAGAAACATTCAGTAATGGGTACTTTACACGATATGTTTTCTACATATGAGTTGTCACTTCTCCCATACAAAATGTATATGCAAAGTGACAACTCATATGTAAAAGACATATCGTGTAAAGTACCCATAAATAACATCTTCCAAATGTATTTTATAGCACGGGTTCACTACAGCTTTTTGTCGGGTTATAGTAAGTTTACATATAACCAGATTTAACAAACCCACTGGGTTTTAAATGTTAATTCTATTGCTTATATGTCAAGCAAATCCTCATACTAAAGGCTAACCCGGCAAAAAGCTCTAGTGTGTACGGCGTTTTAACCCACTTCATGAGGATTTATTGCTTAATCTAGTCAAATCTGACCAGATTTGCCCTACAAAAATTAAATCCTCTCACGGCTGTATTCGATGTATGTGCAAAAAAAATTCAACTATGCTCAAAAAGTACGAAAAGTTACAACTGTTTTTACAACAAATTTTGTCGTGTTTTACTCTGTTCGTACCCCTTTAGTTCGATTTTCAAAAATATAAGCCTATATCACTCTTACACATTAACAGCGAGACCAACGTTGCACACCAATACTCATACCTTAATTCTAAAAAAATACAGATTCCAGCACTATACCTACACCCTACAACAAATTGAGTACCATTAGGCACTTTTCGTATACTTATGGTACGTATTTCGACGACATATCTCAACCCTACACTGACATGAATACAAAATAATAACAGTAATCGTAATTCCAAATCTCAAGATTCCAGCTATATCCATTCGTGCAATTCCAAACTCAGTACCATTTCCTATTCTTCGTACCCAAAAGTAAGATTTTCGAAAACTGCCTCAGTCCTTTAATTTTACAGTAATCTTAATTCCGAATTTTAGGACTCCAGCTCTATCCGTTAAACCAAATCCAAATTGTACCAAATTTAGAACATATTAGAACTTTAGTACACATAAGTACGAATTTTCCTTCTTCAAACCAACAGGCCTACAATAATCATAATTTCAAATTGCAGGATTCCTGCTCCATCCGTTCACCCCAAATCCATATTGTACCATATTTAGTACCATTTAGTACTTATCACAGTTTATACAGTTGGCCATTCAGAGTTCTGTTAACAACATTTGACAACAAACATAATAGATTGTTCATTATTGTGATTTGATTTCCTTTGTATTTTATGTATTTGACAGCAAACTAAATAGTCAGGGCTAACTAGTTTGGGCTGAATGGCCAACTGTATAAACTGTGGTACTTATCTTACCCATAAGTACGAATTTCCAAAACTTCCTCAATCCTACACTCCAACAGTAATCTTATAGCACGGTTACACTACAGCTTTTTGCCGGGTTAACCCACTTCATGAGGATTTATTGCATAATCTGGTCAAATCTGACCAGATTTGCCATACAAAAATTAAATCCTCTCACGACTGGGTTTATTTTAAATCCGACACAAATCCACCAAAAGTACAGTGTTGTATTCTGTATGTGTGCAAAAAAATCCAACTCTACTCAAAAAGTACTGTTTTTGCAAGAGAGTTAGTCGTGTTTTACACGTTTACGATTGGTCACATGAGATTTTATGGAGTTAATAAATCTAAAGTTATTTGAAAATCATAAAATCATTTATTTTTTTACATTAGACACTTTTTTAACAAAAAGTACGCTTGATACCATGATACAAAACTGTATCCCTGTGTGTAAAATATACCAATATGAGCAAAGAGGGGACGATATCACATACGAGAAATTGTAAAAGTGTAAAACATGACTTTATTAGTTATTTCGTATGTATACGTAAACAAACATCAGCTGACAGTTTATATCCTCGAAAAGCAAAGTGTAACCAGCAAAGATTAACCCACTGGATCTATTAAACCCAGTGGGTTAACCTTCAATAGTGTAACCGGGGTATTATTTCCAAATCTATCCGTTTACTAAAATCCAAATTGTTCCGAAGTAAAAGAGAGCGAATTTGGAGACAATTGTGAGAGAATTTTGGAGAGTTTTGTAGAGTTCTATTTACAAGTTTTTGCAAGGAAAATGTTTCTTGTAAGAATTTGCAAGTTTGATCAGCTGATTTAAATTCGAATGTTTTGTGGCGGACTGACTTCTTGACAAAAACATAAACCAACGTTTGTTTATAAAATAAATAGAAATAAAAAAGGGAAAAAATTAATAAATTATGGAAAACGATAGCGTAAGTACACACTTATTTTGAAGTTTGTGGGGACGATATCACATACGAGAAATTGTAAAAGTGTAAAACATGACTTTATTAGTTATTTTGTATGTATACGTAAACAAACATCAGCTGACAGTTTATATCCTCGAAAAGCAAAGTGTAACCAGCAAAGATTAACCCACTGGATCTACTAAACCCAGTGGGTTAACCTTCAATAGTGTAACCGGGGTATTATTTCCAAATCTATCCGTTTACTAAAATCCAAATTGTTCCGATGTATGCATTGCCACCACTCCCTCAGTCATACACTTCAACGGTAAACTTAATTCCGACTTTCAGGAGTCCAGCTCTATCTTTTAACTCAAATCCAAATTGCACCAAATTTAGTACTGTTCATACCATAAGTACGAATTTCCACAACGCCCACAATCCCACACTCCAACAGTAGCCTTAATTCAAAACTTCAGGATTCCACCTCTATTCGTTCACCCATATCCAATTTGTACTAAATTTATTACCATTTAGTGCTTTCCGTATCAATAAGTAAGAATTTCCCACACCACCTCAATCCTACACTTCAAAAGTAATCCTAATTCCAAATTTCAGGATTCCAGCTATATCCGTTCACCCAAATCCAAATTGTACCAAATTTAGTACCATTTAGTACTTCTCCTATCCATAAGTACAAATTTCTAAAACTTCCTCAATCCTGCAGTAGAACAGTAATCTTATTTCCAAATTTCAAGTTTCCAGCTCTATTCATTCACTCAAATCCAAATTGTACCAAATTTAGAACCATTTAGTACTTCTCGTACACATAAGTACAAACATCCATATTTAATACCCTGTAGTATTTTTCGTACCTTTCTAGGACGGCTTTCCAAAAACCCCTTTACACAAAAACAAATTGTAGCAAATTCTGAAACATTTAGTACTTTTCATAGTATGTATTTACAAAGTCATCTATCTGCATATGCTAACTCCACACCCAAACAGTGACTCTACACCCGATACCAAATTTAGAACGATTTAGTACTTTTCGTATATGTATGGTATGCACGTACTTCTTAAACCACCTCCATATACGCTACACAGCAACACTCACCCTGACAACCACTTATATCAATCCTACACTAACATTAATACCAAATAATAACAGTAATATTAAGTCAAAATTCGTCCAATAACAAATTGTACCAAACTAAGTACCGTTAAGTCCTCTTCGTACGATTTTCCAAAACTACCTCAATCCTTCACTCCAACAGTAACCTTAACTCCAAATAACAGGATTCCAGCGCTATTCGTGCACTCAAATCAAAATTGTACTATTTAGTACCAGTTGGTACAATTCGTGCCAATATGTACAAATTTCAAAAACTACCTACATGTCTCGATCCTACACTCCAACAGTAGTTTTACCAAATCCAAGGGTTCCAGCTCTATCCGTCCACCAAAATCCAAATTGTTCCAAATGTAGTACCACTTAATACTTTTCTTTATGAATTTCCAAAACTTCTTCAGTCCTAAAATCCAACAGTAATCCTAATTTCATATTTCAGACCTCAAGCGCTATCCGTTTACTATAAGAACGAATTTCCAAAACTACCTTTATCCTACACTCCAACTGATTTCCAATTCCAAATTTAAGGATTCCAGGTCTATTCGTTCACTCAAATCCAAATTGTACCAAATTTATTACCATTTAGTACTTTTCGTACGCTCATGGTTTTCAAAAACCCTTTGGAACATTTTTTTTACTCTTCATCGGTGACCTTCAGTCCAAATTTGAGAAATCAAGCTCTATTCCGTTTGAACTGTATCAAAACATTCCGTGACAGAACTAGTCCACATTGCACTACTTCCAATTTATTTTGCAGGGTATGTAAACGTAGGTTGTCATAAAAATTATTATTCAAAATACTTATTTTTTTAATTGCTATAAATCTATAAAATTGTTTATATTAATAACCCAGTTTGTTGTGTTGGCATACACCATATACACAATTCGAACGCAGGCAAAAAATAAAACAAGTGACAAAGAGTTCTTCATGTGTCAAAACAATGGCGCTAAAGTTTTTTTTGTGGAATAAACAAATTTTGTAAAATTTTCTTGTTTTACACGAATATAGATCGATTTTCTCGCCTTTGCGAAAGTGTAGAGCGCTAATTTTTAAATGAGGACTTCTTTACTATATATGCAACGCGTCTACGAAAAAATAGGTCTGTATCTCATGTGGGGACTATGAATGCCTAAATTATTACGAATATAGACGCCGAACAAAATTTAGTTACAATAACTAAAACCTAGGACAACAAAACAAATACTTGGATATTTGTTTACGAGGAGCCTTTCAACACAATTTTCTCCATTCTATAAGGTAAGAGGATAATTTTCGTTTAGGATGACTAGTCCAATGTTTCACGAAATGTAAAATGTTTCCTTTACCTAGGAGGACAAACATATGAAGAAGACACCGAATATATCGGACCAGTCATGGGGAACCAGAGAGCCTGCTTTTAGAAATGGGAGCTAACTTTCATCCGTGGACAAGGACAATAAAAAAGGATTTCTGTTCCTGATCCATTTATATTTTAACATATCTACATATGTATTTTCGTCAATAAATAAAAATCATGAAATCGTAGGGTACTTTCTATAGAATAGAAGATCCCGTAGTGTATCTACTATAGAATAGAAGATCCCGTAGGGTATCTTCTATAGAATAGAAGATGCCGTAGGGTATCTTCTATAGAATAGAAGATGCCGTAGGGTATCTTCTATCGAATAGAAGATGCCGTAGGGTATCTTCTATCGAATAGAAGATGCCGTAGGGTATCTTCTATCGAATAGAAGATGCCGTAGGGTATCTTCTATCGAATAGAAGATGCCGTAGGTTATCTTCTATAGAATAGAAGATGCCGTAGGGTATCTTCTATAGAATAGAAGATGCCGTAGGGTATCTTCTATCGAATAGAAGATGCCGTAGGGTATCTTCTATAGAATAGAAGATGCCGTAGGGTATCTTCTATCGAATTGAAGATGCCGTAGGGTATCTTCTATTCGATAGAAGATGCCGTAGGGTATCTTCTATAGAATAGAGGATGCCGTAGGGTATCTTCTATAGAATAGAAGATGCCGTAGGGTATCTTCTATCGAATAGAGGATGCCGTAGGGTATCTTCTATAGAATAGAAGATGCCGTATGGTATCTTCTATCGAATAGAAGATGCCGTAGTGTATCTTCTATAGAATAGAAGATGCCGTAGGCTATCTTCTATAGAATAGAAGATGCCGTAGGCTATCTTCCATAGAATAGAAGATGCCGTAGGCTATCTTCTATAGAATAGAAGATGCCGTAGGCTATCTTCTATAGAATAGAAGATGCCGTAGGGTATCTTATATAGAATAGAAGATGCCGTAGGCTATCTTCTATAGAATAGAAGATGCCGTAGGCTATCTTCTATAGAATAGAAGATGCCGTAGGGTATCTTCTATAGAATAGAAGATGCCGTAGGCTATCTTCTATAGAATAGAAGATGCCGTAGGCTATCTTCTATAGAATAGAAGATGCCGTAGGGTATTTCCATAGAATAGAAGATGCCGTAGGGTATCTTCTATAGAATAGAAGATGCCGTAGGCTATCTTCTATAGAATAGAATAGAAGATGCCGTAGGGTATCTTCTATAGAATAGAATAGAAGATGCCGTAGGGTATCTTCTATAGAATAGAATAGAAGATGCCGTAGGGTATCTTCTATAGAATAGAGGATGCCGTAGGGTATCTTCTATAGAATAGAATAGAAGATGCCGTAGGGTATCTTCTATCGAATAGAGGATGCCGTAGGGTAGGCTATCTTCTATAGAATAGAAGATGCCGTAGGGTATCTTCTATAGAATAGAAGATGCCGTAGGCTATCTTCTATAGAATAGAATAGAAGATGCCGTAGGGTATCTTCTATAGAATAGAATAGAAGATGCCGTAGGGTATCTTCTATAGAATAGAATAGAAGATGCCGTAGGGTATCTTCTATAGAATAGAGGATGCCGTAGGGTATCTTCTATAGAATAGAATAGAAGATGCCGTAGGGTATCTTCTATCGAATAGAGGATGCCGTAGGGTATCTTCTATAGAATAGAATAGAAGATGCCGTAGGGTATCTTCTAACTTATTTCCTCTTTCAAAAGCAAGTTGTTTTTTTACAAAGTTGAATTTTTTGTTCAAATCTTTGTATGGCTTTCATGACAAACGCTTAGCGCTGCCTTTGGAAGTTATGAGTTTTGTTCTGAACGCTAACCTGCCGTGACAACACTTTTTTCCTGTGTTTTTCAAGGACATAGGTTCGAACCCCAGCTGGCTCAGCTCATTTTATTTGTTTGAAATTTTTGCCTTTTTAGGCGAAGATAATTTTTTTAGTATTATTTTTTTTTATTTTTTAATCGAGCTTTTTATATGATCTATAATGCAATTGAAAAATGAAAGCCGACGATTCGAACCCAAACACCCATCACTATGTGGCTCTGTGGAGCGGCTTCACTGTCCTCGAACTTTTCTTCTTTCAAATGCATTTTTGTTTTTTTTTTTACAACAACAATGAGGATTTTCCCATTTAGTTGTGCTTTCATGACAAACGCTTAGCGCTGCCTTTGAAAGTTATGCGTTTGGTTCTGAACGCTAAAACACTGAATTTTCAAAGGCAGCGCTAAGCGTTTGTCATGAAAGCACAACTAAATGGGAAAATCAAATAAAAAAATTAAGGAAATTTTGTTTATGTTTCTGTTAATTACGAATGGTGTCGTGGAAACGGGTTAATTCGTGTACGTCGATCAACAGGCGAACAACGTTATTGAAACTCTCATGTGAACATGACGTTAGCAGCTGTCTATGCCTGGAATAAAAGCAATGTATCTCTGAAATCGTTGCAATGTTTGCAGAATAAAGCTTTGAAAACAATCTATAAATTACCGCCGACATATTCCACTGTTTCGCTGTACAAGAATTTTGCGCCATCACTATTACCAATCCATGCATTAAACGTATATCTAACGTTGATATTTGTTTTCAAAATATTACAAAAATGATCTTCAAACTATAATATTGTCAAAGAATCGAGGTAGTTTTTACACGCGAAATCGTAGAAACGTAAGAATAGCACGATGTATATTCAAAAAACGAAACAGAGAATTGATTATGTTGGTAGTAAGAAGTTCAATAAATTACCTCTAAGTATAGAAAACCTTTCTACTGATTCATGCTTTAAAGCTGCATGCATAAAATGTTTATGTAACATGAAAGAACCATTGCTGATATAAATTTGTTATTATTAATTTTTATGTACTCTATATAATACACTGTACAACACTGGAAATGCAAACAAGTTCTAGTAAGCATTTTTTGAAAGTACATTTTGAGACTACATGGGATTAATTTGAAAATTTAGGACATAATTTCTAATGACAAACCCTAGCTCTGCACCAAAATTCAGCCTTTTTGGAATTTTTGCTATTTCCCCCTAATACCCATGTATATTTTGACTGGACTTGGACGAATATAAGTACACAATTTGGTAGCTAGTTTAATATGAGTTCGTTTACCTTAGATGGCAGGTTATTATCTAGGAAACGTCCTCTATTAATGATTGAAGCTTACAAAATTATACGTTTTCAATACTAGTCGGTAATTCGGACAATTCGATAACTCGGACACCGCCGAAAGCCGAAACTTGTGGTGTACGGACTATCAAAATTATACTGTACAGATACCAGCAAAGGCCCTGGGTACGACGAAAATTGTGGCAAAGTATTAATTACATCTGAAGATATAAGTTAATTATATTTAATATAATGATAAGCACTTCAGTGTACTCTAAGTCCTTAAAATTTCTAAAATAACACATACACCCAAATCTTAATTAGTAACGTGAGTCATGTGACTACAGGCCTATAGCTTTGTTGTCATTAATTGGTAATTTATATGAAAAGTTGTTCCAAAAGCAGTAGTCAATTTTCTAGAACAGACTCGACAGTTATTTTCTGCGCAATTTTTGTTAAAATATATACATCACTATGTGACATGCATGTTTCGCCTTAGGTAAAGGCTCTTCAGACATATCGGATGTGGAGCGGCTTCACTGTCCTCGAACTTTTCTTCTTTCAAATGCATTTTTGTTTTGTTTTTTGCAACAACAATGAGGATTTTCCCAGATAGTTGTGCTTTCATGACAAACGCTTAGCGCTGCCTTTGAAAGTTATGAGTTTGGTTCTGAACGCTAAAACGCTATATTTTCAAAGGCAGCGCTAAGCGTTTGTCATGAAAGCACAACTAAATGGGAAAATCAAATAAAAAAATTAAGGAAATTTTGTTTATGTTTCTGTTAATTACGAATGGTGTCGTCGAAACGGGTTAATTCGTGTACGTCGATCAACAGGCGAACAACGTTATTGAAACGCTCATGTGAAAATGACATAAGCAGCTGTCTATGCCTGGAATAAAAGCAATGTATCTCTGAAATCGTTGCAATGTTTGCAGAATAAAGCTTTGAAAACAATCTATAAATTACCGCCGACATATTCCACTGTTTCGCTGTACAAGAATATTGCGCCATCACTATTACCAATCCATGCATTAAACGTATATCTAACGTTGATATTTGTTTTCAAAATATTACAAAAATGATCTTTTCTTCTTTCAAATGCATTTTTGTTTTTTTTTTACAACAACATTGAGGATTTTCCCATTTAGTTGTGCTTTCATGACAAACGCTTAGCGCTGCCTTTGAAAGTTATGAGTTTGGTTCTGAATGCTAAAACGCTGAATTTTCAAAGGCAGCGCTAAGCGTTTGTCATGAAAGCACAACTAAATGGGAAAATCAAATAAAAAAATTAAGGAAATTTTGTTTATGTTTCTGTTAATTACGAATGGTGTCGTGGAAACGGGTTAATTCGTGTACGTCGATCAACAGGCGAACAACGTTATTGAAACTCTCATGTGAACATGACGTTAGCAGCTGTCTATGCCTGGAATAAAAGCAATGTATCTCTGAAATCGTTGCAATGTTTGCAGAATAAAGCTTTGAAAACAATCTATAAATTACCGCCGACATATTCCACTGTTTCGCTGTACAAGAATATTGCGCCATCACTATTACCAATCCATGCATTAAACGTATATCTAACGTTGATATTTGTTTTCAAAATATTACAAAAATGATCTTCAAACTATAATATTGTCGAAGAATCGAGGTAGTTTTTACACGCGAAATCGTAGCAACGTAAGAATAGCACGATGTATACTCAAAAAACGAAACAGAGAATTGATTATGTTGGTAGTAAGAAGTTCAATAAATTGCCTCTAAGTATAGAAAACCTTTCTACTGATTCATGCTTTAAAGCTGCATGCATAAAATGTTTATGTAACATGAAAGAACCATTGCTGATATAAATTTGTTATTATTAATTTTTATGTACTCTATATAATACACTGTACAACACTGGAAATACAAACAAGTTCTAGTAAGCATTTTTTGAAAGTACATTTTGAGACTACATGGGATTAATTTGAAAATTTAGGACATAATTTCTAATGAAAAACCCTAGCTCTGCACCAAAATTCAACCTTTTTGGAATTTTTGCTATTTCCCCCTTATACCCATGTCTATTCTGACTGGACTTGGACGAATATAAGTACACAATTTGGTAGCTAGTTTAATATGAGTTCGTTTACCTTACATGACAGGTTATTATCTAGGAAACGTCCTCTATTAATGATTGAAGCTTACAAAATTATACGTTTTCAATACTAGTCGGTAATTCGGACAATTCGATAACTCGGACACCGCCGAAAGCCGAAACTTGTGGTGTACGGACTATCAAAATTATACTGTACAGATACCAGCAAAGGCCCTGGGTACGACGAAAATTGTGGCAAAGTATTAATTACATCTGAAGATATAAGTTAATTATATTTAATATAATGATAAGCACTTCAGTGTACTCTAAGTCCTTAAAATTTCTAAAATAACACATACACCCAAATCTTAATTAGTAACGTGAGTCATGTGACTACAGGCCTATAGCTTTGTTGTCATTAATTGGTAATTTATATGAAAAGTTGTTCCAAAAGCAGTAGTCAATTTTCTAGAACAGACTCGACAGTTATTTTCTGCGCAATTTTTGTTAAAATATATACATCACTATGTGACATGCATGTTTCGCCTTAGGTAAAGGCTCTTCAGACATATCGGATGTGGAGCGGCTTCACTGTCCTCGAACTTTTCTTCTTTCAAATGCATTTTTGTTTTGTTTTTTACAACAACAATGAGGATTTTCCCAGTTAGTTGTGCTTTCATGACAAACGCTTAGCGCTGCCTTTGGAAGTTATGAGTTTGGTTCTGAAAGCTAAAACGCTGAATTTTCAAAGGCAGCGCTAAGCGTTTGTCATGAAAGCACAACTAAATGGGAAAATCAAATAAAAAAATTAAGGAAATTTTGTTTATGTTTCTGTTAATTACGAATGGTGTCGTCGAAACGGGTTAATTCGTGTACGTCGATCAACAGGCGAACAACGTTATTGAAACGCTCATGTGAAAATGACATAAGCAGCTGTCTATGCCTGGAATAAAAGCAATGTATCTCTGAAATCGTTGCAATGTTTGCAGAATAAAGCTTTGAAAACAATCTATAAATTACCGCCGACATATTCCACTGTTTCGCTGTACAAGAATATTGCGCCATCACTATTACCAATCCATGCATTAAACGTATATCTAACGTTGATATTTGTTTTCAAAATATTACAAAAATGATCTTCAAACTATAATATTGTCGAAGAATCGAGGTAGTTTTTACACGCGAAATCGTAGCAACGTAAGAATAGCACGATGTATATTCAAAAAACGAAACAGAGAATTGATTATGTTGGTAGTAAGAAGTTCAATATAGAAAATATAGAAGTTCTAAGTATAGAAAACCTTTCTACTGATTCATGCTTTAAAGCTGCATGCATAAAATGTTTATGTAACATGAAAGAACCATTGCTGATATAAATTTGTTATTATTAATTTTTATGTACTCTATATAATACACTGTACAACACTGGAAATGCAAACAAGTTCTAGTATGCATTTTTTGAAAATACATTTTGAGACTACATGGGATTAATTTGAAAATTTAGGACATAATTTCTAATGACAAACACTAGCTCTGCACCAAAATTCAGCCTTTTTGGAATTTCCCCCTTATACCCATGTCTATTTTGACTGGACTTGGACGAATATAAGTACACAATTTGGTAGCTAGTTTAATATGAGTTCGTTTACCTTAGATGGCAGGTTATTATCTAGGAAACGTCCTCTATTAATGATTGAAGCTTACAAAATTATACGTTTTTAATACTAGTCGGTAATTCTGACAATTCGATAACTCGGACACCGCCGAAAGCCGAAACTTGTGGTGTACGGACTAACAAAATTATACTGTACAGATACTAGCAAAGGCCCTGGGTACAACGAAAATTGTGGCAAAGTATTAATTACATCTGAAGATTTTATTTAATTATATTTAATATAATGGCAAGCACTTCAGTGTACTCTAAAGTCCTTAAAATTTCTAAAATAAAACCTACACCCAAATCTTAATTAGTAACGTAAGACATGTGACTACAGGCCTATAGCTTTGTTGTCATTAATTGGTAATTTATATGAAAAGTTGTTCCAAAAGCAGTAGTCAATTTTCTAGAACAGACTCGACAGTTATTTTCTGCGCAATTTTTGTTAAAATATATACAGTGTTTATATGAAATCCGTTTCACTGTGTTTATAGCTAAATCTAAGTAAAACAAGTAAAAACGGCGTTAAGTTCGACCTGGCCGAACTTGTTATACCCTCCACCACGAGTTATATTGAAGAAAAATGGAATAATTAGTTTCCTTTCGTGTATGAAGAAGACTTAATACTACATTTCAGCAGTTTTGGTAAAACAGTGTGAGGCACCATTCTATGAAAGCTATTTCAGAACGTCGATCCATACCGACAAATTTCTGACCGACAGTTGAGGCCACAACCTTCAAAATACCGAAAATCGGGAGGCACCGTTCTATAGGGGCTATATGAAGGCATGGACCGATACCGGCAAAATTCTGGTGGAAAGTTTTATACCCCCTACGTAGAATAAGTACCAAATTCCAGCCATTTCAGTGTGATAATGAAGCTAAAATCTTCAAAACACCGAAAATCGGGAGGTACCGTTCTATCGGGGCTATATGAAGGCATGGACCGATACCGACAAAATTCTGGTGGAAAGTTTTATACCCCCAACGCAAGTTTAGAACCAAATTTTAGCCATTTCGGTGTGGCATGGACCGATACCGACAAAATTCTGGGGAAGCTTTTATACCCCAACGTAGACTAAGTACCAAAATTCAGCCATTTCGGTGTGATAATGAGGCTAAAAACTTCAAAATACCGAAAATCGGGAGGTACCGTTCTATGGGGGCTATATGAAGGCATGGACCTATATTGACAAAATTCTGGAAGAAAGTTGTATACACCCAACGTAGACTAAATACTAAATATTAGAAGTTTCGGTGCGATAATGAAGCTAAAACCCCCAAAATACCGAATATCGGGTGGTACCGTTCTATGTTGGCTATATGAATGCGTAGACTTATATACACAAATTTCAAGTGAAATGTTTTATACACCCAACGATAACTAAGTACCAAATTTCAGCCATTTTGGTGGGATAATGAAGCTAAAACCTTAAAAATACCGAAAATCGGGAGGTACCGTTCTATGGGGGCTATATCAAAACGTGGACCGATATATCCCATGTTGAATACCAACCATCCTGCAAGTAATAAATATTGACTGTACTAAATATTGACTCTCTATCTTTAAAATTGCGAGCTGTATCTTGATTTCAACAGACAGACGGATGGACGGACGGAGAGACGGACATGGTTAAATCGACATAGAATTTTATGCTGATCAATAATATATACTTTACTAGCATATGCCCGCTACTTCGTTAGCGGAAAATCCCCATGGTATAAAGCAGGATAATAAATAAATTGACCAAAATTCAGAATATAATGTCTCCATTTCCCATTTACAACTCTTTTTTATCAAAATAAAAGCCAGTAATGCTATTTACGACAGTTAAGAATGTTACTATTTATCTTTTTCTAAAAATCAAGTATGTAGTTTTCAAAAAGAACAACATAAATCGAATCGTTCGCGATATAGTTTGACGTAAATCGACTTATCTCCAAAAATTAAAGTCTACAATCGTAAGCAAATATGTCTCTCCCTCCCTACTTCCCTTCGCATCTTACGGTATTGTATTTTTTGAAGGCAACAAAAAAATGATTTCTAATACCAGCACTTTAATGTTAATTAACATTTAGTAATATTCGTACCGCGAAAACACTAATTATCAAAAACTCTACCCGTCTTTAAAAATTGAGCTTGCTTCTAGTTCTGTCTGTTCACACAACCCCAGTGATCCCCATTTGTAAACTTACAGAACTATATTTTAAAATCACCACTTTATCTCAACACCAATACTAAATATCAGTTTAGAAATCTATCTGTTCACACAAAACCAAAGGTACCAAATTTAGTACGCTAATTAAAACCTTTATTAATTTGCGTTTTTTATTGAATTTTATTGAATTCGTTTGATAAGTACCCAACGCAATTTACCCCTCGCAACGCCTTAAAAAATGCATTTAAAAGTTGCAATTTTGTTTCATAATTTTTTGTAAGGAACAACCGGTATGCACAAATCTATCAGTCTTAATATTTTACAAAACATTTATATTTTACTCTTAAAATCAGAAATAAAAAAAATGGAAACTTGAAACGACAGTGAAATTGAAAAAATTAATCTACTAATCATTACAAATTATGATTTCTGTGATACTAAGAATCCTCTCACAAATGAAACGGTAAAAATAGAAATGCAGTGACAATCTGACATTCTGTATAAAATTTATGGTATGATTATGGACCAAAGTCGATTGAAAGTTTTGTCTTTAAACTTTTAAATACTTCAAAACTTAAGCCTATGTTGCTTATATTTCGCACAGAGGTTTTCTATCTACAAAGAACAACAAATGCCAAATTACAACAAAATACGTAGGAAAATTTATCCTAAAGGGGAGTACACACTAACAGTCAAAACTGACAGTCAACGTACTTTAAGGACAATTTTCCGGCAAACAACAACTTTTATTTTGCTAAAAACGTTTGAAATACAATATTTACGGTATAATTTAGAGATTATAAAAGATATTTTTCAATTAGGCTTTGATATTCACGAAATAGGCCTCGATGACTGTCAGTTTTGCTTGTCAATGTGTACTATACTTAACGGCCGGTATGGTTAAATGAGGGCTATACCAACGTGTATTGAAAATATTTTGTACATATTCCGAAAACCCTATATTCAAAAGCGGGGTACACACGATCAGTTTTGATTGTCGATTTTTTGGAAATATCGGTAAATGTCAAACTGTCCAGCAACCACAAAATATTTTATGATTTTATGACTGACTGGCATGCAACCGATTACTTGAACAAAACTGACAGTCAAAATTGATCGTGTGTACCCCGCTTAAAGGGGAGTACACACTGTCAATCAAAAATGATAGCCAACGTACTTTTAGGACCATTTTCCGCCAAATAACAATATTTAGCGAAAACCCTTTTAAATACAATGTATACGGTATTATTTAGATATTACAAAAGAAATTTTTCAGTTAGGCTTTGATATTCATGAAATAGACCTCGATGACTGTCAGTTTTGCTTGTCAATGTGTGCTATACTTAATTTGCAGCAAAATTTATTGAATGGGTCTATAACGTAAAAATGGACGCTACCGCTACATTAACCCCACAGGAAACCGCGTGTCTATGTAGTAAATATTGAGCCTCGCACTACCAACAAATATAAGTGGAATATTTGTGTTTTACTGTAAAAATTAGTAACCTATGTTCTTCATATCAAACTACAAATGTTTCGAAACTATCAAAATTCGAAACACACTATCAATCAAAAATGATAGCCAACGTACTTTTAGGACCATTTTCCGGCAAATAACAATATTTAGCGAAAAACCTTTTAAATACAATGTATACGGTATTGTTTAGATATTACAAAAGAAATTTTTCAGTTAGGCTTTGATATTCATGAAATAGACCTCGATGACTGTCAGTTTTGCTTGTCAATGTGTGCTATACTTAATTTGCAGCAAAATTTATTGAATGGGTCTATAACGTAAAAATGGACGCTACCGCTACATTAACCCTACAGGAAACCGCGTGTCTATGTGGTAAATATTGAGCCTCGCACTACCAACAAATATAAGTGGAATTTTTGTGTTTTACTGTAAAAATTAGTAACCTATGTCCTTCATATCAAGCTACAAATGTTTCGAAATTATCAAAATTCGAAACATTTGTACTAATTATTACAAATTATCGAGTACACGGACAGACATATTGTCAAATAGTTAATAGGGGGCAGAGGTCTTATGATGTATTTTTGTTTATATTTGTGTAGTATCATTAAGAATTTAATTATATACAATATATAAATTAATTTTTTAGAAAACTGTATTAACTATTTTCGAAGTCGAGTAATTTGAGGGTACACAAACCCGTAGTGGGTTCTGTAACTCATTTTTGCGGTTACCGGCAAAAATCGGTAAAATTAAATAGCAAAATTATGACTAAAAACATAAAGAAAAGTTGACATCACTGTTTGTGTCGCTATAGGCTAGCGACTGCTTTTTATTCCTGTAGTGGGATTCTGTAACTCATTTTTGCTGTTACCGACAAAAATCGGTAAAATTAAATCACAAAATAATGACTAAAAACATACAGAAAAGTTGGCTTCACTGTTTGTGTCGGTAGAGGCTAGCGACTACTTTTTATTCATCGTTAACTTACCGAAAATTTTCGTTAATTATCGAAATGATAAACATTTTAATTTTACCGACAATTATCGATAACAGCAAAAATGAGTTACAGAATCGCACTACTGGTTAACTTACCGAAAAAAATCGTTAATTATCGAAATTATAAGAATTTTAATTTTACCGACAATTATCGATAACAGCAAAAATGAGTTACAGAATCCTACTAATGAACGTAAAACCCGTTTTGTGCGACATCTTTTAGAATAATTGATGCGCCCTAATGTATACTACAATAATTGCAAATTTTTTTTTGAAAATTTCACCATTACATAACGTTAACATAGATTCACCACAACACAAACGAAAAAAGCACATTTTTTATTGAAACACCAACATCCCCAGCTTCATATTTCACCGTGGGTCATCTTGTAAAACAAATAAAAATCAAACCCTTCATACAGCACGGAAACAACTCGAGTTTAAGACCGCCATAATCCGGTTTATAGTCTGGTCTTCAATCATTTTGCAATTGCACTACTTGTGATGCTTAATATTGCTATTGCCACCTGAGATTTATGAACAGTTTCGATAAGACGATACGAATACAAATGTGTTCAAACTGCTACCTGAGTTACGTTTTGTTTATATATGATTTATTTTTGTTTGTTTTTTTTTCAGTCGAACAACCGTTTTCTACACCGAAAGGCGTTTGGTAGTAATTCGAACGAATTTGATTTCGGATCGTCTTAGAAATCAAATATATTATAGTCATTCATTAACCATCATTCAAAACACATTTTTTTTTACTGAACACTAATTTTAATTGTAAGTTGTATGCATAGGTAAGGGTATTACACGATGTTCACAACAATGTGAACACATATAGGGTTTAGTGCCCTAGTGTGAACGTGCGTTAAGACGTCATGAGTGAACGCCGTTGAAATTGTGGGTGGTGGCGGTGTGGTGCTAATTTTGCCATTTATTCTTTCTCACGCACACACTCCCACCAAGCAACGGGTTTGCATTTATTTACAAAGTAAATATGTAAATATTTCCAACAGCAGACCGGCAAACAGGTTTGCTGTTTAAAAGAAGTTTAAGAAGTTATTCATTCGTTGTTATCCATCTAAAAGCGCCGGAACATTTTCTCCCCCCAGTTAACCTAGAACGTTTACACAGTTAAAAAATATAGTTAAAACACAAAACGAACATTGTACATACAAAACACATAACAAGATAAAAGAACAAATTAGTGAACACATTAAAACTTAAAATTAAACTAAAACTTATGTGCTAAAATATAAAACCCTAAAATCTAAAGTGTTAAAATCCTTAAAAACTAAATTGTTAAAATACTTACCTAAAACCTAAAATCACTTACCTTGTATATACTTACCCGCTAAAGTTAAAAACCCTAAGTGCTAAAGTTACTTACCTGCTACATATAACCTAAAAGCTGTGAATTTGAATATTTTTACATAAATTAGTCTATACAAAACTTACCTTAATTTGCCTATGTAAAATAAATAAAAATTGAACTACTTAAACCTATGAAGAATTGTACTAAGTGAATTTGCCTAAAATAAAACTACCTAAAACTAAAACAGTTGTGCTAAATCCTGTACATATGTATAATACCTAAACCTAGAATTTTATGCTAAACAGAACAAACCTAAAAGAGTGTCTAAAATTGAAATATCCTAAAAGTTACCTAAAATCTAAACTATTGTGCTTAACTCAAAATCTACCTTGTACATAAATCTAATGAAATTAACTATCTAAATCTAAAAATTATGCTAGATTGAAATTTGTCTAAAATTTAAAAAAAAATTAAAAATCCTAACCTAACCTAAAGTTGAAAAGAATTAAATAAAACCTAGCAAAAACAGAAATACCTTAAATGTTCTAATTAAACTCAAAAGGAAAGAAGGTTAAGTATAAACATAAAAAACATAACCCCGCAAACATTTGGTCCTCCGGAACCGGATTCAAAAAAAGTGATGTTTTTTAAATAATTAAAAACAAAAAATTAAGCAAATACAAAGTGAACAAGACACAGTGGGTACAATACAAAAATACAAAGTGAACAAAAAAGTTTTACAAATTTAAAAACATAAAGAAATATTCACAAAAACAAAACATAATATATACAAAGACAACGTGAGTGCAAACAAGATCGTTTTGAACAACACATTACAAAGAATACAAAGTGACAATTTTACAAAAACACAAAAAGTTTAAACGAAAAGAACAATTATATTTTTACAAATACAACAAAAAATCGGTTCGGTTCGCGTAAACCAAACAAATTACAAAACAACAAGGCAGCACATCACAACAAGGAACAACACAAGAAGAAGAAGACCCCAAAACCCACACTTAGCTAAACCCAAGGAACAAAGTGAGTACTGGTTGGATTTTTTTTCTCGTTACGACAAAAGGAGAATATTGGGAGCAGGCAAATCCTCAATATTTGCTTTGACCCATATCCTCACTGTGACCCAAAAACAATTTTGACCCTTGTAACACTGCCTATTGCCACAAGACTCAAAAATTGTTGAAACTGACTCGATCAAAACCGTTGGTTAAACCGTTATTTTGGACGCACATTTTTTAACGGGTTATATATACTTTGTTAAAAAACATATTTTCGTGGAAAAAATATTGGAAACCAAACTGAACGTGCAGTTCAAAGCCAAGTACATAAGCGCCATATTGACACATACATATATACAAACACATGCGATAGTTAATGGAAAGTTTGCATACCCAGCATACATAAACGCCATATTGATTTGGGAAAGAAAAAAAAACAATTTTTTTTTTATTCTCTGCGTAAATACAAACTGGAAATACATAAAATCGATTATATACATTAAGTAGTAAATGACTGGCGGACCGACATATTATTTAATCGTAGATAACGTTGAAAAAACTAACCTAGAATAATTTTTTTTCGCAAAAATATTTTACGTCTGTGGACAGACACATCGATTATCTAACCATACATAACCTAATAAACATTTTTGTGGAAATTTTTGGAAAAAATATTGCAGTCTGGTGGACAGACACAGCGATCACATACAAGCATATTTTTGGATTTTTGCTGAAAACAAGTAGTCTGTTGGAATGATACAGACCTGAGAACATTTTTGGAAATCTTTTGAGAAAAGCTTAAACGTCTGGTGCACAGACCTAAAAACAAACAAAACATACTCAACCTAGAAACAATATAAATTTCATGCGAAATATAACAAGCGGCCGTTGGACAGACGGCTAGTAACCCAACACACAATTACAACGAAATATTTTGAAAATAATTTTTTTTTTGCCAAAGTAGTTAGTCTAACCCTTTATTACATTATTATTTTGCTTCATAAACTTCTATAAATTTTCAGCAACTTTCTGTGACACAAAATATTTCTGTGATTTATTGCAGAAATATTTTGCTGGTAAATTTTTTCTTGAATAAACACTTTGTGGTAACCCATACTTTTTTAATACTCATTGCCCTTTTATCATTCTGGAGACCCTATTGAATTTCTCCTATGTGATTACGACCCTACATATACACATTTTGAGCGTTCGTTTTAAATATTTGTCGATTTACACAGTCTTACATAAGTATACGTACGCCCCATAAATATCGGGTTTTAGAAAAAGTAATGATATTTATGAAATTCCAATTACACAGGTTTATTTCGTCTCACTAATAAACAATATTTAATACAACAAAAGTATATTCCATAATATAAATAACGGTAAATGTTACAAAAACCAAAAAATGATACTTACAAAAGTATACATACGCCCCAAGGAAATATGAGTATTATCGTACAATTTATGGAATTAACAGCAAAATTTATACATTATATTGTTTTGGCGAATGTGTCTGGGTGTCCGAGATATATTTTAGAGAAAAAAAATTAATTTTGGGTTGTTAAATGCCGTTATTTAATGCCAAACTTCTTGTATAGCTCGTTAAAGCGGACCCTTGCCGATTTCTTTCCGTTTTAGGTATTTGAGTACACAAAATCCAGAATATTAGTGTCAGATTATTGATTTTGATATCCTAGAAAGCTTTTTAGTTGACCATGTGCATAACACACCTTCCTGGGTGTCGATAAATTCACATTTTTCCTGGGATATCTCAGGAAGTTAATAGATTCCTCGGAATTTTTGGCTCAAATTACATACAGAAGACCTTGAATTGTGTTTTAATATGGTGTTATATAATCCTTGGACACCAATTGTATTAGAAATGTAGAATTATCCGATACTTTCCGACCCTATATTGACGGTAATGGTCATAATACGAAAACTACGTTGTTCACAGTGTAAATTTCATGCTTTTTGGTAGTGATTATATTTTGATGCTTTGGGAGCAGGTTTTTAACAGAATATTTCACATTTCCGATTCAATTGGTGTCCAAGGATTATATAACACCATAGTAAAACACAATTCAAGGTCTTCTGTATGTAATTTGAGCCAAGAATTCCAAGGAATCTATTAACTTCCTGAGATATCCCAGGAAAAATGTGAATTTATCGACACCCAGGAAGGTGTGTTATGCACAAGGTCAACTAAAAAGCTTTCTAGGATATCAAAATCTATAATCTGACACTAATATTGTGGATTTTGTGTACTCAAATACCTAAAACGGAAAGAAATCGGCAAGGGTCCGCTTTAACGAGCTATACAAGAAGTTTGGCATTAAATAACGGCATTTAACACCCAAAAATTATTTTTTTTTCTCTAAAATATATCTCGGACACCCAGACACATTCGCCAAAACAATATAATGTATAAATTTTGCTGTTAATTCCATAAATTGTACGATAATACTCATATTTCCTTGGGCGTATGTATACTTTTGTAAGTATCATTTTTTGGTTTTTGTAAAATTTACCGTTATTTATATTATGGAATATACTTTTGTTGTATTAAATATTGTTTATTAGTGAGACGAAATAAACCTGTGTACTTGGAATTTCATAAATATCATTACTTTTTCTAAAACCCGAGATTTATGGGGCGTACGTATACTTATGTAAGACTGTGTAGATAAATATTTGACACACATCAAATTTAAAAGGAAAATTGATAAGAAAAATCCTCCTCCTATAGGACAACAAGAGATTTTATACACTGTCGGCGGTTAAAGGAGTTGAAAACATATTTTCTCTTCGTTTTGATACGTGCAACCCAGCACACATTTTTGATTACGTTTCCGGTTAATTTTTTTTGTGAAATTTTTGCTCGTTTGCTTCATAAATATTTTCTAAATTTGAAATAATTTTGGGAATTATACAACTTTTTGAAATTGTTGATCACTTATGTTGTTTAGACCCAATATTTTTTAAATTTTTTTTAAATTTTTTGAAATATTTTTTAAATTTTTTCATTTTCGAAAAACTTTTTGGAAACAATAGCTGATTTATTTGACCCAAAATTGTATCTACTGCGATTTTTTATTGCCTTTTGTGGATTTCCTTTGTTGTCGTTTGATTCAGACATTCAGATTCCTTTGGAAATAAGTCTTATTTTGAAGAAGATTTTTTATCAAAAGGCCATAAAATCCTCCTTGCCAAGGATATGTAAGAGATTTTATGCACATTTGGATTATTCATTCGTAAAACTCATTGATATTCGACCTTTGGAAGTTTGACATCCCAGCAAACAATTTTTCGACGTTCGTTTAGTGGATAGAAAAATTATTATACACCTTTTTTAATTCGTTTTTTCGGATAAATTCATTGATTGTTCTTGAAGCGGCGACACGTTGGATGATTATTTCGAGGTTTTGTTTGTTTTTCTTAATTTGTTTTTTTTCACGTAATTTATGCTTTCACCTTTCTCTCCAAAATTAATTTTCTCAATTGACTTTTCGCTTAACCAAATCATTCGCATACGTTTTTGAAAATTAAAGATTTTCTCCACGTATTGGATCGAAAACCTATGAAAAGGTGTACCAGGGTTGAAATTTTTGAAGATATTTTAATATTTTCAAAGCTTTTGTTCGTTTTTTTGGAAAATTGGACCCAATTATTCGTTGTCAACTACAAAAAGGAAACACTTTGTTACTTTTGATCATCAAAAGAAAGATAAAAGTTGAACTCCTAAACAAAAAGTCCTTCTCGTTGGGCTTCTTTCGGATTTTGGAAAATCAACAAAATTTGTGGAAAGTTAAACGCACAAAAGGAAGATGGATAAGACATTATGCGATAAATACGCGAACAGCGTCAACGACCTTTTGGATTATATTTCAATTTTTTCGATCACCAACCCAGAAGACACGGCGGACACTTTGGAGACAACCCGTATGGAGTTAGATTCACATTGGAGTTTAGTCAAGAGAGCGTATGTTGAATGTAGAGAACATAAAGCAGAGGAAGGAGGAAAAGATATTGACAAAAATAAAGTAAGGAAGAACTATATGGAGGCAATGGACTCTTACAAAAAGGCATTAAGTGCCATCAATATACAATTGCAAAATGTTCGTGATAAACGGATGATGGAACAAACAAAAATAGAATCATCAGTGACCCAAGAAGGAAAGGAAAAGGAATTTACTTCCGTATCCCGCTTACCACCATGCGACACAAATATATTTAAAGGAGGATATCAAGAATGGCCAACATTTCGAGACTTATTTACGGCGATTTACATCACAGGATCAAAATTAAGCAATGTTGAAAAATTATTTCATTTAAAACAAAAAACCACTGGGGAAGCAAAGGAGATTATCAGCCACGTTCCATTAACGAATGATGGATTCGAATTAGCTTGGAAAAAGTAAATGAGGAGATAAAGACTCTTTTTAAACTGCCAGGAGTTTCGGCCGACTCAAGCCATTCACTACAAAAGTTACAAAGAACTGTCAACAGTTGCATTCAGACCTTGGAATTATTGGAAGTCGATGTCAAAGAATGGGACCCTCTTCTAATAAACATTTGCTCTTCAAAGTTACCGAGGAATTTTTTGGAAGAATTCGAGAACTCACTTAGCAATTGTAAACCACTCCCAACATGGAAACAATTCGACGCATTTTTAACAAACAAATTCAAAACCATGGAATCAGTGGGAAATATCAAGCCTTCAACTTCGAAATTTGCTCAGCAAAAACAACCCACATACCATAAACCTAGATTTTTGAACACATTTCAAACAAATGTCACAAAACCTACAAATAAATTTGGAGATAGACCCAAAACGAACCAACCTCAACAAAACAAGGCATCAAATTTTCAAAATTGTCAACTATGCAAATCGAACCACTTTGTCAGAGATTGCTCAGAGTTTTTAAAGAAGAGTATCAACGATCGTATTCACTTAGTAAAAACTTCGCATTTATGTTACAACTGTTTGTCATCCAAACATGTAGTGAAAGATTGCAAAAGTCGCTTTGGGTGTCGAAATTGTTCAATGAGACACCACACCTTGCTGCATAAGGGAACGGAAACCCAGTCAACAAATACATACCTAGCTCGAGTGGAGACACAGCCTAGAAAGAGTGCCGCCACTCATACACAACAAATACAGTCCACAACAAACTTAGCACCAGAAACTGTTACAACTTTGACCCTCCAAGATAAACAAATTGGTGAAAAACAATCTGGAGGTACATTACTGTTCACTGCCATGGTACAAATAGAAACAAAAGGACGGCTGTATGATGCCAGAGCTCTGATAGATTCTGGATCACAATCAACATTCATTTCTGAAAAATTGAAAAATCTTTTGAAATTACCAACAAGGAGCAACTTGGTTCATGTCACTGGCTTAAGTCAGTTTGTCTCGGAGACATCTACAAAATCTTGTTTATTTACAATGCGATCCAAATTTGACCCAGATTTTAGACTGGATGTGTTGGCACCAGTTTTAAAGACCCTACCTTCGAACTTACCGCCACAAAACTTAGAAAAATCTCAACTACAAGATAGCCGATCCGAAGTTTTATATCATATATTGGACCCTTGATATTTGCACTTGGAACTCCGATGAAAACATTTGAATCGATTTTAACACAAAAAAACCAAATTTGGTTGGATTGTTGGATGACCCATTCCTGGGAATACAATTCAACGAAAACAAATTGCATTGCTCAACACAACATCGATAGAAAAGATACTTACACGTTTTTGGGAGGTGAAAGAGACCCCTAAAAAAGTTTTACGGTCAGAAGAAGACCAATTTTGCGAAAGAAATTACTTTGATACAACAATACGTAATAAGGAAGGAAGATATATTGTGACTCTCCCATTCAAAAAGTGCGAGGAATTGGGGAATTCTAGGAACATTGCCTTAGCTCAATTCTTTCGAATGGAGAAAAAACTCATGAGAACACCCGAAATAAAAGAGGAATATGATAAATCAATTATCGAGTATTTGGAGTTTGGTCATATGAGAAAGATTAATCCTGAGGAAATTAATGACTGTGATTAAACCTGATAGGCTCACAACGAAATTAAGAGTTGTGTTTAACGCCTCATGCCCATCCTCGAACAAAACTAGTCTCAATGACACATTGTTTCCTGGACCCATTCTACAACAGGATTTGGTGATACAAATTTTAAAATGGAGATTTTTTAAGTATGCCTTCAATGCTGACATCACAAAGATGTATAGGCAGATACTTTTGGACTCGAGACAAACCAAATTTCAACGAATTCTCTGCAGAAAATCACCACAAGACCCAGTTGAGGATTATGAATTGTTAACCGTGACATTTGGAGTAAATTGTGCGCCGTTCCTAGCTTTGAGGACTCTTATTAAATTGGCAGAGGACGTAAAAGATACCTATCCAAGAGCAGCCAATATTATTTTGCAAAATATATATGTTGATGATGTTCTTGCTGGCGGACACACGGTTGAAGAAGCAATTCAGGCCCGAAAGAAACTGGTAGCAGCCCTAGATTCTGCGGGTTTCAAACTTATGAAGTGGGCTTCAAATCATCATACCATTATAAAAGATATCCCTGAAGAGAATTTATTGCCGCTTAATTGTTTGGACATCGCTGAAGATGTGTCCACCAAGACATTGGGAATTAGATGGAACATATCAGGCGATTTTTTCTCGTTTATGCCCCCAGAGATGGAAAATAGAAATGTATACACAAAACGAGAAGTGCTGTCTACTATAGCCAAGCTGTTTGACCCATGCGGATGGCTAGCACCGATCATAATTGTAGCCAAACTCGCCAAACGTAATGCAACAGATATGGTTGGATAAAATCGATTGGGATGACACTTTAAAGCCCCTTACACTCACAAATTGGAAAAACTTCGTGAGAAACAGCAAGGATATTGAGTTACTGAAAGTTCCAAGATGGATAACATTCACATTGAATAGTTCTGTGGAAATACATGGATTCTGCGACGCATCGGAAAGCGCGTACGGGGCTACGTTCTACATTAGAGTAGAAACCCCAGGTCACAACGTTCAGACTTTTCTGTTAGCCGCAAAGACTCTAGTGGCACCAATCCAAAAGTTATCCATACCACGGCTCGAATTATGTGGCGCGGTTTTACTCTCAAAATTGGCAGCAACCACAATGAAAAATCTTCAGATATCGGATTATACGACCCAATTCTGGACAGACTCCACCATTGTTTTAGCCTGGTTGAAAAAGCCTCCTTGTCACTGGAGCACATTTGTGGGAAACCGAATTTCGGAAATCTCAGAAAATGTCGGCCAAGAGAACTGGCGACATATAGACTCAGAAAACAATCCCGCTGATATAGCCAGTCGAGGATGTTCACCCACAGAACTTAAAGATCACAGACTCTGGTGGAATGGTCCTCATTGGCTTACAATGCCCAAAGACCGTTGGCCATCGAACCAAATTCATGATGAAACAGACCTAGAAGCCAAGGCGGTCAAAGCCCTAACGCTTTTGGAGCAAAAAGATGACCCCTTGAAAAATTTCTCGTCGTTAGCAAAAGTTTATCGGGCATATGCATATGCCTTAAGACTCTGGAAAAATACTGGAATTAATCGGCAACACCTTAGAGCCTCAACATTGGAGCTGACTGCCGCCGAGATTCAAGATGGAAAACGATCCAGTATCATACAGACACAAAAGTTATTTTACTTAGACGAATACGAGGCCTTGGAGAAAAAGGCAAGAATTTCTGCAACTAGCTCTCTTCTAACTCTGAATCCATTTTTAGACCCTAAAGGAATCCTAAGAGCCAATGGTAGATTGGTACAGTCGACAGCCCTTACGTATAGTGAGCGGCATCCCATAATTCTTGCACATGGAGCGACCCTTAGTCAACTACTGGTTGATTTTACACATAAAATAACCTTGCACGGCGGTAATTTATTGATGTTAAGAGTGCTCAGGTCCGAATTCTGGATATTCGGCCTTAAGTCACTTGTAAAGAAAACTATACGGAACTGCAAAGTGTGCATCATTCACAAGAAAAAGACCCAAGACCAACTAATGGCATCTCTGCCGTCCAAACGAACATTCCTTTCAAGACCCTTTACAAATACAGGTGTTGATTTTGCGGGACCCTTCAATATTAAAAGTTATTCTGGCAGGGCCTGCTTTCTTACTAAAGGATACGTCTGTGTATTTATATGCTTTGCGACAAAGGCCATACACTTAGAGCCGACAAGCGACTTGTCGACATATGCGTTTTTGGCCGCCTTTTCGAGGTTCGTTAGCCGGCGTGGCTGCCCAGCTTGTATCTATTCCGACAACGGTACAAACTTCGTAGGGGCAGTTGATCTTTTAAAAAGAGACAGGATTGCCTTTGTAAAAAACCTACAAAGTAGCATTCTTCAGAACAACTTTCACCAAGATCTTAACTGGAAGTTTATTCCACCCGGAGCTCCGCACATGGGCGGTTTGTGGGAGGCTGGAGTTAAATCTTTCAAGACCCATTTGAAGAAAAGTATTCCCAAGATGAACTTTAAGTTTGAGGAGCTTACGACTATTTTAACTCGAATCGAAGCATGCCTTAATTCGCGACCCCTCAGTCCAGCAAGCGACGATCTTAATGATTTCTCTCCTTTAACCCCTGGACATTTCTTGATCGGCACAGCTCTCCTTACGCCAGCTGAACCCGATATTTCTGACACTGATATCAGTCTCGTTAATCGTTGGAAACGACTCAAGGTCATTTCGCAATATTTTTGTAATCGTTGGAAACTAGAATATCTCCACGAACTTCATCGCAGAACGAAGTGGAAGTATACTCGGGAGGACATTAAAGAGGGAGACTTGGTAGTTATAAAAGATGACCGACTCGCACCTAAAACATATCCCGGTAGCGACCAAAACACTAGAGTAGTCGACGTTCGGACGGCTAGTGGCTCAATAAGCAGACCCATTACAAAACTTGTCAAATTGTTTTCCGACTGACTAGTCGGGCTACTTCTAATGAAAGAATTTAGTACCCCCATCTTGTTTTTTGCAGATATGGCCGCCTATTTACCCAATCAAGATTGGAGACACGAAGAAGGAGCACAGCGTGTGGCCCCCGCCGCCAACCCTAACCGTCAGCCAAGGGCAGAGCCGAATGTTAGGCGACAACACGACCGCAGCCGATCTAACCAACGGCAGGGCCGAAGAGAAGAGAGGAGGGACAGACCGGCGCATTGGCAATACGCATGTGGGCTGTGCCAGGAGGACCATTCTTTAAGCTCTTGCCAGAGGTCCCTCAATCTTACTGAAAATCCAGGCTCGAAACGAGAGCTCAACCTGGGCGCTAAGGGTTCATGCACTCGTGACCGATGAGCTGCCGTACAGACCCTATTGTGACCCGATTCTTGAGGACCCAACAAGAGATTTTAGCGGTGGGAGCTTGGCTGATGTGGACCCCAGAAGTAACACTCCCATAGAAGTTGAGTTGGGTGCCGATGCGTATTCGGCCATAGTCCAGGAGGGCAGAACTTTTTCTGGCATCGGAGACGTTTACGGGTACCAGACGAGGCTGGGGTATGTGCTGTCAGGTCCAATTCGAAATCTCCCGCAAGATGATCCATATTAAGATAGCTAACACTAACCACTGCGGGGGCAGAACATATTCACAACAATGTGAACACATATAGGGTTTAGTGCCCTAGTGTGAACGTGCGTTAAGACGTCATGAGTGAACGCAGTTGAAATTGTGGGTGGTGGCGGTGTGGTGCTAATTTTGCCATTTATTCTTTCTCATGCACACACTCCCACCAAGCAACGGTTTTGCATTTATTTACAAAGTAAATATGTAAATATTTCCAACAGCAGACCGGCAAACAGGTTTGCTGTTGAAATGAAGTTTAAGAAGTTATTAATTCGTTGTTATCCATCTAAAAACGCGGGAACATTTTCTCCCCCCAGTTAACCTAGAACGTTTACACAGTTAAAAAATATAGTTAAAACACAAAACGAACATTGTACATACAAAACACATAACAAGATAAAAGAACAAATTAGTGTAGTAGTCTTTACAATGATGTATGTATATTTTACTTGTTATTCGTATTTATTGTTGTTATTATTCCTTATTTGAAGTTGTTATTTATATTTGTTTGTTACCCAGTCTTATATACACTACTTTGAATATTATTATATGTGAGTTAGCCTACTATAATTTATTTCAATGTATACATTCTAAAATATGTCAATAGAAAACAAATAAAGATTCAGTTTTGAAATATTTGTGAAAGAGAACAGGCGTGTTCTTATTATTTCGGCCGACTACAATTTTCAGAAGTGGGAACGAATTTTTTTTCTCTCAAAAATTGTTGTGTTCGTTTGCAATAGAGAATGTTATTGCAAAACCCGTGGCGGACGAAGCGGAAAATGTTTGTGAGGATGAACGTAATGAAGTTGCAGAGGATTTTGGAAAAGGCAAGAAGCAATCTATTGAAACGGCAAAGAAGTTTGGAAGAATTCATCAAGTACATCAGAATGGTGCAATAGCAGAACAGAGAAATGAGGCTGTAGAATTTAAAATGTTGGAGAAGGAACTGCAACTTTTGAGGCAAAAGCAAGAACTGTTGTTGCGTGAGAATGAATTTTAGAAAAGAGTGATGGAATATGAAGAAAGGAGTGCTGGTTTTGAATATGCTGGACAAAAAGAATTTTGCGTGAAGCAGTTTGGAATTGGAAATAGAGATGGTGAGAAAATAGATCCGATGATTGCAATCATTAAGGATATTGTCCCTGATTATGATGTCGCTGCACAACCTGACTTTTGGATAAACCAGTTCCGAGGAATTATGGAGTTTATCACGTAAATGACATCACCTCAAAGGCTCTATTGTTAAGCAAACTAAAAGGAAGGAAAACAGAAGTGGTTACACAACAAACGGAATTTTGTTACCCAAGATAGCGATGTTTTGTTGAATGAAATTAAAGATGTTTTCTCCGTGAAGGTAAATAAACTTTCGGTGCGTCGTAAGTTTGAAGCGAGAACATGGCAATATGAAGAATCATTTATAGATTATTATGATGACAAAATATTACTGGCTAACAACGTTGACATCGCAGATGATGAACTGATTGATTGTATCATAGACGGTATTCCCGACAAGCAGCTCAAAATACAGGCAAGCCTACAATGTTATAAGAACAAATCCCAACTTTTGCAAGCTTTTTCAAGAATAAATTTGGAGAAAACGGAATCGATCTATACGAGAGGAGTATTCCGAAGAAATCAAGACAGTAATATTAAATGTTTCAATTGTAATACACTGGGTCATATGGCAACAGATTGTGAAAAGCCGAAGAATGCTTTTGGAGCATGTTATGGATGTGGAAGTATGGATCATTGGGTGGCAACCTGTCCCAATATGAAGAAGGAAGTTCAACTAGAAGAATATAAAATAAATGGTGCAGAAGGAAAAGTGCTTGCACAATCGCTTATGGCTCTTGATGTCGAAGAAACTGGCGTATGTGAATCTAAGATTAGTTAATGTGTTGATGTTAGTGACAGGAACAAGTTTATAGTGCATAGCTTTGGGAAAAGAATCCAAAATGTAGATTCACTAAGTAGAAGTAATAATATAATGGTGCTAGGTTCGAACACGTATGAAAAAAACGTAAAAAATTGCCAGAATAGAGATAGGATGCTAAAAGATGAAATAAGGAAAGTAGTGGTAGAGAAGATTAGGGTGGTAAATAGTAATGATGTTTCTCATGAAGTAACAACAGCAAGTTCCACACAAGCTAATGGCAAAGTAGATACAGTAAATAAATCAATATGTCCAATTTTAGCGAAGTTAATAGATCCTCAGAATGGAACATATTGGGATAATGTTGAAAAGCGATCAATTAAGAAACAACCAAATGATGATGGATGCGAATTTAACGGTGAAATTTCTAAAGTGGATTTAAGTGTACACAACGTATTTAGAAAGAAAAAAAACCAAATGACAAACAAGAATATCTTCAATGCTATCATGAAAGTAACTTTAATAAAATCAGAAAAGGACCAAGAGCTCACAAAATCGGAGATTGTGTAATGGTAGAAAATTTTAAAAGCTCTGGTGATATTCCAGAGAAAAAATGCCGAAATTTAGAGTTCCATATAAAGTAATAAAAATATTAGGTAATAAGTTGGTTGAATATGAGGATGATTTTCAGTTGTGCAGGGGCTGCATCAAATGTGTGTCATTGGTTTAATAGTCGTTATGAGATGATAGCCAATGAGAGATCAGGAGCTCTCTCGGTCAGAATGGCCGAATTGTAGTAGTCTTTACAATGATGTATGTATATTTTACTTGTTATTCGTATTTATTGTTGTTATTATTCCTTATTTGAAGTTGTTATTTATATTTGTGTGTTACCCAGTCTTATATACACTACTTTGAATATTATTATATGTGAGTTAGCCTACTATAATTTATTTCAATGTATACATTCTAAAATATGTCAATAGAAAACAAATAAAGATTCAGTTTTGAAATATTTGTGAAAGAGAACAGGCGTGTTCTTATTATTTCGGCCGACTACATTAGTGAACACATTAAAACTTAAAATTAAACTAAAACTTATGTGCTAAAATATAAAACCCTAAAATCTAAAGTGTTAAAATCCTTAAAAACTAAATTGTTAAAATACTTACCTAAAACCTAAAATCACTTACCTTGTATATACTTACCCGCTAAAGTTAAAAACCCTAAGTGCTAAAGTTACTTACCTGCTACATATAACCTAAAAGCTGTGAATTTGAATATTTTTACATAAATTAGTCTATACAAAACTTACCTTAATTTGCCTATGTAAAATAAATAAAAATTGAACTACTTAAACCTATGAAGAATTGTACTAAGTGAATTTGCCTAAAATAAAACTACCTAAAACTAAAACAGTTGTGCTAAATCCTGTACATATGTATAATACCTAAACCTAGAATTTTATGCTAAACAGAACAAACCTAAAAGAGTGTCTAAAATTGAAATATCCTAAAAGTTACCTAAAATCTAAACTATTGTGCTAAACTCAAAATCTACCTTGTACATAAATCTAATGAAATTAACTATCTAAATCTAAAAATTATGCTGGATTGAAATTTGTCTAAAATTTAAAATAAATTAAAAAACCTAACCTAAACTAAAGTTGAAAAGAATTAAATAAAACCTAGCAAAAACAGAAATACCTTAAATGTTCTAATTAAACTGAAAGGAAAGAAGGTTAAGTATAAACATAAAAAACATAACCCCGCAAACACACGATATGAAAAAATACATTTTGAAATGTGATATTTTATTCATTGTTCTTTATTAAGTTTCGCATATTAGTAGAGGGTCTTTTTCCAGCTTTTTTCCTCAGATGAACCCATAAAGTTTTTGTAAATAAGATTTACGTCTAGAATGTCTTGTCTTGGTGATTTTATATTGTATTTACTTTTTTGATTTTCAGGTTCCAAAAACCACAATTTTGACGTTGTCGTTAAGTAAGTTGTAGAAGATCTTCAAATAAACCTCAGAAAACTTATTTTACCTAATGTCATTGCTTCATATACAACCCTTTGCCATAGACAAATTAAATGTACATATAGACAAAGGAATGCTCTAAACAATGTTCTTAACATCGAGTTTGTTGACAGAACAACTCAATTAAAACTACAATAAATACAACGCTATAAAGTTAGATTTTGACGGAATCTACATCCTCGGATAAAAATGTAAAAGAAAATCTTGCAAATTTTTCTCAAAAATCGCCTTCGAAAAATATTCAGTATTTTGGTTTGAGTCTGTTGACAGAACACAGCATGAGTAATCTTTTGTCTATACAATTCGTTTGACTATGCCAGTACCATAACTTACAGTTCTCCCAAGTTTTCAGTATGTATTACATTTTTATTTTCCAGTGTTGTAAGATGGTTGCGCCATACTTTTTGGGTCCCCTCGTAATAATACAACATCAAAGTGCTCATCAAAGTACTTTAAAGGGCTTGAAATCTTCTCTGTAGAAAATTCGTTTCCCTATATTTTACGGGGAGAGCAGTGGTTTTTCCTATCCCTTCGTGATAATGCTTTTCTGACTTTTTCACGTAACGCACATATTCCAAAATCGTTTTAAATTACAAAACTAACATTTGATTCTGATTTGTGGTCTATTATTGATTTCCTGAATTATTTGGTGACGAAAAGTTATAGACTCTACATTTCTATATACCAAGCAGAGGTCCGCAAAATGCATATAAAAGGCACACTCTATTGCCTTTTCCCAAAAGCGAATAGTGCAGTGCCTTGCATATAAAAAATATGAATGTGCAAAAAGCAGATTCACCCCAAAAAATGATTCACTGCTTTAGTGCATGCTTGCTTGCTTTTACATTTGTATTCACACGATTGGCAAATGCAGTATGCACAATACTGCATACCACCACACAGTATTGTACCATCTTCTGTTTGAATAAATGAATACATTTGCCAAATTTCGCTTTTTCTTTGAGTTTCTTTAATAATAGGATAAACTAAACTAGTAATTGTTTTTATTGTCTCAACATTAATTTTTTTATGTTTATTAACATGTAAATTTGACCAGAAATATCTACTGCTTTTTGTAATGCAACGTGCTTTTTCGAAGGCAGCGTGCAAAAAAAAAGGCAACGAGCTCTTGTAGTGTGTTGTGTGTGTGCAATTGGCACACACTCATGAAAGTAAAGGCAAAGCAAGCAATAGCATTAAACAGAGATGGCAATAGCAAGCAATGAAAAAAGCACGAAATCGCGAATATGCATTAAAAGCGAGTGGCATTTTGCGGACCTCTGATACCAAGAACGCCATAAAAATTCTTAATTGCAAACAAATCGTGGGAATATTCACAATTTTAATGCACTTTAACTGATTTGCAAACATTTAGACCAAGGCCAAGAAATCAAGTACATACAGTTTTTGTTGTTGTTATTTCTGGCCGATTTCAGATTTTATTGCCTTAATGATATTTTAAACAGTAACAGTATTTTAAACAGTGATATTTCATCCAAAAAAGCCGGCATGAAGTTTTCTATAACATTCAATTTTTCTATTGCACAACAAAGATAAAATATCTGTACTTAAAACACCTAAATTGTAAAAACAGAAAATTCATTATGGTGGTTTGTGGTGTGGTCAGGGTGAAAGAAAAACAAACATTACCTGTAATTCGACGTGGTTTTCTTATTACGAGCAAAGATTTACATACAGGCATATATACATATGTAGATTTATACATATCTGCCTAAGCACATTCAAACGGCAACCGAAGCCTCAACTCATCAAACACACTCGGTACGTACATACATATTTCTTCCTTTTTTTCGTATCACACTTCAATTCTCACTTGCACATAATTCTCTCCATAATCCAAATATAAGTTTGGCCAGTAATATTCTCATTTCCAGTAAGGATATCACTCGTTCCTTGTAATTGTCATCTTGAATTAAAAGGGAAAGGAGAATAATGATCAAATGTTCCATTCTATTTGTTTCAACAACATTATTTCGAACAATAACAAAGCAAAATATTTCAATTTGCATCGACTAATAATACTATGTCCAAATTTTTTTATTCACGAATTCATCACATTTCTCTATTGGTTTATAACAGATTTTATGGTACATTTGCAATCACACAGATCCGATATTGTTCGGCAATGTTAAGCTATTCTAAAACACATTTATAACTGTAAGTAACACATCTTGGAAACTCGGATAATTGTTGGTTTCTTTTAACAACAAAGGTTGTATTTATATTATCATCTTCCGACATAAAGTTGTTTATTACAAAATCTAAAAAATATACACTATTCAATACTCCCGCTGACCACTCCAGAAATTATCATTATTTTATTTTCTCCAAAACTTGGGTTCCATATGACTGCTATACGTAACTGTAAAAGTCCATTATTTATAAGAAAAAGGTTCAAGAACTTTCCACCGATTTATTTCCAAAAGAGGTTGTCCTTTAAACTTTTACTCCGATAACGGAACAAATTTTGTTGGACCTTCTAAAAATATTGTCAAAAGCTTCTTATCCGCTACACGTTCCAATACTGTTTCCCAATTTCTTCATCAATATTTATGGTGCGCATCATTCCGCATATATTTTTTGTCCATCTAAAAAAGCCTACATAGTGTTTTACAACAAAAAATTAAAGGCTAGAGAATAAAAAGAAATTAGAAAAAAATAAACAAAAACAAGTAAGAAAAGCGTTAAGTTCGGCCAGGCCGTACTTTTTATACCCTCCACCATGAACTGTATTTAAGTGAATTCCAAAAATTCCGAAAATTAGGAGATATCGTCCTATGGGGGCTATATGAGGGCGTTGACCTATACCGACAAATTTCAGCTGGAAGGTTGTATACCCTTAACGAAGACTAACTACCGAATTTCAGTCATTTCTGTGGGATATTGAGGTCACAACCTTCAAAATACCGAAAATCAGGAGGTACCGTTCTATGGGGGATATATGAAGACGCGGACCTATACCGATAAATTTCAGGTGGAAAGTTGTATACCCTTAACGAAGACTCTCTACCAAGTTTCAGTCACTTCGGTGGGATATTGAGGGCACAAGCTTCAAAATACCGAAAATCAGGAGGTACCGTTCTATGGGGGCTAAACTAAGGCGTGGACCTGTACCAACAAGTTTCTGGGAGAAAGTTTTATACCCCCTATGAAGACAAAATGCCAAATATCAGCCATTTCTTTGGAATATTGAGGCCAAACCCTTAAAAAACCCACAGAAAATCGGGAGGAAAGTTCTATGGGGGCTATATAAAAGCGTGGACCTTTACCGACAAATTTCATATGGAACGTTAAGTGCCCCAAATGAAGACCAGATACTAAATTTCAGCCATTCCGGTGAATTAAAGTGGCCACAACCTTCAAAATACCGAAAATCTGGAGGAACCGTTCTATTGGGGCTATATGAGCGCGTGGACCTATACTTACAAATTTCTGGTGGAAAGTTTTGTACCCCCAACGAAGACTAAATACCCAATTTCAGCCATTTCGTTGTGATAATGAGGCTAAAATCTTCAAAATTCCGAAAATCGGGAGATGTCGTCCTATGGGGACTTTATCAAAACGAGGATCTATGTAAACATATTATGGAAGAAATGTTTCTTAGCCTCTGGAAACACAAAATACAAAGTTACAACCGATTCTGTGTTCAAATGGGACTAATACATTCAAAATATCGTAAAGTGACGCGTGCTATATACGGGGTGTTATATGGGGGCTATACCAAAACGAGGACCTATATAAACAAACTTTGGTAGATATATTTTTTAGTCTCTGAAAACACATAATACCAAATTACAACCGATTCGGTGGTCAAATGGGGCAAATATCTTAAAAATGCCTTAAAACGACGACGCGTTACTTTGTATGATCAAGAATAAATATATATAGTTTGTGGGGTCTACAATGAATATGTCGAGTGGTTACAAACGGAATGACAAACTTAATATACCCCCCATCTAATGGTGGAGGGTATAAAAAATATACAGGCACCACATAACCGCATTGACTGCATTAGCCAGTACTGTTGTTGTTTTTAGTGCAGGGGCTGGATTCTTGTTCTATGAAAATTTGAAATGAAAAATATTTTCCTTATAATTTTTTTTCATTTGACAGTTTTTTCCTTTATAAAAGTTTTCATTTCACATTTTCATAGAAAGAGAATTGAGCCCCTGAATGGTGTTCTCACTGTTCCCACATTAAACATTTGTATGCCCACGAATAGGGTAACCCAAGAGGCGTGATAATATTTGTGGTAATAATTTTTTGTCAAATAAAATTAAATTTTTTTTGGAAAATATTTCGGGTATTTTTGCGAATACGTACGCGATAATACGGTCCTCGCAAAATACAAATATATATTACTAGCATGTGCCCGCTACTTCGTTAGCGGAAAATGCCCATGGTATAAAGCAGGATAATGAATAAATTGATCAAAATTCAGAATATAATGTCTCCATTTCCCATTTACAACTCTTTTTTATCAAAATAAAAGCCAGTAATGCTACTTACGACAGTTAAGATTTTTACCATTTATCTTTTTCTAAAAATCAAGTATGTAGTTTTCAAAAAGAACAACATAAATCGAATCGTTCGCGATATAGTTTGACGTAAATCGACTTATCTCCAAAAATTAAAGTCTACAATCGTAAGCAAATATGTCTCTCCCTCCCTCCTTCCCTTCGCATCTTATGGTATTGTATTTTTTGAAGGCTACAAAAAAATGATTTCTTTGTTAGCTAAAACACTAATTATCAAAAACTCTACCCGCCTGTAAAAATTGAGCTTGCTTCTAGTTCTGTCTGTTCACACAACCCCAGTGGTCCCCATTTGTAAACTTACAGAACTATATTTTAAAATCACCACTTTATCTCAACACCAATACTAAATATCAGTTTAGAAATCTATCTGTTCACACAAAACCAAAGGTACCAAATTAAGTACGCAAATTAAAACTTTTTTACTTTGTGTTTTTATTGAATTTTATTGAATTCGTTTGATAAGTACCCAACGCAATTTACCCCTCGCAACGCCTTAAAAAATGCATTTAAAAGTTGCAATTTTGTTTCATAATTTTTTGTAAGGAACAACCGATATGCACAAATCTATCAGTCTTAATATTTTACAAAACATTTATATTTTACTCTTAAAATCAGAAATAAAAAAATGGAAGCTTAAATCGACAGTGAAATTGAAAAAATTAATCTACTAATCATTACAAATGATGATTTCTGTGATACTAAGAATCCTCTCGCAAATGAAACGGTAAAAATAGAAATGCAGTGACAATCTGAACTTAATGTAAGACATTCTGTATAAAATTGATGGTATGATTATGGACCAAAGTCGATTGAAAGTTTTGTCTTTAAACTTTTAAATACTTCAAAACCTAAACCTATGTTGCTTATATTTCGCACAGAGGTTTTCTATCTACAAAGAACAACAAATGCCAAATTACAACAAAATACGTAGGAAAATTTATCCTAACGGCCGGTATGGTTAAATGAGGGCTATACCAACGTGAGTTGAAAAACCTATATTCGAAAACCCTACATTCTAAAGCGGGGTACACACGATCAGTTTTGACTGTCGATTTTTCGGAAATATCGGTAAATGTCAAACTATCCAGCAACCACAAAATATTTTATGATGACTGACAAAAATGAACGGCCACACTGGCAAGCAACCGATTACTTGAACAAAACTGACAGTCAAAATTGATCGTGTGTACCCCGCTTAAAGGGGAGTACACACTATCAATCAAAAATGATAGCCAACGTACTTTTAGGACCATTTTCCGGCAAATAACAATATTTAGCGAAAAAACTTTTAAATACAATGTATACGGTATTATTTAGATATTACAAAAGAAATTTTTCAGTTAGGCTTTGATATTCATGAAATAGACCTCGATGACTGTCAGTTTTGCTTGTCAATGTGTGCTATACTTAATTTGCAGCAAAATTTATTGAATGGGTCTATAACGTAAAAATGGACGCTACCGCTACATTAACCCTACAGGAAACCGCGTGTCTATGTGGTAAATATTGAGCCTCGCATTACCAACAAATATAAGTGGAAATTTTGTGTTTTACTGTAAAAATTAGTAACCTATGTCCTTCATATCAAACTACAAATGTTTCGAAACTATCAAAATTCGAAACATTTGTACTAATTATTACAAATTATCGAGTACACGGACAGATATATTGTCAAATAGTTAATAGGGGGCAGAGGTCTTATGATGTATTTTTGTTTATATTTGTGTAGTATCATTAAGAATTTAATCATATACAAAATATAAATTAATTTTTTAGAAAACTGTATTAATTATTTTCGAAGTCGAGTAATTTGAGGGTACACAAACCCGTAGTGGGTTTCTGTAACTCATTTTTGCTGTTACCGTCAAAAATCGGTAAATAGCAAAATTATGACGAAAAACATAAAGAAAAGTTGACATCACTGTTTGTGTCGCTACAGGCTAGCGACTACTTTTTATTCCTCGTTAACTTACCGAAAAAATCGTTAATTATCGAAATTATAAGCATTTTAAGCTGGGTACACATTGTCAGTTTTGAATGACAGCTTTGTTGGTGCTTGCTAGTGTGGCCGTTAATTTTTGTCATTCATCATGCAACCACCAAATATTTTGTGGTTGCTGGACGGTTGGACAGTTATCGATAATTGCAAAAAATCGTCATTCAAAACTGACAATGTGTACTGTACTTTAATTTTACCGACAATTATCGATAACAGCAAAAATGAGTTACAGAATCGTACTAATGAACGTAAAACCCGTTTTGTGCGACATCTTTTAGAATAATTGATGCGCCCTAATGTATACTACAATAATTGCAATTTTTTTGGAAATTTCACCATTACATAACGTTAACATAGATTCACCACAACACAAAAGAAAAAAGCGCATTTTTTTATTAAAACACAACATCCCCAGCTTCATATATCACCGTGGGTCATCTTGTAAAACAAATAAAAATCAAACCCTTCATACAGCACGGAAACAACTCGACTTTAAGACCGCCATAATCCGGTTTATAGTCTGGTCTTCAATCATTTAGCAATTGTACTACTTGTGATGCTTAATATTTCTATAGCCACCTGAGATTTATGAACAGTTTCGATAAGACGATACGAATACAAATGTGTTCAAACTGCTACCTGAGTTACGTTTTGTTTATATTTGATTTATTTTTGTTTGTTTTTTTTTCAGTCGAACAACCATTTTCTACACCGAAAGGCGTTTGGTAGTAATTCGAACGAATTTGATTTCGGATCGTCTAAGAAATCGAATATATTATAGTCATTCATTAACCATCATTCAAAACACAATTTTTTTTTTCACTGAACACTAATTTTAAATGTAAGTTATATGTATAGGTAAGGGTACTTTACACAATATGAAAAAATACATTTTGAAATGTGATATTTTATTCATTGATCTTTATTAAGTTTCGCATATTAGTGCAGGGTCATTTTTCCAGCTTTTTTCCTCAGATGAATCCATAAAGTTTTTGTAAATAAGATTTATGTCTAGAATGTCTTGCCTTGGTGATTTTATATTGTATTTACTTTTTTGATTTTCAGGTTCCAAAAACCACAATTTTGACGTTGTCGTTAAATAAGTTGTAGAAGATCTTCAAATAAACCTCAGAAAACCTTTTTTACCTAATGTCATTGCTTCATATACAACCCTTTGCCATAGACAAATTAAATGTACATATAGACAAAGGAATGATCTAAACAATGTTCTTAACATCGAGTTTGTTGACAGAACAACTCAATTAAAACTACAATAAATACAACTCTATAAAGTTAGTTTTTGACGGAATCTACATCCTCGGATAAAAATGTAAAAGAAAATCTTGCAAATTTTTCTCAAAAATCGCCTTCGAAAAATATTCAGTATTTTGGTTTGAGTCTGTTGACAGAACACAGCAGGAGTAATCTTTTGTCTCCATTTCCCATTTACAACTCTTTTTTATCAAAATAAAAGCCAGTAATGCTACTTACGACAGTTAAGAGTTTTACCATTTATCTTTTTCTAAAAATCAAGTATGTAGTTTTCAAAAAGAACAACATAAATCGAATCGTTCGCGATATATTTTGACGTAAATCGACTTATCTCCAAAAATTAAAGTCTACAATCGTAAGCAAATATGTCTCTCCCTCCCTCCTTCCCTTCGCATCTTATGGTATTGTATTTTTTGAAGGCCACAAAAAAATGACTTCTTTGTTAGCTAATACCAGCACTTTAATGTTAATTAACATTTAGTAATATTCGTACCGCGAAAACACTAATTATCAAAAACTCTACCCGCCTGTAAAAATTGAGCTTGCTTCTAGTTCTGTCTGTTCACACAACCCCAGTGATCCCCATTTGTAAACTTACAGAACTATATTTTAAAATCACCACTTTATCTCAACACCAATACTAAATATCAGTTTAGAAATCTATCTGTTCACACAAAACCAAAGGTACCAAATTTAGTACGCAAATTAAAACTTTTTTACTTTGCGTTTTTATTGAATTCGTTTGATAAGTACCCAACGCAATTTACCCCTCGCAACGCCTTACAAAATGCATTTAAAAGTTGCAATTTTGTTTCATAATTTTTTGTAAGGAACAACCGATTTGCACAAATCTATCAGTCTTAATATTTTACAAAACATTTATATTTTACTCTTAAAATCAGAAATAAAAAAATGGAAACTTAAATCGACAGTGAAATTGAAAAAATTAATCTACTAATCATTACAAATGATGATTTCTGTGATACTAAGAATCCTCTCGCAAATGAAACGGTAAAAATAGAAATGCAGTGACAATCTGAACTTAATGTAAGACATTCTGTATAAAATTGATGGTATGATTATGGAACAAAGTCGATTGAAAGTTTTGTCTTTAAACTTTTAAATACTTCAAAACCTAAACCTATATTTCGCACAGAGGTTTTCTATCTACAAAAAACAACAAATGCCAAATTACAACAAAATACGTAGGAAAATTTATCCTAACGGATACATATTCCGAAAACCCTATATTCTAAAGCGGGGTACACACGATCAGTTTTGACTGTCGATTTTTCGGAAATATCGGTAAATGTCAAACTATCCAGCAACCACAAAATATTGTATGATGACTGACAAAAATGAACGGCCACACTGGCAAGCAACCGATTACTTGAACAAAACTGGCAGTCAAAATTGATCGTGTGTACCCCGTACCAACGTACTTTTAGGACCATTTTCCGGCAAATAACAATATTTAGCGAAAAACCTTTTAAATACAATGTATACGGTATTATTTAGATATTACAAAAGAAATTTTTCAGTTAGGCTTTGATATTCATGAAATAGACCTAGATGGCTGTCAGTTTTGCTTGTCAATGTGTGCTATACTTAATTTGCAGCAAAATTTATTGAATGGGTCTATAACGTAAAAATGGACGCTACCGCTACATTAAACCTACTGGAAACCGCGTGTCTATGTGGTAAATATTGAGCCTCGCACTACCAACTAATACAAGTGGAATTTTTGTGTTTTAAAAATTAGTAACCTATGTCCTTCATATCGAACTACAAATGTTTCGAAACTATCAAAATTCGAAGCATTTGTACTAATTATTAAAAATTATCGAGTACACGGACAGACATATTGTCAAATAGTTACTAGGAGGCAGAGGTCTTATGATATATTTTTGTTTATATTTGTGTAGTATCATTAAGAATTTAATCATATACAAAATATAAATTCATACACAAACCTCTAGTGGGATTCTGTAACTCATTCTTGCTGTTACCGGCAAAAATCGGTAAAATTAAATAGCAAAATTATGACTAAAAACATAAAGAGAAGTTGACATCACTGTTTGTGTCGCTAGAGGCTAGAGACTACTTTTTATTCTTCGTTAACTTACCGAAAAAATTCGTTAATTATCGAAATTATAAGCATTTTAATTTTACCGACAATTATCGATACTACTAATGAACGTAAAAACGTGCAAAATTTTTGGAAATTTCACCATTACATAACGTTAACATAGATTCACCACAACACAAAAGAAAAAATCACATTTTTTATTAAAACACCAACTTCCCCAGCTTTATATATCACCGTGGGTCATCTTGCAAAACAAATAAAAATCAAACCCTTCATACAGCACGAAAACAACTCGAGTTTAAGACCGCCATAATCCGGTTTATAGTCTGGTCTTCAATCGTTTTGCAATTGCGCTACTTGTGATGCTTAATATTGCTATTGCCACCTGAGATTTATGAACAGTTTCGTTAAGACGATACGAATACAAATGTGTTCAAACTGCTACCTGAATTACGTTTTGTTTATATACGAGTTATTTTTGTTTTCAGTCGAACAACCATTTTCTACACCGAAAGGCGTTTGGTAGTAATTCGAACGAATTTGATTTCGGATCGTCTTAGAAATCAAATATATTATAGTCATTCATTAACCATCATTCAAAACACAAATTTGTTTTTCACTGAACACTAACTTTAAATGTAAGTTATATGCATAGGTAAGGGTACTTTACACGATATGAAAAAATACATTTCGAAATGTCATATTTTATTGGTATTTTTCCCATTGATCTTTATTAAGTTTCGCATATTAGTGGAGGGTCTTTTCCAGCTTTTTTCCTCAGGTGAATCCATAAAGTTTTTGTAAATAAGATTAACGTCTAGAATGTCTTGTCTTGGTAGATTTTATATTGTATTTACTTTTTTTAATTTTCAGGTTCCAAAAACCACAATTTTGACGTTGTCGTTAAATAAGTTGTAGAGGATCTTCAAATAAACCTCAGAAAACTTATTTTACATAAAGCCATTACTTCATATAGAACCCTTTGCCATAGACAAATTAAATGTACATATAGACAAAGGAATGCTCTAAAAAATGTTCTTAACATCGAGTTTGCTGACAGAACAACTCAATTAAAACTACAATAAATACAATTCTATAAAGTTACTTTTTGACGGAATCTACATCCTCGGATAAAAATGTAAAAGAAAATCTTGCCATTTTTCTCAAAAATCGCCTTCGAAAAATATTCAGTATTTTGGTTTGAGTCTGTTGACAGCACACAGCATGAGTAATCTTTTGTCTATACAATTCGTTTGTCTATTCCACTACCATAACTTACAGTTCTCCGAAGTTTTCAGTATGTATTACATTTTTATTTTCCAGGGTTGTAAGATGGTTGCGCCATACTTTTTGGGTCCCCTTGTAATAATACAACATAATATTCGTCTCATTAGAAAATATAACGTCATCAAAGTACTTTAAAGGGCTTGAAATCGTCTCTGTAGAAATTTCGTTTCCCTATATTTTACGGGGAGAGCAGTGGTTTTTCCTATCCCTTCGCGATAATGCTTTTCTGACTTTTTCACGTAACGCACATATTCCAAAATCGTTTTCAATTACAAAACCAAATTTTGATTCTGGTTTGTGATCTATTATTGATTTCCTTAATTATTTGGTGACGTAAAGTTATAGACTCTACATTTCTATATACCAAGAACGCCATAAAAATTCTTAATTGCAAAGAAATCGTGGGAATATTCACAATTTTATCGCACTTTAACTGATTTGCAAACATTTAGACCAAGGCCAAGAAATCAAGTACATACAGTTTTTGTTGTTGTTATTTCTGGCCGATTTCTGATTTTATTGCCTTAATGATATTTTAAACAGTAAAAAACCTAACATTATTGAACTAAATTCTTTTTTAAACCTAAAATAAAAATTAAATTTTCCAAATTCGTTGGTAATAATTTTTTTGTTTAAAAAAGAAAATCTGTTGTGCGACATTTGTTAAGTGAAAACAAAATTACTCCAGACACGCAAATCTGGATCGGTTGGTTTTTACTGCTTACATTAGGTTAATACTATACAATTGCGACATCTGTTGAAACGGAAGAAAAACTTCTAATGTGGTTTTATAATTTAGTGGTTTACGATAAAATGATACGATAAAACCTGCACTTAGAAGTAAACTACAAAATATGAAATTATTTGTGACTAGCAAAATGCCCGCTACTTCGTATGCGGAAAGGATATAAAAAAACAAATAAACAATATATAATATGGAAATGACAAACACTGAAAATTTGGTCGCACTAATACCAATTTTAATCAATATTTATTTTTATCTTAGTACTGTACGTACCCCTTAAGTTCGTTTTTAAAAAAGATCAGCCGTATCTCACCCTTACACATTAACAGCGAGATCAACGTTGCACACCAATACACACCCTAACTCCAAAAAATAAAAATTCCAGCACTGTCCCTACACCCAAAAACAAATTCAGTACCATTAAGTAATTTTCGTATACTTATGGTACGTATTTCGACGACATATCTCAGCCATACACGGACATTAATACAAAATAATTACAGTAAATTCCATAATAATTACAGTAATTCCAAATCTCAAGATTCCAGCTGTATCCGTTCGTCCAATTCCAAATTGTACCAAACTTAGTATCAAGTCGAACTCTTCGTATCCATAAGAAAGATTTTCCAAAACTACCTCAATCCTTCACTTTAGTAGTAATCTTACTTCTACTTCAGGATTCAAACTCTATCCGTTAAACCAAATTAAAATTGTACTAAATTTAGAACAATTTAGAATTTTCGTACCAATTTTCAAAACTTCCTCAACGCAACAGGGCTACAATAATCATACTTTCAAATTGCAGGATTCCACCGCTATCCGTTCACCTACATACAAATTGTACTAAATTTAGTACCATTTAGTGCTTTTCGTAACCATAAGTTTGCTTTTTCAAAACAACCTGAATCCTACTCTTCGACTGTAATCGTAATTCCAAATTTCAGGATTCCAGCTCTATTAATTCACCCGAATCCAAATTGTATCAAATTTAGTACCATTTCTTTCCCAAACAAAAATTTCAGGATTCCAGCTCTACCCGTTCACCCAAATCCACATTGTACCATATTTAGTACCATTTAGTACTTCTCGTACGCACACGTACGACTTTTCAAAATTTCCTCAATACTACACTCCTACAGTAATCTTAATTCCTAATTCCAACACTATCCGTTTACTAAAATTCAAATTGTACCGAATTTAGTGCTTTCTGTACCCATAAGTACGAATTTCCAAAACTACCTCAATTCTACTGTCCGACAGTAATCTTAGTTCCAAATTTCAGAATTCCAGCTTTATCCGTTCATCCAAATCCAAATTGTACCAAATTTAGTACCATTTAGTACTTTTCGAACCCAAAGGTACGAATTTCTAAAACTATCTCAATCCTACACCCCTACAGTAATCTTAATTCAAATCTTTAGGATTCCAGCTCTATCCGTTCACCCAAATCCAAATTTTGTACTGCTCGTAATCATAAATACGAACTTCCAAAACCATTTCCTTATTTCAACGCCATTTCCCAACCTTGATACTTAAAATTCAGGATTCCAGTTCTATCCGTTCACCCAAATCCAAATTGTAATAAATTTAGTACCATTTAGTACTTTTCGTACACATAAATACGAATTTCCAAAATTTCCCCAATCCTATGATCCAACAGTAATCTCAATTTCAAATTTCAGGATTCCAGCTCTGTCCGTTCACTCGAATCCCTATTGTACCAAATTTAGTACTTTTCGAACACATAAGTACGAATTTCCAAAACCACCCTCATATCTCAGTCCTACACTTCACAGTAATCTTAATTCCAAATTTCAGGTTTCCAGCTACATACATACGTTCACCCAAATCCAAATTGTACTAAATTTAGTACCATTTAGTACTCTTCGTACCCATAAGTACGAATTTTCAAAACTACCTCAATTCTACACCCCACCAGTAATCTCAATTCCAAATTTCGAGATTCCAACTATATCCGTTCACCCAAATCCCCATTGTCCCAAATTTAGTACCATTTAGTACTTTTCATTCACATAAGTAAGAATTTCCAAAACTTCCCCAGTCCTACACTCCAACAGTAATATCAATTCCAAATTTCAGGAATCCAGCTCTATCCGTTCACTCAAATCCAAATTGTACTAAATTTAGTACCAATTATTACTTTTCGTACACTCAAGTTTCCAAAAACCCTTTGGTGCATCTTTCTTACTCTTCATCAGTGATCCTCAGTCCAAATTTGAGGAATCAAGCCCTATCCGTTCACCCAAATCGAAACTGTACCAAATTTAGTGCTATTTAGTATTTTTCGTACCCTATGTACGAATTTCCAAAACTTCCACAATATTAAACTCCACCAGTAATCTCAGTTACAAATTTAGAGATTCCATCGCTATCCGTTCACCAAAATCCCCATTATACAAAATTTAGTTCCATTTAGTACTTTCCGTACACATAAGTACTAATTTCCAAAACCACCTTCATATCTCAATCCTACACTTCAACAGTAATATTAATTCCAAATTTCAGGTTTCCAGCTCTATCCGTTCATTCAAATCCAAATTGTACTAAATTTAGCACCATTTAGTACTTTTCGTACCCATAAGTACGAATTTTCAAAACTACCTCAATCCTACACCCCACCAGTAATCTCAATTCCAAATTTCGAGATTCCAGCTATTATCCGTTCACCCAAATCCCCATTGTATCAAATTTAGTACCATTTAGTACTTTTAATACACATAAGTACGAATTTCCAAAAGTTCTTCAATCCTACACTCCAACAGTAATCTCAATTCCAAATATCAGGATTCCAGCTCTATCCGTTCACCCAAATCCCTATTGTACCAAATTTAGTACTATTTAGTACTTTTCGTACACATAAGCACTTCCAAAACTACCCTCATATCTTAATCCTACACTACAACAGTAACCTTAATTCCAAATTTCAGGTTTCCAGCTCTTTACGTTCACCCAAATCTAAATTGTACTAAATTTAGTACTTTTCGTACACATGATTGGTAATTTTCCAAACCATTTCCTTTTAGAAGCACCACTTTCCAACCTTGATTTCCATACCAAATTCCTATATTCCTATATTCCTGGGGCCTATTATTGATTTCATTAATTATTTAGCGATTTCATCAAATTACAGATTTTGAAATTGAAAATTGAATAGTTATGATTGTACATCTCCATATACGATAAAATTCTTAATTGCAAATAAATCGTGGTAATATGCACAATTCTATTGCACTTTCATTGATTTGCAAACATTTAGTTATTACCAAAAAGTCAGGTCCATACAGTTTTTAGTTGTTGTTATTTCTGGCCGATTTCTGAATTTATTCCCCTAATGTTGTCTTCAACAGCAACTCATTTGTTCATTTGCGTAATTGATGTTTATACACCATTATCACCAACTGCGACATCTGTTGCAATGGAAGATAACAAATGTCTTGTCTTTCTATTATTTAGTGGTTTACGATAAAATAAGTGCGCCTAGAAGTAAACTACAAAATTTGAAATTATGTGTGATCTCTTACGATATCAAGAAGTTATGGCATTGCTAATTTTACACATGTCTTGCAGAGGGCCAACTAAGTGAATAAGTACGTAATAGTAATGAAGAATAAGGATTTTTGTTGTTGTTATTTTTTGTGGTTCCAGGACGAATTTTCTAAAACCCGGCCTTATCTCGCACATTTGCATCAACAGTGACCCACTGGTAAAATTTCAAGCTCCTAGCTTTAGCCGTTTTGGCTGGGCGTTGATGATGAGTCAGTCAGTCAGTCAATCACTTATCACCAAGCTCATTTATATATATAGACTAGCAAGTGCCCGCTACTTCGTTAGCGGAGAATTCACACCAATATAAAGGAGGATAATAAATAAATAAATTGAAATGCAGAGTATAGTTTCACCCGTTCCTATTTACAAATTCTTTATCCAGTAAAGTACGACAGTTTAAGGCTTTACCACATATTCTTTCTAAAAATCATACCTGTGGTTTTCAAATAGAACTACATAAATCGATTAATCAATTTGTGTTAATTTTGCTTTATGGATGCCGCGTAGAAGTAGCTAGAAGCTATCAACATCAAAATTTTGTTTTCAAAAAATGTGGGCCGTAGTATTTCTAAAACTATATTCTCAACGACTGTTGTTAAAACTACATATTCCTTTAACATTTGGTTGTTTGGTGGATAGAATATACGGAATCGGGAGAATATATGAGAGCTATATCCAAATCTCAACTGATTCTCGTCAATAGCAATAGCTATAGTCCTTTGGTCAAAATTGCGACCATCATAAATTTTAACCCGGATAGGATAATAAATGCGACAAAAGTGCATTAACGGATGGACGGGAACGTATAAATGGACTCAGAATGTGATGCTATGTAGATCTTCGAAAGCAACCATTGACCTATTTCGTTTCCTTTTGCATGTTACATACAAATGCACATATTGATAATACCCCTTAACACAGTGTGGTGTAGGGTATAACAAAAAATTCTAAAATCGACAAACTTTATCATAAGAAGATTTATGTCCAGTTTCATTAATACGATAAATATACAAATTCGTTCAAACTACTACCAAACTTTTTTTTTTTTTTTTTTTTTTTTTGAAAAATATATAAAAATTTATGAGTCATATTTGTTTTCAGTCAAACGAATATTTTCTACAACAACATGAGTTTGGTTGCTAGTAATTCGAACGGACTTGATTTCGAATCATTTTAGAGAAACAGGTCATTAATTAATTATTTTGTCTTAAAATATTCAGCTTAATAGAAATCTACTATACTATAATCATTCAATAACCATTATTCAAAAACGCAGATTTTTTTCACTGAATAGTAAATGTATTGAAAATTGCAATTTTTCTGCAGAGCAAAATATGTGTTATAGCAAAATGCCCGCTACTTCGTATGCGGAAAGGATATAAAAAAACAAATAAACAATATATAATATGGAAATCACAAACACTGAAAATTTGGTCGCACTAATACCAATTTTAATAAATATTTATTTTTATCTTAGTACTGTACGTACCCCTTAAGTTCGATTTTCAAAAAGATCAGCCGTATCTCACCCTTACACATTAACAGCGAGATCAACGTTACACACCAATACACACCCTAACTTCAAAAAATAAAAATTCCAGCACTGTCCCTACACCCAAAAACAAATTGAGTACCATTAAGTTATTTTCGTATACTTATGGTACGTATTTCGACGACATATCTCAGCCATACACGGACATTAATACAAAATAATTACAGTAAATTCCATAATAATTACAGATCTCAAGATTCCAGCTGTATCCGTTCGTCCAATTCCAAATTGTACCAAACTTAGTAGCAAGTCGAACTCTTCGTACCCATAAGTAAGATTTTCCAAAACTACCTCAATCCTTCACTTTAGTAGTAATCTTACTTCAAAATTTCAGGATTCAAACTCTATCCGTTAAACCAAATTAAAATTGTACTAAATTTAGAACAATTTACAATTTTCGTACCAATTTTCAAAACTTCCTCAACGCAACAGGGCTACAATAATCATACTTTCAAATTGCAGGATTCCACCGCTATCCGTTCACCTACATACAAATTGTACTAAATTTAGTACCATTTAGTGCTTTTCGTAACCATAAGTTTGCTTTTTCAAAACAATCTGAATCCTACTCTTCGACTGTAATCGTAATTCCAAATTTCAGGATTCCAGCTCTATTAATTCACCCGAATCCAAATTGTATCAAATTTAGTACCATTTCTTTCCCAAACACCAATTTCAGGATTCCAGCTCTACCCGTTCACCCAAATCCATATTGTACCATATTTAGTACCATTTAGTACTTCTCTTACCCATACGTACGACTTTTCAAAATTTCCTCAATACTACACTCCTACAGTAATCTTAATTATTATTTCCAACACTATCCGTTTACTAAAATTCAAATTGTACCAAATTTAGTGCTTTCTGTACCCATAAGTACGAATTTCCAAAACTACCTCAATTCTACTTTCCGGCAGTAATGTTAGTTCCAAATTTCAGAATTCCAGCTCTATCCTTTTCGTACCCAAAGGTACGAATTTCCAAAACTATCTCAATCCTACACCCCTACAGTAATCTTAATTCAAAACTATAGGATTCCAGCTCTATCCGTTCACCCAAATCCAAATTTAGTACTGCTCGTAATCATAAATACGAACTTCCAAAACCATTTCCTTATTTCAACGCCATTTCCCAACCTTGATTCCCATACCAAATTTAAAGATTCTAGCTTTATCCATTAAAAATATGCAATTGGAACCAAATTTAGAAACTTTTAGTACTTTTCGTACACTTATAGGTCGAGTTTCTAAATACCCTTTGGTACATCTTCCTAACTCTCCATCAATGACCATTCGTTCAAAATTTCAGATTTCTAGCTCTTCGCGTTTGCCTAATACAATGGATTCCATATTTAGTACACTTTAGCACTTTTCATACCTTTCTACGACGAATTTCCAAAAACGCCTTTACACAAAAACAAATTATACCAAATTCTGTACAATTCGATATATATATATATATATATATATATATATATATATATATATATATATATATATATACTAGCAAAATGCCCGCTACTTCGTATGCGGAACGGATATAAAAAAACAAATAAACAATATATAATATGGAAATGACAAACACTGAAAATTTGGTCGCACTAATACCAATTTTAATCAATATTTATTTTTATCTTAGTACTGTACGTACCCCTTAAGTTCGTTTTTAAAAAAGATCAGCCGTATCTCACCCTTACACATTAACAGCGAGATCAACGTTGCACACCAATACACACCCTAACTCCAAAAAAAAAAAAATTCCAGCACTGTCCCTACACCCAAAAACAAATTGAGTACCATTAAGTAATTTTCGTATACTTATGGTACGTATTTCGACGACATATCTCAGCCATACACGGACATTAATACAAAATAATTACAGTAAATTCCATAATAATTACAGTAATTCCAAATCTCAAGATTCCAGCTGTATCCGTTCGTCCAATTCCAAATTGTACCAAACTTAGTATCAAGTCGAACTCTTCGTACCCATAAGAAAGATTTTCCAAAACTACCTCAATCCTTCACTTTAGTAGTAATCTTACTTCCAAATTTCAGGATTCAAACTCTATCCGTTAAACCAAATTAAAATTGTACTAAATTTAGAACAATTTAGAATTTTCATACCAATTTTCAAAACTTCCTCAACGCAACAGGGCTACAATAATCATACTTTCAAATTGCAGGATTCCACCGCTATCCGTTCACCTACATACAAATTGTACTAAATTTAGTACCATTTAGTGCTTTTCGTAACCATAAGTTTGCTTTTTCAAAACAACCTGAATCCTACTCTTCGACTGTAATCGTAATTCCAAATTTCAGGATTCCAGCTCTATTAATTCACCCGAATCCAAATTGTATCAAATTTAGTACCATTTCTTTCCCAAACAAAAATTTCAGGATTCCAGCTCTACCCGTTCACCCAAATCCACATTGTACCATATTTAGTACCATTTAGTACTTCTCGTACGCACACGTACGACTTTTCAAAATTTCCTCAATACTACACTCCTACAGTAATCTTAATTCCTAATTCCAACACTATCCGTTTACTAAAATTCAAATTGTACCGAATTTAGTGCTTCCTGTACCCATAAGTACGAATTTCCAAAACTACCTCAATTCTACTGTCCGACAGTAATCTTAGTTCCAAATTTCAGAATTCCAGCTTTATCCGTTCATCCAAATCCAAATTGTACCAAATTTAGTACCATTTAGTACTTTTCGAACCCAAAGGTACGAATTTCTAAAACTATCTCAATCCTACACCCCTACAGTAATCTTAATTCAAATCTTTAGGATTCCAGCTCTATCCGTTCACCCAAATCCAAATTTAGTACTGCTCGTAATCATAAATACGAACTTCCAAAACCATTTCCTTATTTCAACGCCATTTCCCAACCTTGATACTTAAAATTCAGGATTCCAGTTCTATCCGTTCACCCAAATCCAAATTGTAATAAATTTAGTACCATTTAGTACTTTTCGTACACATAAATACGAATTTCCAAAATTTCCCCAATCCTATGATCCAACAGTAATCTTAATTTCAAATTTCAGGATTCCAGCTCTGTCCGTTCACTCGAATCCCTATTGTACCAAATTTAGTACTTTTCGAACACATAAGTACGAATTTCCAAAACCACCCTCATATCTCAGTCCTACACTTCACAGTAATCTTAATTCCAAATTTCAGGTTTCCAGCTACATACATACGTTCACCCAAATCCAAATTGTACTAAATTTAGTACCATTTAGTGCTTTTCGTACCCATAAGTTCGAATTTTCAAAACTACCACAATTCTACACCCCACCAGTAATTTCAATTCCAAATTTCGAGATTCCAACTATATCCGTTCACCCAAATCCCCATTGTCCCAAATTTAGTACCATTTAGTACTTTTCATTCACATAAGTAAGAATTTCCAAAACTTCCCCAGTCCTACACTCCAACAGTAATATCAATTCCAAATTTCAGGAATCCAGCTCTATCCGTTCACTCAAATCCAAATTGTACTAAATTTAGTACCAATTATTACTTTTCGTACACTCAAGTTTCCAAAAACCCTTTGGTGCATCTTTCTTACTCTTCATCAGTGATCCTCAGTCCAAATTTAAGGAATCAAGCCCTATCCGTTCACCCAAATCGAAACGGTACCATAAAATTCTTAATTGCAAATAAATCGTGGTAATATGCACAATTCTATTGCACTTTCATTGATTTGCAAACATTTAGTTATTACCAAAAAGTCAGGTCCATACAGTTTTTAGTTGTTGTTATTTCTGGCCGATTTCTGAATTTATTCCCCTAATGTTGTCTTCAACAGCAACTCATTTGTTCATTTGCGTAATTGATGTTTATACACTATTATCACCAACTGCGACATCTGTTGCAATGGAAGATAACAAATGTCTTGTCTTTCTATTATTTAGTAGAAGTAAACTACAAAATTTGAAATTATGTGTGATCTCTTACGATATCAAGAAGTTATGGCATTGCTAATTTTACACATGTCTTGCAGAGGGCCAACTAAGTGAATAAGTACGTAATAGTAATGAAAAATAAGGATTTTTGTTGTTGTTATTTTTTGTGGTTCCAGGACGAATTTTCTAAAACCCGGCCTTATCTCGCACATTTGCATCAACAGTGACCCACTGGTAAAATTTCAAGCTCCTAGCTTTAGCCGTTTTGGCTGGGCGTTGATGATGAGTCAGTCAGTCAGTCAGTCAATCACTTATCACCAAGCTCATTTATATATATATATATATATATATATATATATATATATATATATATATATATATATATATATATATATATACTAGCAAAATGCCCGCTACTTCGTATGCGGAAAGGATATAAAAAAACAAATAAACAATATATAATATGGAAATGACAAACACTGAAAATTTGGTCGCACTAATACCAATTTTAATCAATATTTATTTTTATCTTAGTACTGTACGTACCCCTTAAGTTCGTTTTTAAAAAAGATCAGCCGTATCTCACCCTTACACATTAACAGCGAGATCAACGTTGCACACCAATACACACCCTAACTCAAAAAAAAAAAAAAGAATTCCAGCACTGTCCCTACACCCAAAAACAAATTGAGTACCATTAAGTAATTTTCGTATACTTATGGTACGTATTTCGACGACATATCTCAGCCATACACGGACATTAATACAAAATAATTACAGTAAATTCCATAATAATTACAGTAATTCCAAATCTCAAGATTACAGCTGTATCCGTTCGTCCAATTCCAAATTGTACCAAACTTAGTATCAAGTCGAACTCTTCGTACCCATAAGAAAGATTTTCCAAAACTACCTCAATCCTTCACTTTAGTAGTAATCTTACTTCCAAATTTCAGGATTCAAACTCTATCCGTTAAACCAAATTAAAATTGTACTAAATTTAGAACAATTTAGAATTTTCATACCAATTTTCAAAACTTCCTCAACGCAACAGGGCTACAATAATCATACTTTCAAATTGCAGGATTCCACCGCTATCCGTTTACCTACATACAAATTGTACTAAATTTAGTACCATTTAGTGCTTTTCGTAACCATAAGTTTGCTTTTTCAAAACAACCTGAATCCTACTCTTCGACTGTAATCGTAATTCCAAATTTCAGGATTCCAGCTCTATTAATTCACCCGAATCCAAATTGTATCATATTTAGTACCATTTCTTTCCCAAACAAAAATTTCAGGATTCCAGCTCTACCCGTTCACCCAAATCCACATTGTACCATATTTAGTACCATTTAGTACTTCACGTACGCACTCGTACGACTTTTCAAAATTTCCTCAATACTACACTCCTACAGTAATCTTAATTCCTAATTCCAACACTATCCGTTTACTAAAATTCAAATTGTACCGAATTTAGTGCTTTCTGTACCCATAAGTACGAATTTCCAAAACTACCTCAATTCTACTGTCCGACAGTAATCTTAGTTCCAAATTTCAGAATTCCAGCTTTATCCGTTCATCCAAATCCAAATTGTACCAAATTTAGTACCATTTAGTACTTTTCGTACCCAAAGGTACGAATTTCTAAAACTATCTCAATACTACACCCCTACAGTAATCTTAATTCAAAACTTTAGGATTCCAGCTCTATCCGTTCACCCAAATCCAAATTTAGTACTGCTCGTAATCATAAATACGAACTTCCAAAACCATTTCCTTATTTCAACGCCATTTCCCAACCTTGATACTTAAAATTCAGGATTCCAGTTCTATCCGTTCACCCAAATCTAAATTGTAATAAATTTAGTACCATTTAGTATTTTCGTACACATAAATACGAATTTCCAAAATTTCCCCAATCCTATGATCCAACAGTAATCTCAATTTCAAATTTCAGGATTCCAGCTCTGTCCGTTCACTCGAATCCCTATTGTACCAAATTTAGTACTTTTCGAACACATAAGTACGAATTTCCAAAACCACCCTCATATCTCAGTCCTACACTTCACAGTAATCTTAATTCCAAATTTCAGGTTTCCAGCTACATACATACGTTCACCCAAATCCAAATTGTACTAAATTTAGTACCATTTAGTGCTTTTCGTACCCATAAGTACGAATTTTCAAAACTACCACAATTCTACACCCCACCGGTAATCTCAATTCCAAATTTCGAGATTCCAACTATATCCGTTCACCCAAATCCCCATTGTCCCAAATTTAGTACCATTTAGTACTTTTCATTCACATAAGTAAGAATTTCCAAAACTTCCCCAGTCCTACACTCCAACAGTATTATCAATTCCAAATTTCAGGAATCCAGCTCTATCCGTTCACTCAAATCCAAATTGTACTAAATTTAGTACCAATTATTACTTTTCGTACACTCAAGTTTCCAAAAACCCTTTGGTGCATCTTTCTTACTCTTCATCAGTGATCCTCAGTCCAAATTTGAGGAATCAAGCCCTATCCGTTCACCCAAATCGAAACGGTACCAAATTTATTGCTATTTAGTATTTTTCGTACCCTATGTAAGAATTTCCAAAACTTCCACAATATTAAACTCCACCAGTAATCTCAGTTCCAAATTTAGAGATTCCAGCGCTATCCGTTCACCCAAATCCCCATTATACAAAATTTAGTTCCATTTAGTACTTTCCGTACACATAAGTACTAATTTCCAAAACCACCTTCATATCTCAATCCTACACTTCAACAGTAATATTAATTCCAAATTTCAGGTTTCCAGCTCTATCCGTTCATTCAAATCCAAATTGTACTAAATTTAGCACCATTTAGTACTTTTCGTACCCATAAGTACGAATTTTCAAAACTACCTCAATCCTACACCCCACCAGTAATCTCAATTCCAAATTTCGAGATTCCAGCTATTATCCTTTCACCCAAATCCCCATTGTATCAAATTTAGTACCATTTAGTACTTTTCATACACATAAGTACGAATTTCCAAAAGTTCTTCAATCCTACACTCCAACAGTAATCTCAATTCCAAATATCAGGATTCCAGCTCTATCCGTTCACCCAAATCCCTATTGTACCAAATTTAGTACTATTTAGTACTTTTCGTACACATAAGCACGAATTTCCAAAACTACCCTCATATCTCAATCCTACACTACAACAGTAACCTTAATTCCAAATTTCAGGTTTCCAGCTCTTTACGTTCACCCAAATCTAAATTGTACTAAATTTAGTACTTTTCGTACACATGATTGGTAATTTTCCAAACCATTTCCTTTTAGAAGCACCACTTCCCAACCTTGATTTCCATACCAAATTCCTATATTCCTATATTCCTGGGGCCTATTATTGATTTCATTAATTATTTAGCGATTTCATCAAATTACAGATTTTGAAATTGAAAATTGAATAGTTATGACTGTACATCTCCATATACGATAAAATTCTTAATTGCAAATAAATCGTGGTAATATGCACAATTCTATTGCACTTTCATTGATTTGCAAACATTTAGTTATTACCAAAAAGTCAGGTCCATACAGTTTTTAGCTGTTGTTATTTCTGGCCGATTTCTGAATTTATTCCCCTAATGTTGTCTTCAACAGCAACTCATTTGTTCATTTGCGTAATTGATGTTTATACACCATTATCACCAACTGCGACATCTGTTGCAATGGAAGATAACAAATGTCTTGTCTTTCTATTATTTAGTGGTTTACGATAAAATAAGTGCGCCTAGAAGTAAACTACAAAATTTGAAATTATGAGTGATCTCTTACGATATCAAGAAGTTATGGCATTGTTAATTTTACACATGTCTTGCAGAGGGCCAACTAAGTGAATAAGTACGTAATAGTAATGAAAAATAAGGATTTTTGTTGTTGTTATTTTTTGTGGTTCCAGGACGAATTTTCTAAACCCCGGCCTTATCTCGCACATTTGCATCAACAGTGACGCACTGGTAAAATTTCAAGCTCCTAGCTTTAGCCGTTTTGGCTGGGCGTTGATGATGAGTCAGTCAGTCAGTCAATCACTTATCACCAAGCTCATTTATATATATACATATATATAATATGCACAATTCTATTGCACTTTCATTGATTTGCAAACATTTAGTTATTACCAAAAAGTCAGGTCCATACAGTTTTTAGTTGTTGTTATTTCTGGCCGATTTCTGAATTTATTCCCCTAATGTTGTCTTCAACAGCAACTCATTTGTTCATTTGCGTAATTGATGTTTATACACCATTATCACCAACTGCGACATCTGTTGCAATGGAAGATAACAAATGTCTTGTCTTTCTATTATTTAGTGGTTTACGATAAAATAAGTGCGCCTAGAAGTAAACTACAAAATTTGAAATTATGTGTGATCTCTTACGATATCAAGAAGTTATGGCATTGTTAATGTTACACATGTCTTGCAGAGGGCCAACTAAGTGAATAAGTACGTAATAGTAATGAAAAATAAGGATTTTTGTTGTTGTTATTTTTTGTGGTTCCAGGACGAATTTTCTAAAACCCGGCCTTATCTCGCACATTTGCATCAACAGTGACCCACTGGTAAAATTTCAAGCTTCTAGCTTTAGCCGTTTTGGCTCGGCGTTGATGATGAGTCAGTCAGTCAGTCAGTCAATCACTTATCACCAAGCTCATTTATATATATAGATAGAAATTTACGGTATATAATAGCAAAATATAAGGATTTTTGTTGTTGATATTTTTTGTGGTTCCAGGACGAATTTTCTAAAACCCGGCCTTATCTCGCACATTTGAACCAACAGTGACCTACTGGTAAAATTTCAAGCTCATAGCTTTAGCCGTTTTGGCTGGGCGTTGATGATGAGTCAGTCAGTCAGTCACTTATCACCAAGCTCAAATATATAATAGAGAGAGATATTATTTTTTATATCATAAATTATAATTTATATATTTAGAATTTTGATTTTTTATTGAATTTTACGTTTTTGGAGAACATGTTAAATACGTTTAGAATTTTGTGGTGCATCTTACAGTCCGTGCACACTACATTTTCTTATCCGTTCCATTGGTGTTTTTGGTGATTTTTTGAAGTTTCTTAAAATAATTTCTGTTTTTTGAAAAAGTGTTGAACTTTTTGGGTTTTTTTAATCAGTGATTGTACGTTCTGCATACACAGAGAGAAAATTATATACACTGAAAAACGTGAACTTTGATTTTTTTCATATTTTATATATCTAATTGGTGCTTATTAAATAATTTTGTTGGCTTTTAAATAAAGTTGTTGTTCAATTCTTTATTGTTGAAGATACAAATCACGTAGTTTTTTGGGTTTTACGGTTTAATTCAACCTTTTTGTTTTCGCAACTTTGTATCAATTACAGTTTTTTGATAAATTTTCGCATTTTCAGCTAATTTTTTGCTGGAAATATATTGCATACTGGTGGTTTTTTTCAATAAGAAAATAGACCAGTTGCGTCCTTCTCCGAAGAATCAAACTCCAGCTAGGGTCGCGAATCAAGCAAGCACTCCACGTGCAGCAGCGCCTCTAAACGTTTCGCGTCAAAGTGGTATTTTTGGTGAAGGTTATTTTGTTTCCAATGCTTATAGTTGCTTGCATAGCATGGTAGAACAAGAAAAGGTAGCAGCAATACCCAGCTGACTGAACTGGGTTGTAGTGTTAGTGTCAAATTCCATTCGACATTTTATGTATTTATTTCTATGTTCGATGTATATTAGGGATATATATTTTTGAAGAACAAATTTATTCATCAGAAAAAAAAAACTATTTCCCATAAAGACGGCTTCATATCATTGACATGTAACCTCCTCCAGGTCCGAACGACATGCCGCACACTAAAACATCGCTTATAGAGGCGGTACAATATTTGTTAATATGTGTGGTATTTTGTTAAACTTGAAAAGAATAAAGCCCTAATAAGCATGTGCTTTTTTGTTTTCAAAAGCAAATGATTGGAACATCTTCTCTTTTTTCAATGAATTACCAGCGACCCGAAACATTTTTGCAAGTATTCTACTTTCTGCGAGAAATTATGAATTTAGTGGAATGATATGGAAACATTCAAATTGAAAATCTAACGAGTTTTCATTCATGTTTTCCAAAATATTCAATCAAATGTGAAAAAATATTAGTTTTTTAAATTCCAATAATTTATAGACATTTCCTTGTTTTGTTTACATTTACGTTGACACTAAGGTTTACAAACAAAAACAAATTCCTTTGTGGTTGTTGTTCGAGTTGTATTTGTTGTAGTATTAACTTTACCTTGTATTTGTTCTACCATGCTTGCATAGTATTAATCTTCCACCGTGTGACATCGATTCAATGGTGACATACTAACTTGGCCAATATTCAGGGATTTCTTTTCGGCGAATTACAATGATATTTCTCGCCTGAGCGATATTGAAAAATTGTGTCATCTGCTCAAGAAAGCGAGTGGCGATGAACGAAAGTTTTAGTTTGGCCAGGACATCTTTAAAAGACACCTATGGTAATGTTAGAATTTTGGTTAAGAACCAACTCAAGGCTATTTTTGATCTTCAAGTTCAAGACAACGCAGGAGTGCAGGTTTAAAAGGTCTACAACGAGGTGCTATTAAAATTAGGACCCAATATTAGTTTTTCTTCGTCGGCAACGTCTTCCCAAAAGTACAGTTACGCTGTGGGAACGAAGCATAAAAGTGAAATCTGCGTTGTCTTCAGGGAAAGATTTGGATCTCTTTCTAAAGGAATCGATTCCAACAAACCATCACATCAGAAGAAAGTTAGGACCCATTTTACGAATGCGGCTCCATCCAAATCTTTACAATCCTCTGGGAAAAGTGTTTTATACTGTGTCTCAGACAATCTCATAATTTAAGATTATGTCCAGTGTATAAATTTGATACGTTCCAACTCAACTTCCCGAGCTCAGTCGATCACGGATGCTGATTGACATCATCAGGTATCTCCTCTGTACGTTCCCTCTGCAGACACCGTGGAGCGCAGATGCCAACGAGCGGTGGTTGTTGAGTTTTCTCTCATGGGAATATGTAATTGTAATAGTATAAATCGACTCAGATCCTCTGCGATCGCTGCAATCCTCCGTGATTGCAAGAACCTCTGCGTTCACTTGTCGACCAACCTTTGAAGCTTTAACTTGTCGTGTACTAAACAAACGGTCTCGCGTTAATACTAACCGGCCTCCGTCGCCACTCCAGATTACAATTGGTAATCTTCGTTGTTACTAACAGGCCTCTGTCGCCACCCCAGGTTACAAGGTAATCTTTGTTGTTGTTTGAAAAGAAATACGATCAATAAACGGCAATCATCATATTTATATTAAAAACTGATACTGCTTTTGTTGTTTTATTTTCTTTTCACCCCCACTGCTCCTCAAACGGTATCCTGAGCTATCGTTGTAAATACCTACGGATTTCCCCTCCCTCACCTAAACATTTGGTCGCATCGAGCCGAATAGAAGCCATCCTTTTTGTTGTCGCTTCTCCAGTTGCTTATTCCCCCTCTCTTCTATTGTGATACAACGATATTTAAAGCCATTGTTGTTGTCTTAGCACGAAAAAGTATTGGATAAATTTGCATCACCAGATTTCTTTAAGAAGTGAGCTACCGCGAGTGTTAATATTTTTTTTTTTGTTTGAGCAATAAATAAAAAAATCTTGTGGTCGAATTTCAATTACCCCCAACGTAGACTAAGTACCAAATATTAGAAGTTTCGGTGCGATAATGAAGCTAAAACCCCCCAAATACCGAATATCGGGTGGTACCGTTCTGTGGGGGCTATATGAATGCGTAGACTTATACCAACAAATTTCAGGTGGAAAGTTTCATACACCTAACGATAACTAAGTACCAAATTTCAGCCATTTTGGTAGGATAATGAAGCTAAAACCTTAAAAATACCGAAGATCGGGAGGTACCGTTCTATGGGGGCTATATCAAAACGTGGACCGATATATCCCATTTTCAATACCAACCATCCTGCAAGTAATAAATATTGACTCTCTATCTTTAAAATTGCGAGCTGTATCTTGATTTCAACAGACAGACGGACGGAGAGACGGACATGGTTAAATCGACATAGAATTTTATGCTGATCAATAATATATTTCGATCAATAATATATTTCGTATATTTCGATGTGTTACAAACGGAATGACAAATTTAATTATACCCTCCATATGGTGGAGGGTATAATGAAATAGAGATGTCGCTTTAATCAATTTTGACATTGTCGAAAAACAACATAGGTCGTCGGTTAGTTGTTAAGTTTTTTATTAGATAAAGTTCCTCTTTGAATTCACTAGAACGACGAAACTGATGTATACAATCGAATTCATGACAACTTCAGAGTCAAACCAGTCAAGATTATTCATTTTTTAATTACGTTAAGAGATTTTAACTGCTGCTGATATACATTGGTTCTGAAACTAACAGGATTTGTACTGGAATACCCTTTATACATCATACTTGTGACGGAATCATTTCTTTACACTGGATCATCTGGTCACTTCCATTATAGGTTTGAATTTAGTTTTATTAATTCCTTCAAGGTACAAGATATGTACAAATTGTCCGAAACAACTAGTTATAAAGAAGCAAAGCAAGTGCGTGGTTAAGTCGGAAAAGTAGCTTAGTAAGTAGGAAAAATACTGAACGTCAGTCAATGAAAGCTAAATACGTGTGTTTTTTAATTAATGGAATTCTGATTTCCAAAACTTAAAAAGCGAATATTCATCCAAAAAAGTCGGCATGAAGTTTCCTATAACATTCAAATTTTCTATTGCACAACAAAGTTAAAATATCTGTACTTAAAAAACCTAAATTGTAAAAACAGAAAATTCATTATGGTGGTTTGTAGTGTGGTCAGGGTGAAAGAAAAACAAACATTACCTGTAATTCGACGTGGTTATGTTATTACGAGCAAAGATTTACATAGTGATTTACATACAGGCGTATAAGCACATTCAAACGGCAAACGAAAACTCAACTCATCAAACACACTCGGTACGTACATACATATTTCTTCCTTTTTTCGTATCACACTTCAATTCTCACTTGCACATAATTCTCTCCATAATCCAAATATAAGTGTGGCCAGTAATATTCTCATGTCCAGTAAGGATATCACTCGTTCCTTGTAATTGTCATCTTGAATTAAAAGGGAAAGGAGAATAATGATCAATGATCTGGACGCCTGCGTCACAGAGGCAAGATTTGGGTTTTTGACAATCAATACATGAAGTCAATTGTCGTGTCTTTTGTAAACGCAGGGTTAAACTTTTACTCCGATAACGGAACAAATTTTGTTGGAGCTTCTAAAAAAATTGTCAAAAACTTCTTATCCGCTACACGTTCCAATACTGTTTCCCAATTTCTCCATCAACATTTATGGTGCGCATCATCCGCATATATTTTTTGTCCATCTAAAAAAGCCTACATAGTGTTTTACAACAAAAAGTTAAAGGCTAAAGAATAAAAATAAACAAAAACAAGTAAGAAAAGCGTTAAGTTCGGCCGGGCCATACTTTTTATCAGGGTTTCGGAGTCGGAGTCGAAAACAATAACTCTACTCCGACTCCGGGCATTTTTTCTACATTATAGAAACATTTTTTATTTGAAAAGAAATCTATAAGAAAACATATAAGCGAACGGTAGTTAGAGGATATTTACTATCCCTTGAAGACTAGACTCTTTCAACTCTATATTGATTACAAAATTCAAGTGGAAAATACTTTTTGGTCCAATTGATCCTTTAATTTTTTGCAAGCAAAAGTATAGTTCTATAACAATTGAGTTATAGTTGAACATTTTACGTCTTCTACATAAGTCCTACAAGTCTTCTGTCAGAAGACCTACTGGTCTTCTCACAAAGGTCTGCTGGTTTTTTCATCTTATCTTTTGTGAGAAATCATCCTTGTATTCTATTAAAGGACCTGTTGGACTCCGTCGAAAGACATTGTGGTCTCTTCGGATATCCTACTGAGTACACTGTGACACCAAATGGAAGTCAAGGTCTAGGGGTGAAAAATTCCCTTTGGGAATGAAAGACTATATTGAGTATAATAAGTAACCCAAAGGATCCCATAGCTGATATTTCTGAGTTATGACGTAACGATTTTTTGAAAAAAAAAAAATACACTATAGCTTTGTTTGCACTATTGTTTCATAATTTTGAGATGACATATTTTTAGTTACATATAATGAGGAATCTTTCTGTAGAAAATATTGACTTTATAGCTCGGTTTCTTCTTGTCCGTTTTCTACTTGAACTGAAAATGAAAAACAAGACGGGGTTTTCTACATGAAAAAATTCTAAAAAAATTTTCTTCCGAGAATTTTATGTAGGTTCCAAAACATCGATATTGGCACGTTTTCATTGTCCTTTATAAGTTTTACCCGTTTCTTTCTCAAAAAATCGGTATGTCTATGTATTTCGGTACATTTCGTATAAGTTATTACCTACATATGTATGAAATACGGATGGTTATTATGATTATGACTTCTTAACAGCCTGATATGCCATATTTTGAAGATCTTTTACATAAGATTAGATAAAATGTTGTTTTAAGATGATAAAAACCTAGCAAGGACATTAAAATCTAGAAACTCGTCAATCGAGTTTATTTTTCAATTTTGTTGCACGCTTTATGATTAAAAACATCAGTTTTTTTAAATCAAAAAATTAAATTTTGACTTTTTCTGTCCACCATTTCAGTAAAATCTAAAAAAAAACAAAATGGATCTATATAGGACTAGATTTGTATGTCCTTGATAAGCCCACAAAATATATGACAAACGATTTTTTTAGTATTAGTTTTGGCACCACAAAACAGATTTGCCTATATGGGCCCAAATTTAGGAAAAAGTTAAACATTTGTCCATATTTTATTCATTTTTAGCGGTATGGGAATTTACCCTCGGAGTCGGAGCCGGAGTCGTGAAAAAAACTAGCCTGAAGTCGGGCCGAAAATACTTCGACTCCGAAACCCTGCTTTTTATACCCTCCACCATGAACTGTATTTAAGTGAATTCCAAAAATTCCGAAAATTGGGAGATATCGTCCTATGGGGGCTATATGAGGGCGTTGACCTATACCGACAAATTTCAGCTGGAAGGTTGTATACCCTTAACGAAGACTAACTACCGAATTTCAGTCATTTCTGTGGGATATTGAGGTCACAACCTTCAAAATACCGAAAATCAGGAGGTACCGTTCTATGGGGGCTATATGATGACGCGGACCTATACCAATAAATTTCAGGTGGAAAGTTGTATAACCTTAACGAAGACTCACTACCAAATTTCAGTCACTTTGGTGGGATATTGAGGTCACAAGCTTCAAAATACCGAAAATCAGGAGGTACCGTTCTATGGGGGCTAAACTAAGGCGTGGACCTGTACCAACAAGTTTCTGGGAGAAAGTTTTATACCTCCAATGAAGACAAAATAACAAATATCAGCCATTTCTGGCAGATATTGAGGCCAAACCCTTAAAAACACAGAAAATCGGGAGGAAAGTTCTATGGGGGCTATATAAAAGCGTGGACCTTTACCGACAAATTTCATATGGAACGTTTAGTACCCCAAATGAAGACCAGATACCAAATTCCAGCCATTCCGGTGGATTAATGTGGCCACAACCTTCAAAATACCGAAAATCTGGAGGAACCGTTCTATGGGGGCTATATGAGGGCGTGGACCTATACTTACAAATTTCTGGTGGAAAGTTTTGTACCCCCAACGAAGACTAAATACCCAATTTCAGCCATTTCGTTGTGATAATGAGGCTAAAATCTTCAAAATTCCGAAAATCGGGAGATGTCGTCCTATGGGGACTATATCAAAAAGTGGACCTATGTAAAAATTTTATGGAAGAAATGTTTCTTAGCCTCTGGAAACACAAAATACAAAGTTACAAACGATTCTGTGGTCAAATGGGACTAATACATTCAAACTATCGTAAAGTGACGCGTACTATATACGGGGTGTTATATGGGGGCTATACCAAAGCGTGGACCTATATAAACAATCTTTGGTAGATATATTTTTTAGTCTCTGAAAACACATAATACCAAATTACAACCGATTCGGTGGTCAAATGAGGCAAATATCTTAAAAATGCATTAAAACGACGACGCGTCACTGTGTATGATCAAGAATATATATAGTTTGTGGGGTCTACAATGATTATGTCGAGTAGTTACAAACATCTTATCGTGGAGGGTATAAAAAATATACAGGCACCACATAACCGCATTGACTGCATTAGCCAGTACTGTTGTTGTTTTTAGTGCAGGTGCTGGATTCTTGTTCTATGAAAATTTGAAATGAAAAAATTTTCCTTATAATTTTTTTCATTTGACAGTTTTTTCCTTTATAAATGTTTTCATTTCACATTTTCATAGAAAGAGAATTGAGCCCCTGAATGGTGTTCTCACTGTTCCCACATTAAACATTTGTATGCACACGAATAGGGTAACCCAAGAGGCGTGATGATATTTGTGGTAATAATTTTTGTCGAATAAAATTATTTTTTTTTTTTTTTGGAAAATATTTCGGGTATTTTTGCGAATACATACGCGATAATACGGTCCTCGATAAATACAAATATATATTATACTATTTTTTATTCCATAAATTATAATCTATATATTTAGAATTTTGATTTTTTATTGAATTCTACGTTTTTGGAGAACATTTTAAATACGTTTTGAATTTTGTGGTGCATCTTACAGTCCGTGCACACTACAGTCTCTTATCCGTTCTATTGGTGTTTTTGGTGATTTTTTTGAAGTTTCTTAAAATAATTTCTGTTTTTTGAAAAAGTGTTGAACGTTTTGGAAATTTTTGGTGTTTTTTAATCAGTGATTGTACGTTCTGCATACACTGAGATTTTTTTCATATTTAATATATCTAATTGGTGCTTATTCAATAATTTTGTTGGCTTTTTAATAAAGTTTTAGTTCAATTCTTTATTTTTGAAGATACAAATCGCGTAGTTCTTTGGGATTTACGGTTTAATTCAAGCTTATTGTTTTCGCAACTTTGTATCAATTACAGTTTTTTGATAAATTTTTGCATTTTCAAATCAAAGTGGTATTTTTGGTGAAGATTCTTTTGTTTCCAAAGCTTATAGTTGCTTCCACCGTGTGACATCGATGTCTTCAATGGTGACATACTAACTTAGCCAATATTCAGGGATTGTGTCATCTGCTCAAGAAAGCGAATGGCGATGAACGAAAGTTTTAGTTTGGCCAGGACATCTTTAAAAGACACCTATGGTAATGTTAGAATTTTGGTTAACAACCAACTCAAGGTTATTTTTGGTCTTCAAGTTCAAGACAATGACACGAGTGCAGGTTTAAAAGGTCTACAACGAGGTGCTACTTAAAATCAGGACCCAATATTAGTTTTTCTTTGTCTGCAACGTCTTCCCAAAAGTACAGTTACGCTGTGGGAACGAAGCATAAAGGTGAAATCTGCGTTGTCTTCAGGGAAAGATTTGGATCTCTTTCTAAAGGAATCGATTCCAACAAACGATAACAGCAGAAGAAAGTTAGGACCCATTTTACGAATGCGGCTCCATCCAAATCTTTACAATCCTCTGGGAAAAGGGTTTTATACTGTGTCTCAGACAATCTCATAATTTAAGATTATGTCCAGTGTATAAATTTGATACGTTCCAACTCAACTTCCCGAGCTCAGTCGATCACGGATGCTGATTGACAACATCAGGTATCTCCTCTGCACGTTCCCTCTGCGGACACCGTAGAGCGCAGATGCCAACGAGCGGTGGTTGTTGAGTTTTCTCTCATTGGAATATGTAATTGTAATAGTATACATCGACTCAGATCCTCTGCGTTCGCTGCAATCCTCTGTGATTGCAAGAACCTCTGCGTTCACTTGTCGACCAATCTTTGAAGCTTTAACTTGTCGTGTATTAACCAACCGTCTCGCGTTAATACTAACCGGCCTCCGTCTCCACTCCAGATTATAATTGGTAACATTCGTTGTTACTAACAGGCCTCTGTCGCCACACCAGATTACAAGGTAATCTTTGTTGTTGTTTGAAAGGAAATATGATCAATCAACGGCAATCATAATATTTATATTAAAAACTGATACTGCTTTTGTTGTTTTATTCTCTTTTCACCCCCACTGCTCCTCAAACGGTATCCTGAGCTATCGTTGTAAATACCTATGGATTTCCCCTCCCTCACCTAAACATTTGGTCGCATCGAGCCGAATAGAAGCCAGCCTTTTTGTTGTCGCTGCATATTCCCCTCTCTTGTATTGTGATACAACGATATTTTATGCCTTTGTTGTTGTCTTAGCACGGAAAAGTATTGGATAAATTTGCATCATCTCTAAACAACAACAAATCACCATACTAACACCAGATACGTAAACTCAGATTTCTATAAAAAGTGAGCTACCGCGAGTGTTAGTATTTTTCGTTTGAGCAATAAATAAAAAAATCTTGTGGTCGAATTTCAATTACCCTACGCGTGTGAATTAAATTCGTTGCACAATTTCACCTACCATGCAGTCCTCACACAAATTTTGTTTAAATCGTTGTTGTACTGATCATCCGATGTCGCGTTGATCATACAAATCATAATCCGTGTTGTTGCTATTATTGTTCGATTTTCTCTAACTTATTAGTCCTCACCATAACAACGAACAGACTCCTTCCAATCGCCTTTTGTTGTTGTTAAAAAATTACAAAGTTCATATTGGTCGACTCATATTAGCACTTCTTGTGTTAATACTCGCTTTCCCCACTACCAAACATCTTAGTTGTTGCTAAATTTGCAAATACTTTGTCGTTGTACTGATCACCCAACGTCGCTTTGATCGTACGGAGAACTTACAAATATAGGTATTTTGTAATATATGCAATAACAACATCGATAATTTCCAATCACTCTTGCTCTTTGTTGAACTCGTTTTGCTAAATCCTAACTCTCATTACATCAATCTCCTTATTTGTTGATCATTTGAAAATTTGTTATTGTTGTTGTTATTCCCCAAGGCCTTTTCTAACGAAGCCCTTTTGTTGAGAATTTGCATTGGCAAATTTACAATACCAACACACATTTGGTTTATTTTGTTACTACGATCATCTCCCACCAAAAAATATTTGGCGTTGTTATTCCTCCTCGTTTTATTTTAAAACACTCCATCCAAATTCTCATTCCTTTGGTTTATTTGTTGTACAGATCGTCCATCGCTAACCAAACACATTCGTTTGTTCTATTCTCCTACCTTTGTCTAATAGGTAATTCTACTAATTTAAGAAATTACATAGTAATTCTACCAACAACTTTCCCGCCTTTTTAAGCGACCCTTAAAAAATTCTACTGATCCTCAGCACTCCCTTGCTTGGTCGTTTGCAACGTCTGTTGTTCAGTGGGAGCTTCGCTGTCACACATAGCCATTTCTCTGCTAGCGTCGCTTGTGTGGTTAGCACTGTAGGGTAAAATAGCTCAAATTGTTTTTTTTTTAATGGTTTTATTTAGCTCACCCCGTTTGTTTTATTATTTATTCTTGGGTCAAATTTAGTAATTCAAATTCCACCCTCTTCCTGTCAACCGATTAATCTGAAATTTTGTATACACTTTGGATTTTGGTGACAATACAATTATGTTTATTCATTATCATTATAAATTCAAGATGGCCGCCGCTACAAAATGGCGGATAACGTAGATTTTATCAATCCCATCAATATGGGTATCAAATGAAAGGGCTCAACAAGCAGAATACAATATACTATGAAAAATTGAAATGCAAGATGGCGTCCGTTAAAAATGGCGGATAACGTAGGTTTTATCAATCCCATCAATATGGTTATCAAATGAAAGGGCTCAACAAGCAGAATTCAATATATTATAAAAATTGAAATACAAGATGGCGGCCGCTACAAAATGGCGGATAACGTAGGTTTTATCAATCCCATCAATATGGGTATCAAATGAAAGGTCTAAACAAGCAGAATACAATCTATTATACATTTGAGCTTGGTGATAAGTGACTGACTGACTGACTCATCATCAACGTCCAGCCAAAACGGCTAAAGCTATGAGCTTGAAATTTTACCAGTAGGTCACTGTTTGTGCAAATGTGCGAGATAAGGCCGGGTTTTAGAAAATTCGTCCTTGAACCACAAAAAATATCAACAACAAAAATCCTTATATTTTGCTATTATGTACCGTAAAATATTATATACCGTAAATTATCACAAATAATTTCAAATTTTGTAGTTTACTTCTAGGCGCAGGTTTTATCGTATCATTTCATCGTAAACCACTAAATTATAAAACCACATTAGAAGTGTTTCTTCCATTTCAACAGGTGTCGCAATTGTATAGTATTAACGTAATGTAAGCAGTAAACACCAACCGATCCAGATTTGCGTGTCTGGAGTAATTTTGCTTTCACTTAACAAATGTCGCACAACAGATTTTGTTTTTTTAAAAAAAAAAAAAAAAATATTACCGACGAATTTGGAAAATTTAATTTTTAATTTAAGATTAAAACAAAATTTAGTTCAATAATGTTAAGTTTTTTACTATTTAAAATATCATTAAGGCAATAAAATCAGAAATCGGCCAGAAATAATAACAAAAAAAACTATATGTACTTGATTTCTTGGCCTTGGTCTAAATGTTTGCAAATCAGTTAAAGTGCAATAAAATTGTGAATATTCCCAGGATTTGTTTGCAATTAAGAATTTTTATGGCGTTCTTGGTATATAGAAATGTAGAGTCTATAACTTTTCGTCACCAAATAATTTAGGAAATCAATAATAGACCACAAACCAGAATCAAATTTTGGTTTTGTAATTGAAAATATGTGCGTTACGTGAAAAAGTCACGAAGGGATAGGAAAAACCACTGCTCTCCCCGTAAAATATAGGGAAACGAATTTTCTACAGAGAAGATTTCAAGCCCTTCAAAGTACTTTGATGACGTTATATTTTCTAATGAGACGAACATTATGTTGTATTATTACGAGGGGTCCCAAAAAGTATGGCGCAACCATCTTACAACACTGGAAAATAAAAATGTAATACATACTGAAAACTTGGGAGAACTGTAAGTTATGGTACTGGCATAGACAAACGAATTGTATAGACAAAAGATTAATCATGCTGTGTTCTGTCAACAGACTCAAACCAAAATACTGAATATTTTTCGAAGGCGATTTTTGAGAAAAATTTGCAAGATTTTCTTTTACATTTTGTTTGCGTAGCAATGAAAATATAAAAAATAAATAAAAACACAAAGGATTAGAATTTTTTCTCGAACAATATTGAGTTATGTTTTATTATGGATTGATTGTTCGTGGAACAATCACTTATTTACCTTTTTTACAGAGTGTAAGGGTATGTGCTTATAGGACGATATACAATGAGCGAGTGATTTTAGAAAAGCTAGGATGTAAAAAAGCGGAGCTTAGAAAAAAGTTACTCGTTAGATCTTGTTACTATCCTTGTATTTGTGTACGAGATACACAAAGTTGTATACAAAGGTAGGGGACAAAATCTAACGCAGGGGTGGAAAACCCATATCGAATATAAAATCATTTAAATTACTTAAAACAAGTTTGAAATTAAACATTGCCGCCCGCGTTGCAACATTCTGCTATGTTGCAAAATTAATAATAAATGTAAAATAAAAATATATTTACAAGTTTTTTTTATATTCTTTTTTTTAATTCTCTTTTTTCATTTTTATCAAAAAACATTATAAAGATATAAAAAGTTATTTGCTCGTGGAGCAGGACCGTTGTGTGACTCGTGGAGCCACAATCCTATAACCTTTTATAACAAATAAAAACAAGTCGACTCGTGGAGTCGTGTGACAAGGACTCGTGGAGCCAAGGCAATTGAAGATTGCCCCTCACGTATAACTTAAATACTACAGGGACCCGAGATTACCCAACCAAAAATGGTGAGTTGGGCCCATGGGAAACCAGGCCTCAAATAGCACTGAGGCTTCATTACCTTATTGTAGACTTCAGGACCCAGAACAAGGCTGTCTGCAGCGGATTGATAAAACTGAGGATCGGCTAACTGCAGTCCAGCGAAATGTTCTCTATAGTCCTCGGACACTGACTCCGAAGGAGCGATGAGGTGACCCAAATCTATCACTCGCGCCGAAACCTTAATTTGTATGTTATTGTAACACGATGCGACGAGTACCTGGCAGAACCTTTCCGGACCCACCATTACCGGGCACAGATTAAGGCTGTTGGCCAATGATTGGCAGATTAAGCTGTGTCCTGCACAGGGATCCAAAAGGGCTCTGACTGGTATCAGATAATACGACCTATGCCACCAGAGTAGGCCCGAGCGTAGCTACAGGCTGAATGGCAGATATAGGCCGATATGTTGCCGAAGGCGGTGTGGGATGTCGGGGAGCGATAGAGGGACCTGGAAGTGGAGGTTGGTTGGTTTTAGCGGACGGACCTTTGGAAGAACTACTTTTGCGTAGTTTGCGTGTGGTTGAAATTTGTTTGGTTGGAGCAGGGTCGTTGGGAGAAGGCTGGTGGAGCAACGTATGATGCTCCTTGTTGCAGATCTTACAATGATACCGACTGGTACATTTGGACATATGGTGCGTGGTGGCCAAACAATTGCCACAGCACTTGTGAAGTGCTACCGCACGCAACCTTCTCTCAACGCGCATTGCTTTAAATTCTTTGCAATCACGTGACTGGTGATTGCCTTCGCAAACTACACACGCCTTTTTCGAGGCCTGGTTCTTTCGGACGGGTGCCGAAAGTGGTGGCGTTGCCACAGGTTCTCCTGAAGGAGCTTCAGGGACCGTCGTAGACGGATTTTTAGAAACATTGCTTTCCTCCGAAGGAGGGACATCTTTAGGAAGCTCTGAATCCGTAATGGGGACAGCCGAGGCATCAAGCTCCCGTTCCTCATCAGAATTGGGGACGTCGTCCTCAATATCAGGCAGTGTCGCAGCCATCTTTCCTAAATCTTCCATCTTCTGTGGAAAATAGAGAGGATGCGACAATACAATGATGAGGAACATATTATTATTATTTGGCCAGAATGACCAATGTAAAAAACCGTAGGTCGTTTTGTAATTACCATAGCCCGAATATTCGCGACTCCTTCGCTACCATCAATAGTCGTTTTTCATTTCGCGAAAAAGTATAGAGGACGCGAAAGCCGACACGAGATATGGACTATAATAATTATGGTAGCGCAATTAATTTAACGATTGGCCGTCTAATAGTGCCGTTTTCTGTATAAATGTCCGCGACGCGAACTCTAGAATCCGTACCCGGGTGCACCGCTATTATTCGACCTAATTTCCACGAAGTGGGAGGTAGATTTTCGTGCCGTACTACTACCAAGTCACCCGTTTGTGAATCGCGTTGCGGAAACTTCCATTTATATCTTTTATGCAAGCTCTTTAAATACTCTTCTTTCCACCGAAGGCAGAATTGTTGAGTAAGAGCTTTCATTTTCCGGAAACGATTTACAAGGTGAAGAGGCGATTCATCTATTAATGGCTCCGGAGGAGCTAGGATCGGAGACCCAATAAGGAAGTGACCTGGTGTTAGCGCTACAGTATTTTGCGGATTGTCATTCATGGGACATAAAGGACGTGAATTTAAACAAGCTTTGATTCTGCTGAGAATCGTAGAAAGTTCTTCGAATGTAAATTTTAAGTTTTTAGCTTGTTTGCGGAAATGTAATTTAAAACTTTTGACAGCGGCTTCCCAAAGACCACCCATGTGGGGAGCGCCGGCTGGTATGAATTCCCACGAAAGTTCTTGATAGTGCAGCGTGGAACACAGACTATTTCGAGTTTCGCGGACTACGGCTTTGAAGTCCTGCTCTAATTCCCTAGAAGCTCCAACGAAGTTGGTGCCGTTGTCAGAAAATATAGTTTTTGGACAACCTCGCCCCGAAATGAAGCGTTGGAAGGCTGCTATAAATGTTGCCGTGGACAAATCTGAAGTAGCTTCCAAATGGATTGCTTTCGTAGAAAAGCAAACAAAAACACAGACGTACCCTTTAGTGATTTTAGTCAAGCGGCCTGTAAAGGATTTGAGGTCAAAAGGACCTGCAAAGTCAACACCAGTAGTGGTAAAAGGCCTTGAACAAGTTACTCTTTCCGGTGGAAGAGCAGCCATAATTTGGGTACACGTACGACTTTTTAATAAATGGCAAGTTTTGCATTTATTAATCGTTGTCCTAATTAATGAAGTGAGTCTTGGGATCCAGTACTCAATCCTGAGGATGCGTAGCATCAATTGATTTCCACCGTGGATGGAAATGGTATGAATAAAATTTACCAGAAGACGTGCAAAGAGACTGTGGTAAGGGAGAAGTATGGGATATCTTTCTGAATAAGAAAGAGTGGGTGACCGTGATAGTCGTCCATTAAGTCTCATAACTCCTGTATCATCCAGAAATGGATTTAGTGGTAGAAGAGAGCTTTTTGGATTTAAGGGAACCTTATCTAACAAAGACTGATACTCATCCGCGAAGTGTGTTTTTTGAGCTAGAATAGCTAGACGTAATCTAGATGCTTTAAGCTCCGAACTTGAGAGGTTGTCATCATTGTAAATGTAACGACCTCTATATGCACGGTGAATGTTATGGATAAACCGATACATATAAGATAGGACTCGTAAAGCACTATCTAAAGATGAAAATCTCGCTAAAAAGTCCTCAGAGTTAGTAAAAAATTAAGCATGCGCCTTGACAGCACGTATTTCAATATCGGTGTCACGTGAGGTTAAATTAGAAATATCCCACTGAGAACTATCTTGGCGAAGCCAATGTGGTCCATGCCACCATAGTTGGGATGAGGCGAGCTCAGAGGGCGAGACCCCCCGGCTGCCTAAATCAGCGAGATTATCTTCAGAGCGCACGTGATGCCAACTACCTCTGTCTGTAATCTCCTGAATCTTACTAACACGGTTGGCAACAAACGTAGTCCATGTAGATGGAGTTTTGTTTAGCCATGAAAGGACGATCGTAGAATCGGTCCAGCAATATATTTTTTGGAATGAATTGTCAATTTCATTCTGAATATTTTTTAATAATTCGGAGGCCAGAACGGCTCCGCAAAGCTCCAACCGTAGTAAAGAAACTGACTTTAGGGGGGCTACCTTAGTTTTGCAGGTCAGGAGGTGAGTATAAATGGTTTTATTCGGAGTTACTATCCGAATATATATCACCCCCGAGTATGCCTTTTCTGAGGCGTCAGAAAAGACATGAAGTTCGGCGGAACAATCTGGCGTATAATGAACCCACCGAGGAATATGAATGGAATTCACATCCTGGTAACAGTCCACGAAATTTTGCCAGTCACGTTCTGTCGTAGACAGAAGTGCATCATACCATCCGATTTTATTTGTCCAGATCTTCTGCATAACTATTTTGGCAGTAACTATAATTGGGCCTAACCATCCCAAAGGAGTAAATAATTTAGCAATAGTTGACCATGTTTCTCGTTTCGTGTAGTGATTTTTTGAGGGTAAAGCACTCACACTGAAATAAAACAAGTCAAGCTGAGCATTCCAACGTATTCCCAGAGGTTTGGAACTGCTAGCTTCAATAAAGGAGAGAACCTTAGCATCGATTAAATCTTCCGTGGGAAGATTTTGCAAAATAGCATGGTCATTTGCTGTCCACTTCCTCAATTCAAATTTTGCAGAGGAAAGAGCTGCTATTAATTGGTCTCTAGAATCTAGGGCTGTACGTATGTCATAATATCCTGTTAGTACGTCGTCGACGTACATGCACCTACGAAGTATGTGTGCAGCGAGAGGATATCGATCGTTAGTATCGTCCGCTAATTGTAAAAGCGTCCGTATAGCTAAGTAGGGGGCGCAATTCACACCAAATGTCACCGTCTGCAATTCAAAATCCTGAACAGGTTTTTGTGGAGAATCCCGGAAAACTATCCGTTGAAGTGGAGTATGTGCCGGATCGACACGTATTTGGCGATACATCTGGGTGATGTCGCAATTAAAAACGAATTTAAATAGTCTCCACATCAGAATAAGCAAAACTAAATCCAATTGCAGAGTAGGTCCCACATGTAAAATGTCGTTAAGACTTTTCCCGTTGGATGTTTTGTTCGAGGCGTTGAAAACCACTCGAAGTTTGGTAGTCTGTTTGTCGGGATTTATCACGGGATGATGTGGCAAGTAACAAACCGAAGAGTTTGTAGAAGCGGCGCCAACAGGCCTCATATGATCCATTGCTAAGTACTCACTAACAACTTGATCATAGACTATCTTTACTTGTGGCTTTCGAAGGAGGGATGCCTCCTTCTGGGTGATGTCGCAATTAAAAACGAATTTAAATAGTCTCCAACTCAGAATAAGCAAAACTAAATCCAATTGCAGAGTAGGTCCCACATGTAAAATGTCGTTAAGACTTTTCCCGTTGGATGTTTTGTTGGAGGCGTTGAAAACCACTCGAAGTTTGGTAGTCTGTTTGTCGGGATTTATCACGGGATGATGTGGCAAGTAACAAACCGAAGAGTTTGTAGAAGCGGCGCCAACAGGCCTCATATGATCCATTGCTAAGTACTCATTAACAACTTGATCATAGACTATCTTTACTTGTGGCTTTCGAAGGAGGGATGCCTCATTTCGAAGAAATTGTCGTAAACAATTTGCTCGGGAGAAGCCTAACTCCACCTGTCCAACTATCTCAGTCTTGAGAGGAAGGCTAACAACGTACCTACCATTTGAATCCCGACGTGTGGGGGATAGAATTTTACGTTTGGGAATTTCCTCAAGTTCCCAAAAGCGAAGAAGAGTCTTGTCAAGATTTTCCTCTTCTGAAAAGCTAACCTTTGTTGAAAATACCGGAATATTTGGAGGGGGAATAGGACCAGTAATGATCCAACCAAAGACCGTATTTTGTGCTATTAGCGACCCTAAGATATTGATGTGAGGACCCTGTTGGACAAAATTAGGGCCGTAGTATTTATTGAACGCGATGCATCCAATGGAGAAGTAATGCTAACCGAACATAACTTGTGCGAAGTGGTCGAAACTGTCTGATTAATCCAAGAAATAGAAGCTAAAGTTGTAGTAGCGGTGATACCTATAAGGCGTTGTAAACGCTCTGTAATAAAAGATGCTTCTGAAGCGGGGTCAATAAGTGCCCTGGCAGGGTACGTGGTACCATGATGAACGATGTTCACCATTGCCGTGCCTAATAGGACATTTCTGCTTTGTGCAGTATGGAATACCTGTCTATTAGCAGAAGACGAAGAATCTGATCTAATACCTGTAGAGGTAGAGGGTTGATCAGAAGAAGCTACACTCCTATTGTTGGACGTTGCTGTCGAAGACGTTCCAGCAGTTGTATTGTCCCTGTGTAATAAAGTGTGATGTCTTTTATTACATTTACTGCAAGTGTAGGGACTACTGCAGTGATTAACTACATGTTTAGGGGACAGACAGTTAAAGCAAAAGTTATGTCGCCTAATTGTATTTATTCTTTCAGGAACTGAAAGTTTCAGAAACTTTTTGCATGCTCTGATGTTATGCGTTTGTCGTGGACAAAGAACACATATTTTATTTGAAGAGGCACGAGAGGACCTCGAAGAAGGGGGGGAATTCCGAGGAGAAAATGTGGGGGATCGGTTCGTGCCACCATTTGTGAAATGCGAACGAACTTTTTTACTGGTGGATGGTTTGCCAGTATCTATACCACTTATGTCACGTAGGCAGGTAAGAGTTTGAATTCGTTCTGTAAGAAACGAGTCCAAATCGTCCCAGGAAGACAAAGCGGATTTGTCTTTAACACTTTGTTCCCAAAGTGTGACACTATTTTTAGGAAGTCTCTGAAGACATATGAACACTAGGATAGGGTCCCAGTCTTCAGTTGAGACGTCATAATTGGACATGGCAGAAATACATCCATTGATACCCCTCTGTAATTTCTTTAACCCTGAACATTGCTAAAATTATTTTCGTAAAGATATTTTAGCAATGTTTGCGTAGCAATATAGAAAGAAAATTAGAGAAAAATAAAACACGATGTAAAAGTATTTTTTCTAATCGCAGTGGACTGTATTTTTATTGATTTAACGTTCGTGGAACGGTATTACCTTTGTACAAGGGGTTTGACGAGTAGGACGTGATCCTTAAAAAACTCTAGCCTAGATACTGAAAGGCGGGCTTTTCTCAAACGTCACTCATTAGATTCTGTTATTACCTTTCATTTTATGTACGAAGTACATAGTCGTATTTTAAGGTAGTAGACAGACTCCAATGAGGAGAAAAAGCATCCTTGAAACAAATTTAAAAATTAAAATGGGTTTAATAAAACCTCATAGCAAATTGTTCAGTTGTATTTATTGTAGTTTTAATTGAGTTGTTCTGTCAACAAACTCGATGTTAAGAACATTGTTTAGAGCATTCCTTTGTCTATATGTACATTTAATTTGTCTATGGCAAAGGGTTGTATATGAAGCAATGGCATTAGGTAAAATAAGTTTTCTGAGGTTTATTTGAAGATCTTCTACAACTTATTTAACGACAACGTTAAAATTGTGGTTTTTGGAAACTGAAAATCAAAAAAGTAAATACAATATAAAATCACCAAGACAAGACATTCTAGACGTAAATCTTATTTACAAAAACTTTATGCAGTCATCATTCTAGACGTAAATCTTATTTACAAAAACTTTATGGAGTCATCTGAGGAAAAAAGCTGGAAAAAGACCCTCCATTAATATGCGAAACTTAATAAAGATCAATTAATAAAATATCACATTTCAAAATGTATTTTTTCATATCGTGTAAAGTACCCTTACCTATGCATATAACATACATTTAAAATTAGTGTTCAGTGAAAAAAAAATTGTGTTTTGAATGATGGTTAATGAATGACTATAATATATTTGATTTCTAAGACGATCCGAAATCAAATTCGTTCGAATTACCACCAAACGCCTTTCGGTGTAGAAAATGGTTGTTGGACTGAAAAAAAACAAACAAAAAAAATATATAAAGAAAACGTAACTCAGGTAGCAGTTTGAACACATTTGTATTCGTATCGTCTTATCGAAACTGTTCATAAATCTCAGGTGGCAATAGCAATAGTAAGCATCACAAGTAGTGCAATTGCAAAATGATTGAAGACCAGACTATAAACCGGATTATGGCGGTCTTAAACGCGAGTTGTTTCCGTGCTGTATGAAGGGTTTGATTTTTATTTGTTTTACAAGATGACCCACGGTGAAATATGAAGCTGGGGATGTTGGTGTTTCAATAAAAAATGTGCTTTTTTCTTTTGTGTTGTGGTGAATCTATGTTAACGTTATGTAATGGTGAAATTTCCAAAAAAATTTGCAATTATTGTAGTATACATTAGGGCGCATCAATTATTCTAAAAGATGTCGCACAAAACGGGTTTTACGTTCATTAGTAGGATTCTGTAACTCATTTTTGCTGTTATCGATAATTGTCGGTAAAATTAAAATGCTTATAATTTCGATAATTAACGATTTTTTTCGGTAAGTTAACGAGGAATAAAAAGTAGTCGCTGGCCTGTAGCGACACAAACAGTGATGTCAACTTTTCTTTATGTTTTTAGTCATAATTTTGCTATTTAATTTTACCGATTTTTGCCGGTAACAGCAAAAATGAGTTACAGAATCCCACTACGGGTTTGTGTACCCTCAAATTACTCGACTTCGAAAATAATTAATACAGTTTTCTAAAAAATTAATTTATATTTTGTATATGATTAAATTCTTAATGATACTACACAAATATAAACAAAAATACATCATAAGACCTCTGCCCCCTATTAACTATTTGACAATATGTCTGTCCGTGTACTCGATAATTTGTAATAATTAGTACAAACGTTTCGAATTTTGATAGTTTCGAAACATTTGTAGTTTGATATGAAGGACATAGGTTACTAATTTTTACAGTAAAACACAAAAATTCCACATATATTTGTTGGTAGTGCGAGGCTCAATATTTACCACATAGACACGCGGTTTCCTGTAGGGTTAATGTAGCGGTAGCGTCCATTTTTACGTTATAGACCCATTCAATAAATTTTGCTGCAAATTAAGTATAGCACACATTGACAAGCAAACCTGACAGTCATCGAGGTCTATTTCACGAATATCAAAGCCTAACTGAAAAATTTCTTTTGTAATATCTAAATAATACCGTATACATTGTATTTAAAAGGGTTTTCGCTAAATATTGTTATTTGCCGGAAAATGGTCCTAAAAGTACGTTGGCTATCATTTTTGATTGATAGTGTGTACTCCCCTTTAAGCGGGGTACACACGATCAATTTTGACTGTCAGGTTTGTTCAAGTAATCGGTTGCTTGCCAGTGTGGCCGTTCATTTTTGTCAGTCATCATAAAATATTTTGTGGTTGCTGGATAGTTTGACATTTACCGATATTTCCGAAAAATCGACAGTCAAAACTGATCGTGTGTACCCCGCTTTAGAATATAGGGTTTTCGGAATATGTACAAAATATTTTCAATACACGTTGGTATAGCCCTCATTTAACCATACCGGCCGTTAGGATAAATTTTCCTACGTATTTTGTTGTAATTTGGCATTTGTTGTTCTTTGTAGATAGAAAACCTCTGTGCGAAATATAAGCAACATAGGTTTAGGTTTTGAAGTATTTAAAAGTTTAAAAACAAAACTTTCAATCGACTTTGGTCCATAATCATACCATCAATTTTATACAGAATGTCTTACATTAAGTTCAGATTGTCACTGCATTTCTATTTTTACCGTTTCATTTGCGAGAGCATTCTTAGTATCAGAGAAATCATCATTTGTAATGATTAGTAGATTAATTTTTTCAATTTCACTGTCGTTTTAAGTTTCCGTTTTTTTATTTCTGATTTTAAGAGTAAAATATAACTGTTTTGTAAAATATTAAGACTGATAGATTTGTGCATACCGGTTGTTCCTTACAAAAAATTATGAAACAAAATTGCAACTTTTAAATGCATTTTTTAAGGCGTTGCGAGGGGTAAATTGCGTTGGGTACTTATCAAACGAATTCAATAAAAAACACAAAGTAAAAAAGATTTTAATTTGCGTACTAAATTTGGTACCTTTGGTTTTGTGTGAACAGATAGATTTCTAAACTGATATTTAGTATTGGTGTTGAGATAAGGTGGTGATTTTAAAATATAGTTCTGTAAGTTTACAAATGGGGATCACTGGGGTTGCGTGAACACACAGAACTAGAAGCAAGCTCAATTTTTACAGATGGGTAGAGGTTTTGATAATTAGTGTTTTCGCGGTACGAATATTACTAAATGTTAATTAACATTAAAGTGCTGGTATTAGCTAACAAAGAAATAATTTTTTTTTTGCCTTCAAAAAATACAATACCATAAGATGCGAAGGGAAGAAGGAAGGGGAGACATATTTGCTTACGATTGTAGACTCGATTTACGTCAAACTATATCAGGAACGATTCGATTTATGTAGTTCTTTTTGAAAACTAAATACTAGATTTTTAGAAAAATAAATAGTAACACTCTTAACTGTCGTAAGTAGCATTACTGGCTTTAATTTTGATAAAAAAAAGTTGTAATGGGAAATGGAGACATTATATTGTGAATTTTGGTCAATTTATTTATTACCCACGGTGAAATATGAAGCTGGGATGTTGGTGTTTCAATAAAAAATGTGCTTTTTTCTTTTGTGTTGTGGTGAATCTATGTTAACGTTATGTAATGGTGAAATTTCCAAAAAAATTTGCAATTATTGTAGTATACATTAGGGCGCATCAATTATTCTAAAAGATGTCGCACAAAACGGGTTTTACGTTCATTAGTAGGATTCTGTAACTCATTTTTGCTGTTATCGATAATTGTCGGTAAAATTAAAATGCTTATAATTTCGATAATTAACGATTTTTTTTCGGTAAGTTAACGAGGAATAAAAAGTAGTCGCTGGCCTGTAGCGACACAAACAGTGATGTCAACTTTTCTTTATGTTTTTAGTCATAATTTTGCTATTTAATTTTACCGATTTTTGCCGGTAACAGCAAAAATGAGTTACAGAATCCCACTACGGGTTTGTTGTACCCTCAAATTACTCGACTTCGAAAAATAATTAATACAGTTTTCTAAAAATTAATTTATATTTTGTATATGATTAAATTCTTAATGATACTACACAAATATAAACAAAAATACATCATAAGACCTCTGCCCCCTATTAACTATTTGACAATATGTCTGTCCGTGTACTCGATAATTTGTAATAATTAGTACAAACGTTTCGAATTTTGATAGTTTCGAAAACATTTGTAGTTTGATATGAAGACATAGGTTACTAATTTTTACAGTAAAACACAAAAATTCCACTTATATTTGTTGGTAGTGCGAGGCTCAATATTTACCACATAGACACGCGGTTTCCTGTAGGGTTAATGTAGCGGTAGCGTCCATTTTTACGTTATAGACCCATTCAATAAATTTTGCTGCAAATTAAGTATAGCACACATTGACAAGCAAACCTGACAGTCATCGAGGTCTATTTCACGAATATCAAAGCCTAACTGAAAAATTTCTTTTGTAATATCTAAATAATACCGTATACATTGTATTTAAAAGGGTTTTCGCTAAATATTGTTATTTGCCGGAAAATGGTCCTAAAAGTACGTTGGCTATCATTTTTGATTGATAGTGTGTACTCCCCTTTAAGCGGGGTACACACGATCAATTTTGACTGTCAGGTTTGTTCAAGTAATCGGTTGCTTGCCGGTGTGGCCGTTCATTTTTGTCAGTCATCATAAAATATTTTGTGGTTGCTGGATAGTTTGACATTTACCGATATTTCCGAAAAATCGACAGTCAAACTGATCGTGTGTACCCCGCTTTAGAATATAGGGTTTTCGGAATATGTACAAAATATTTTCAATACACGTTGGTATAGCCCTCATTTAACCATACCGGCCGTTAGGATAAATTTTCCTACGTATTTTGTTGTAATTTGGCATTTGTTGTTCTTTGTAGATAGAAAACCTCTGTGCGAAATATAAGCAACATAGGTTTAGGTTTTGAAGTATTTAAAAGTTTAAAAACAAAACTTTCAATCGACTTTGGTCCATAATCATACCATCAATTTTATACAGAATGTCTTACATTAAGTTCAGATTGTCACTGCATTTCTATTTTTACCGTTTCATTTGCGAGAGCATTCTTAGTATCAGAGAAATCATCATTTGTAATGATTAGTAGATTAATTTTTTCAATTTCACTGTTGTTTTAAGTTTCCGTTTTTTTATTTCTGATTTTAAGAGTAAAATATAACTGTTTTGTAAAATATTAAGACTGATAGATTTGTGCATACCGGTTGTTCCTTACAAAAAATTATGAAACAAAATTGCAACTTTTAAATGCATTTTTTAAGGCGTTGCGAGGGGTAAATTGCGTTGGGTACTTATCAAACGAATTCAATAAAGAACACAAAGTAAAAAAGATTTTAATTTGCGTACTAAATTTGGTACCTTTGGTTTTGTGTGAACAGATAGATTTCTAAACTGATATTTAGTATTGGTGTTTGAGATAAGGTGGTGATTTTAAAATATAGTTCTGTAAGTTTACAAATGGGGATCACTGGGGTTGCGTGAACACACAGAACTAGAAGCAAGCTCAATTTTTACAGATGGGTAGAGGTTTTGATAATTAGTGTTTTCGCGGTACGAATATTACTAAATGTTAATTAACATTAAAGTGCTGGTATTAGCTTAACAAAGAAATAATTTTTTTTTTGCCTTCAAAAAATACAATACCATAAGATGCGAAGGGAAGGAGGAAGGGGGAGACATATTTGCTTACGATTGTAGACTCGATTTACGTCAAACTATATCGCGAACGATTCGATTTATGTAGTTCTTTTTGAAAACTAAATACTTGATTTTTAGAAAATAAATAGTAACACTCTTAACTGTCGTAAGTAGCATTACTGGCTTTAATTTTGATAAAAAAAAGTTGTAAATGGGAAATGGAGACATTATATTGTGAATTTTGGTCAATTTATTTATTATCCTGCTTTATACCATGGAGATTTTCCGCCAACGAACTAGCGGACATATGCTAGTATACTATAAAAATTGAAATCCAAGATGGCGGCCGCTACAAAATGGCGGATAACAAGCAGATACAATACTTTCTTTCCTTTGAGCTATAGCAATTTGTGCTTCATCCGAATTTCCATTTCCGCCTTTCTTTGTTGTTTGTGGCAAATTCAATTGTAGATTTTTGAGTATTTAATCTTCAAAATGTCAGTCACCGCACTCACTCGTTTTGTTAGAGCTTCGGACATATTTTTGAAATGTGTAGCATCCTTTGAACGGATTAATGAGTCCACATATAATGTCTACATTCTCGAAATTCGCAGTTCAGAATTTCAAAAATTGTGGCACAAAGTCAAGTGCGCTTATGACGAGTGCAGAAACTACCCTCGCCACATCCGAGACTGTGTAACGTACCAATTTCTATTGTTGTAGCAGATCGCCAAATATCATAAAATTTTATAAGGATACCCCAAAGAGAGGAGGACGTAGGAGCCATTTATAGAGCTAGCAAACAGTCGATGAGGGGTTCGTGTCCTTTCCCCTTGAGCGACTACTTTTGGTACAACATACTAAAATTATTATAGACTCCTGTTTTTTTCTAACTCGAAATTCTCGAAATGGACTAATTTAAAATAAAACAAAACCCCCTTTTTTACTTATACAAAAAAAAGGATATCCTTGAAAACGAAACCTTAGAATATTGGTTCTCAAGATGTTGCGAGAAACCTTGGCTTCTAAACCCTCCCTACCATAGGTTCTATTAGCCATATATTTTATAGAACCCCTAACGAAAGCCTAAAGTATTAAACTATACTATCTCCAAACCATTACCTTTTGAAAATGAAACACCCATAAAATTATCTAGAACCACAACATTTTCATTAAAATTTCAACATATGTAGATTTGTATTAATAGGGATTAGAAGGGAATAATTCTGAATTGTAATCATGCGCAGTTTTATATTCTGGTCTAAAGCTAATCTTCATAAGCAATTTGTATATGAGCTTCAAAATTATTGTATTATTCAAAGTATTGAATTGCAGATTTCGAATCTAAATCTAAAATTCCGCATAGGTAAAATTGCAAGGAAATTTTAATATACATCGAAACAATGAATAATTTTAGAAAAAAAATCCATGATAATTTAAATGTTTCTTATGTTCCACTACTAACATTTCGTCGGTGTCATGCTTAAGTGTTCCGTATGCCATTTGCCTGATTCGAGAAAAACTCAAGTTAATGTTTAAGGCCATACAGGATAAAAATGGTGCAATAATCCAATACATTAAGAGCTCAGTTCTACTTAACTAAACTCATAGAATATATCAGTAGTTTATTTTAGTCAGATATCTGTGATAGTCTAGAAGTTATGGCCAATTTTTATAATTGCAAAAAGTTGCTGAATTGTTCCATGGAATCTTTTTTTCATGTTTTTGGCAGTTTGTGTCACATAGAACACATTTTGTCACATTTCAACCAAAACACTTTTTATCAATCGTGTTCCACCTCCCTTATATGAAGTGCTACTGTGGAGTTTAAAAATCAGGACTTTAAATGAAACATTTATTTTTCTCATATAAATACAATAAGGACCATAATTAAAGGTTTCCTTAAGACTTATTTAAGCGGTTGCCTCCACTTATCACTACTTTTTTTGTGGTAAAAATTTCAATCGGACAAAACGGATTGATATTTTGCATTTCTAAGTAACATAAAACATTTAAACGCGATTTTTCTTGTAATACCATTTTTGTAGTCGGTTAGCTTCAAGTCGAATGAACGTTTTTGCGTATATTTTGTGTACTTACATCAAAATTTTGTCTTTAAACTAGGGATTTTTTGCTTAAACGATTGATAAATTTTCGTTTTCATGTAACAATACAATATTCAAAAATATTTGGATTTAGAAACTATTATTCTTCAGTTTTTAACCAAGTCCTTTAAACAATTTGTTCCATACGCCACACTTTTCCGTTACTTTGGCAAAATGGGCAATTTTTTGTTCCAAACGCCATCATTTTTGTTGCGGAACAATTCGTTTTTGTCTCTTTTTGTTCCATACGCCAAACGACATGGATATGGAACTAAAATGTTCAAAGTTGTTTTGTTCCATACGCCAGGCTTTACGGATATGGAACAAAACGACAAGATTTTTTGGGTCACAAAGCGGATATGGAACATACTGGCATCTGAATATCTCAGAAACTATAAGAGATAGAGAAAAACCGACCAAAAAATCTAAAAGGGCATGGTTCAAAACTTTGTAAGGTACCTTTATCTCAAAATGTCAAAAATGGCGTATGGAACACTTAAGCATGACACCGACGATTTGATTAACTTACTAACAATTATCTGCACACAAGCACATTCTTTGACTATTCTCATTATTTTTGTAAAATTGTTAATTTCAATAAAATAATTTTTATGCAACTTTTAGAAGTACTTCACTTTAGCTTAAGCTCAATTTTGTTTTCTGTCAGATGATTATTATTAAACGGTGTTTTTAAAGATCACTATTAGCAAGGCAAAACACTATGTATGAATAACCATATCAAAAACACTCACCACATGAATTGTCCACCGATGCACGAAGAGGGCCCTTTTCTACAGATGTCTGATGAGATTAAATATTGAATTCTTGGTTTTGCCTTAGCGTTTCTTAATGATATGTATGTTGACGTTCAACTTATATACTAGTCATCGTAATGCTAGACGAAAGATAATATGATTAACTTAAGACTATGATTTTGTTTTTTTTTTTAATGTGCGTAGGGAGCACTTGTTTCTCAAAAGTACATTACAGGTTTCTTTTTTTGTTCCAAGCTATGGAATTCTGTTGACTTAAATTTTGATATCCAAATTTCAGTATTAAGTTCCGTTTTTGCTTTTTGAATTGATAATGCTCCGTCGTTGATAATATGATATTACAATAAACTGATGTTTTAGCGCCTGATGATGATTTCGTCTTTTTCTTATTGCTCTGTAAAACGACTGGTACAGCGTAGTCAAATGCAATTAACAATTCTGTTTTTGGGGATTGCAGAGCGGTATTTAATGACGTCACATTAATGACTAACGTGTGATCGATTGATGGTCTGTTTGAAGTGTTGTTGTTGAACAGAAATTTTGGGGAGATCACTACCGTGGTTGTTGTTGTTATTCAATGTTGGTTTTTCTGGTCTGACTTAACAGAAATGTTGCTAAGCCTAGAGGTCATAAAATTTGCATACCAAACATCTGGTTATGTGCAGAAGCCTTTATCCAATATCAATGGCGCAGGTTTGGAAGGAACAATTTTTGAAAGACAAAACTCACAAGGCATATGTGAGAATTTAAGAACGGGGAATGTTTCTTCTTCCAACTTATCTTTATAAGGCAACAAGCCCCGGAAAAAAAATCTGATATTTTGGTAGTAGCAATAAATGCTCACAGAACTGGGAGGGATTATGGTAAAACGTTTGTATCACGTTTACCATTCCCAAAGACCCGGTTGGTTGACAATGTTGGTTTAACGAAATGTAATTGCCTGTGAAGTAAGAACATTTACAATCATACATTGCCATACGTTGTTTAGAAAAAATACTCACAGAACTCCGAAATATAATTAGAAAAGATTGTTAAGCAATACAACTAGAATTTTGATGCACTTATTGATATGCCAAATCACTTGGATGTTAAAGATAATTTTTACTGCACTTTTCTTACTTCGTTGTTTTAATACTTTTGCCAATGGAAAGGATGTTCACTCTTCGGTTTTTAGACAGGAAAGGAAGTTTATAATTACACCCATCAAAGGCGAAATGTCAGATTTAGTTGAATGTGAATAAAGTAATCATTGTTGTTATATGATAGAAACTGCAATAATGCATTTGTTGGCAATTGGTATCTTGGGGGTCAGCTGCAATGCGCTACAGTGATTTTCAAACTATAAAAGGTCAACGCGTTACAATTCAAAGTAAACTTAAAATTTAGAAAAAATATATTATTGTGTAAAAATAATAAGTTTACCAAATTATGAATGTTTGAAAGAAAACCAAAAATTAGGAAATCGAAAAAACCAGAGATGTGTATAATGGTTTTTGGAAATAATCCATTCAAAGAAAAACGACCATTAAAAAACCGGATAATTCTGTGCCCATGGTACGAAGAATTATCAGGAAAAAGGGAGTGGTTTTGTAGAGTTAGGGACGAATGTCCTTGGCGTGATAGGTTCCCTCAAGTTTACCGTTTAAGTCTTCTAAAAGGTAGTAGTTATTGCCAATTTTTTCACGGATTCTTGCCTTCAAAAACATAGGCGACAATTTTGCATTAAATTTTTTCTCAGCCGAACTTTGAGCAAATTTACGACGATATACTTCTTGGCCTATTTGAAAACTTTGTGGTTTTGATCGCAGGTTATATTGGTAAGTATTTCGATCGTGGGCATCTTTTATGAATTTTTTTATATCCAGATGCTTTAACTCCAACATATCATCTCTTGCTAAATGAAGACGGGACTCATTAAGACATTGCAAGTTCCGTAGTAATTGGTATGTAGAGGCATGTGTAATCATGTCTATTCCATAAAGTGCATGGTATGGAGAGGTGCGAATGGTCTCATGATGCGAATTTCTTAGAGCACAGCTAATAGCACTAATGTTGTCATCCCAATTTTGAGGGTCTTTCTTTATATATGCTCGTATGCCAGCTATATGGGAACGATTCACCCTTTCCGAGGCGTTACCCTGAGGTGAATATAATGCTGTGTATACATGCTTGACTCAATACCTGGTTCAAAAAAGCATTAAAGTCGTTCGCTCGGAATTGGGTTTTATTATCGCTCACGATGCTTTCAGGCACTCCATACATTTGGAAAATCTGGGTTTCTACGAAGTCGATTATTTATTTATTTATTCATATTTGTATAACATAAAGCCTTGGTTTTGAAGGATCTTAACTTGCATAACCAATGAAACTTACTAAAGTGGTCCAGGACAATGAACAGACCGACGAAACCTGACCTACTCCTAGGGTAGGGACCCAAAAAGTCTATGTATAGCCGTTAGAATGGCCGACACGAGATAATTTGGTTACCCATAGTGGGTTTCATAGCGAAGTTCGGCGCCTTCGTTGTTTTACAAGTTTCGCAATTTTTGACGTACTCGCGAAAGTCTTTCACCATGCCTGGCCAAAAGAAATTTCTTCGGAGTAATTGAAGTGTTTTCGTCATCCCTCCATGAGCACAAATGGGGGAATCATGGGCTCGATATAGAACGTCTTGGCGCAATTTTAATGGAATCCAAAGCTTCCAACACCGGTTCTCTTGTTCTTCTTCTTCCTCATAGTGGTCTGTCCGAATGTATATATAGTTATCTACCACTCTAATATCGGGGTATTTGGGCTGATTTGACAATACCTTATTTTTCAAGTCTTGGTAGTCGAGATCGGTAAAATGAGGAGATGTAAGATCTACCTCCGGTTCAGACAGCTCTATAGAGGATATATCAGGTTCTGGTATGCGCGATAAGGCATCGGGTACAAATTCTCTTTGCCCTTCCTATGACTTATACAAAAATTGTAGGATTGGAGTTTAAGGACCCACCTAGCCAGTCGGCCACTTAAGTCTGGCTGTTTTAAGAGCCAAACCAAGCTAGAGTGGTCCGTTATAACCTCAAATTCCTGCATTTCGATGTAGCAGCGAAATTTGTGGATGCTTCGATTGCAGCAAGACATTCGCGCTCTGTGACGCTGTAATTACGTTGGGCGGTGTTGAGTTTCCGACTCATGTAGGCGATTGGCCTCCCGTTTCCCTCGTCGTCCAGCTGAACGAGAACCGCGCCAATTCCGTAATTACTTGCGTCACAGTGCACATAAAATTTCTTGCTGAAATCGGGATTGGCTAGGACTGGTGCCGTTGTCAAAAGCTTTTTCACTGTGTCAAATGCCTCCTGAGCCTCTGGAGTCCAACAGAACTTTTTCTTTAGAGAAAGGAGATCTGAGATCGGGGCGACTACAGTGGAAAAGTTCTCGACAAACCGTCGATACCATCCCGCTAATCCTAAAAACCCTCTCACCTGTTTCAGATTTTTAGGTACAGGCCAGTTCAAAATTGTGGTTACCTTATCGGGGTCGGTGGATATGCCACCGTTACCGATGACGTAACCAAGATATTTAACCCGCTCAACACAGAACTTGCTTTTAGCTATGTTTATGGTTAAATTGGCTCTTCGAAACTGCGATGCAATTCGCATTAGCACATCTAAATGGCTTGGGAAATCCTCAGAGACTATAATTAAGTCATCTAAGTATCCAAAGACGCATTTTTTCAAGTCCTGGGGAATTTAATTGGTCCATTAGCCGTAGTTAGTCCAAAAGGCATCACCACAAACTGATAGAGAGGACGTGCGGGAATGGTGAATGCCGTATAGGCTTTCGATTCTTCCTCTAAGGCAATCTGCCAATAAGCATCTTTTAGATCTATTTTCGAGATCAAGTGGGCTTTCGGCAACCTAGCGAAAATCCCATCTATGTTGGGGAGGGGGTATGCATCTTTTTGCGTTACCGCATTTACCTTCCTCGCATCCAAGCATAGGCGAACTTTCCCTGGCTTTAAGACTAACCTCATGGGCGAGCTCCATGGGGAATTACACTTTTTAATTACCCCCAAATCTAGCATTCGATCGACTTCTTTATATATAATCTTCTCCACGGCGGGAGAGACCGGGTAAAATCTTTGTTTTATAGGACTTGTTTGACCTATATTTATTTTATGTCGTATCAGATTTGTCCTACCAAGACCTTGTTTCTCAAAGTTTGGAAACATAGAAATAAAAACGTCGAGTTTTGACCGCTGATCCGAAGTTAAAGGATAAATGTGGTCATTAGGTTCAGAGTCGAGTTTCTCGTCATGGCTTAATTCCGGTTTATGGAAATAAGCTGGAAAATTCTAATGATCCAGCAGGGTTTCAAAGGGGTTTCGAAAACATCAATGGAGCCTATTAGGTTGAGCACTAGGTTAAAGGACTTCCAAAAGTCTATACCCAGGATAAGCCTACAGGATATAATTGGAATAATAAACAACTTTATGGGTTTCGTCTGGCCTTTAAGGGATATGTCAACTTCAATCCAGCCTTTGAAGTCTTGGCTTTTTCCATCTGCCGTTCGAACTATTGACTTACACTTCATGAAATTGGCATAACGATGGAAAGGATGATTGGCCAAGTCTGCTCCAACACAGCTAATGTTAGCTCCTGTCTCTAATAACCCGTATTCATGAAATTCAAGGAATGTAACCTGCTCATACAATCTTTTATCTGACGGATTTGATATTATGGCCGAAATTAAAAATTTTCTAGCTATTTTCTTTAAACGGGAATATTTCCTATAACGTAACGTTGAACGTTTAGGTTTCTTGATGGAAGCCTACTGTAATTTCAGATTCATTAAATATAGCATTTCTCCTTTGCATGTATATTTCATGCCGTATATGTTACAAGGAAAAAGACTCTCAAAGGGAGTTTGTGCAAATTTAGTGTCATTAAGTGAACTGGTCGGAACGTCGTGTGGTATTTTATAAACAAAATTATTATTATTTGAAAGAGAATTGGTTTTGTCTGGTGGTGGCAAGATTTTTGTCGACTTCTTAGATTTTTGTGAATTTATTTCGTGGTATTGACCAGCTAAAGGTTCTTCTTGGGAAGATTTCCCTGCCGAAAATTCCTTTGGAACTTCAACATCGCCTCTGAACATGTGGTACAATTCGGCTTATAGGTATCTTTGGCTCCACAGCCATAACAGAATACCTTACTTTCATTTAAACAGTTTCCCATAAATGTCCTTTATCATCGCAATACCAACATCTATATTCATAAGACAAATTTTGAATTGCATTAATTGAGGGTGAAGTCTCCTTCTCAGATTCTAAAGGATAATCAGATATTTCTGATACATGCCTTTTTATGGGATTTGCATTAACGGATCTATTTGAGAGTTGTTTTCGAACATAATCGTCATTTAAGAAGTTCTCTCTCATATGAACTAACTTCCTAAGATGTGCTAGAGAATTTACGGGGATGTAGAGTAGCTCTTGGCGGATCTCTGGACGTAGGTTACGTGTCAAAATCTCGATAAGATCTAACTTGCAATAACCGCTTCGAAAAAGGAATCAAAGGACTCCCCAATCCTTTGTTTTCTATTACGTATCTCCTCTCGAATGTCAAATGAGGTCTTGAAATCTCGATACTGAAACTTAATGGCATCGCAGAATTCTTCCCAAACGATAGGAGTGGAATTTTTTCGGTACTGCCAGTACCATTCGCGGGCTTTCCCGGACAACAAAATATTTAAGTTTCTACAAATAAGTGAAAAATCACCATCAAAATTGTCTTCGGTTAAAGTCGTGACTATATAAAAACTCATCAACTGTTAACCCAGTTGGAGAGCCATCAAACTTAAGGTGCCAATTTTGTATTATAGTGGTTATCTTGTCTGGCTGTATAGGTAAGTTGGAGACTACAAAATGACTTGTCGAAGATGAAAGGCGAGATTGGGTATGAGCGTGAGATGGCCGAGCTACTCTTGGTGCACTGTTACTGTTGGAATTATTAGTAAAATTGGCAGACTCATTGATATGAACATGATTTTGATTCGTAGGATTAAGTCCAGGTTGGATATTGGGTAAAATATTAAGTCTGGTTAACAGATTGCTAACAACCATTTTTTGAATTTCTCCGTAGTCTACTGAACTATGAACAATTCGCTGTGGAAAAGGATGAGTATCCTTTTGCGAAGACTCATTGGTTTGGTTTTGGCGAGTAGGAGTCAAACTTGCTGCTCCTTGTAAATCCGCACTATAATCGAGTGAATTAGTTTGTTCTTGGAAAAGGTTCTTTACGGCACTTCGGGTATTATAATGTTTAGAAATTGCCCCTCTTCCTTTTCCTCTATTAGGTTTTGTTTTGGTTTCTGGTTTGGGTCCTAGAGAAATTATTCTCAAATCTTCCAAATTACATTGTAATTTGCAGGTGGGACATTCCGCTGTGGAAGATAAATGCTCTTCAATACACTTCCTGTGGAACGTATGTGAACATTGTTTCAAAGACAAACACTCCTGACCTTCAGATAGGAATGCATTGCAAATTTAGCATAATAATGCCTTAATTGTTTCTGTAAGGTCATTATTACTCCCGGTCTCGACATTAGAATTATCACCAATTGGATAATTGGGATTTGACTTTGGTGGTGGTGTCCGGTCTAACGACATTTTTGGAGGTATCTACTGTGCATGGAATTAAATTGATAATATCGGAGATTTCCTGATATTATTGAGAAAGCAGGTAAAGAAAAAAACTTATTTATCAACTTGTTGGTGTTTCATTTCCTAAGGTTCTGGATGAGGTGACAATAAGGTTCGGTTTTAAGGACATTGGTATCCAAATTGGTATGTGGATGTACTATACAAAAATATTTATTATACATTAGACCAAACCAGTCGAGATATATTACTATTTCATTCATATCTTCTAGTTAAGCGACGGATAGGGCTTTGACAATTGCAAAGACTTATTTTCCTGTCGGTTAAATAGCACTGATAGCAAAGTTCTAACCTATAATAAAAATTTCTGAAAAGTACAATAGCAAAACGTCGTCAAATACCTAAATATGAGACTAATCAAAAACTATATAAATCGTTTATCCACTCGGTTAGATCTCTCGATTAATTTCAAGGGTCTAAATTCCAGAAAGGCAACGAAATATACATCCTTTGAATTAGGTTCACTTTAGTTAAACAAGAACGTTATGCTGTAACTTTTAATCTATATTTTACACTATTGAATGAGCAAAAGAATTGTGATTACTTTCAAGCCGTTATGCGCAAGTGTTAAAGAAATTGGTCAAAATCAATTCAAGAAATTATACTCTCGAATCTGAATTCCAATATGTATTTTTACATTTAATATTTTCAGTTCTTTTTGCCCCATGATGGTCGCCATCTTCTAATATGTAACGTGCCAATTTCTATTGTTGTAGCAGATCGCCAAATATCATAAAATTTTAGAAGGATACCCCAAAGAGAGGAGGGCGTAGGAGCCATTTATAGAGCTAGCAAACAGTCGATGAGGGGTTCGTGTCCTTTCCCCTTGAGCGACTACTTTTGGTACAACATACTAAAATTATTATAGACTCCTGTTTTTTTCTAACTCGAAATTCTCGAAATGGACTAATTTAAAATAAAACAAAACCCCCTTTTTTACTTATACAAAACAAAAAAAGATATCCTTGAAAACGAAACCTTAGAATAATTGGTTCTCAAGATGTTGCGAGAAACCTTGGCTTCTAAACCCTCCCTACAATAGGTTCTATTAGCCATATATTTTATAGAAAGCCTAAAGTATTAAACTATACTATCTCCAAACCATTACCTTTTGAAAATGAAACACACATAAAATTATCTAGAACCACAACATTTTTCATTAAAATTTCAACATATGTAGATTTTTATTAATAAGGATTAGAAGGGAATAAATTCTGATTGTAATCATGCGCAGTTTTATATTCTAGTCTAAAGCTAATCTTCATTAACAATTTGTATATGAGCTTCAAAATTATTGTATTATTCAAAGTATTGAATTGCAGATTTCGAATCTAAATCTAAAATTCCGCATAGGTAAAATTGCAAGAAAATTTTAATATTCATCGAAACAATGAATAATTTTAGAAAAAAAAAAATCTATGATAATTTAAATGTTTCTTATGTTCCACTACTAACAGTTGATTAACTTACTGACAATCATCTGCCAACAAGCATATTCTTTGACTATTCTCATTATTTTTTTTTAAATTGTTAATTTCAATAAATTTACATATTGTCCAATTTGGCTATCTATTCAGATGATTATTAGCGGGATATAAGTTCTTTCTGTTAATTCATTATAATTTAAATTTTGTTACATTTGTTTTATATATGATGTAATTTTTAAAACTTTATCTGGTAAAAGTTGCATTTAGTAATAATCATCTTCAGTAACAATAGAAAATAATTCTATGCCTTGACTTCTTCTAAACTTTCACTTTAAGTAGTTGATATGGTTGATAAACAAATTTTCTATTTGTTTTTGGACCATATCGCTAACATCAGCAAATGCAACAACACAATTATTTTGATTTAATTTTTATGCAACTTTTAGAAGTACTTCACTTTAGCTTAAGCCCAATTTTGTTTTCTGTCAGATGATTATTATTAAACGGTGTGTTTTAAAGATCACTATTAGCAAGGCAAAACACTATGTATGAATAACGATATCAAAAACACTCACCACATGAATTGTCCAACGATGTACGAAGAGGGCCCTTTTCTACAGATGTCGGATGAGATTAAATATTGAATTCTTGGTTTTGCCTTAGCGTTTCTTAATGATATGTATGTTGACGTTCAACTTATATACTATTCATCGTAATGCTAGACGAAAGATAATATGATTAACTTAAGACTATGCTTTTGTTTTTTTTTTTAATTTGCGTAGGGAGCACTTTGTTTCTCAAAAGTACATTACAGGTTTCTTTTTTTGTTCCAAGCTATGGAATTCTGTTGACTTCAATTTTGATACCCAAATTTCAGTATTAAGTTCCGTTTTTGCTTTTTGAATTGATAATGCTCCGTCTTTGATAATATGATATTACAATAAACTGATGTTTTAGCGCCTGATGATGATTTAGTCTTTTTCTTATAGCTCTGTAAAACGACTGGTACAGCGCAGTCAAATGCAATTAACAATTCTGTTTTTGGGGATTGCAGAGCGGTATTTAATGACGTCACATTTATGACTAACGTGTGATCGATTGATGGTCTGTTTGAAGTGTTGTTGTTGAACAGAAACTTTGGGGAGATCACTACCATGGTTGTTGTTGTTATTCAATGTTGGTTTTTCTGATCTGACTTAACAGAAATGTTGCTAAGCCTAGAGGTCATAAAATTTGCATACCAAACGTCTGGTTATGTGCAGAAGCCTTTATCCAATATCAATGGCGTAGGTTTGGAAGGAACAATTTCTGAAAGACAAAACTTACAAGGCATATGTGAGAATTTAAGAACGGGGAATGTTTCTTCTTCCAACTTATCTTTCTAAGGCAACAAGCTCCGGAAAAAAATCTGATATTTTGGTAGTAGCAATAAAAGCTCACAGAACTGGGAGGGATTATGGTAAAACGTTTGTATCACGTTTACCATTCCCCAAAGACCCGGTTGATTGACAATGTTGGTTTAACGAAATTTAATTGCCTGTGAAGTAAGAACATTTACAATCATACATTGCCATACGTTGCTTTAGAAAAAATTTACTCACAGAACTCCGAAATATAATGTTTGTTAAGCAAAACAACGAAAATTTTGATGCACTTATTGATATGCCAAATCACTTGGATGTTAAAGATAATTTTTACTGCACTTTTCTTACTTCGTTGTTTTAATACTTTTGCCAATGGAAAGGATGTTCACTCTTCGGTTTTTAGACAGGAAAGGAAGTTTAAAATCACACCCATCAAAGACGAAATGTCAGACTTAGTTGAATGTGAATAAAGTAATCATTGTTGTTATATGATTAGAAACTGCAATAATGCATTTGTTGGCAATTGGTATCTTGGGGTCAACTGCAATGCGCTACAGTGATTTTCAAACTATAAAAGGTCAACGCGTTACAACTCGAAGTAAATTTAAAATTTAGAAAAAATATATTATTGTGTAAAAATAATAAGTTTACCAAATTATGAATGTTTGGAAGAAAACCAAAAATTAGGAAATCGAAAAAACCAGAGATGTGTATAATGGTTTTTGGAAATAATCCAATCAAAGAAAAACGACCATTACAACTGCATAGGCTGATGTTGTTTATGTCGTTGAGGAAAATTATGGGACATCCTACACTGCCTTTATCTGGTGTTTGTCCACCATTGGCAAGCATCATAAACGCCTTAAGTCTTCAGGCACTGAAACTAACTCACTTGCTATAGTTCCACCAATCTCACCACCTCCTCTCAATTCTAGTTTGGATAAGAGTTCTCCACCTAGTATTTTGTTGAATGTTTCTCCAGTAGCACCCCATCTAATCTGTTAGTGGACACAATTGTGTCGTCGGTTCCTGTGCAGTCTACTTCTTCCTCCGTACCGGCTCCACCTGAAACTTCTTGCAACACTTGCAATTGCTCTAGTGACTCTGTCGGTACCAACAGCTTTTTGTTGCCACCCCTCCCACCAAAAATATTTGGCGTTGTTATTCCTACTCGTTTTATTTTAAAACCCTTTGAAAATGTTCATTGGCAAATTTGCAATAACAACACTCCATCCAAATTCTCATTCCTTTGGTTTATTTGTTGTACAGATCGTCCATCGCTAAGGGGTAGTTTACACTATATGTAAATGTCATATGACATGAAATTTTCCATCGTTATATTTTCGCTAATATGTGCAATATTGGAGATTTTCCTTATGCCATTTACTCTGTGCGTCCACACCAGCAAAAATGTAATAGAATTACGTCTTCACATAGCCTGCGTGGGTGGATATGGCATGTTTTTATTTCGTGTCATATGACATTGATATATAGTGTAAACTACCTCTAACCAAACACATTCGTTTGTTCTATTCTCCTACCTTTGTCTAATAGGTAATTCTACTAATTTAAGAAATTACATAGTAATTCTACCAACAATGTTCCCGCCTTTTTAAGCGTCCCTTAAAAAATTCTACTGATCCTCAGCACTCCCTTGCTTGGTCCTTTGCAACGTCTGCTATTCAGTGGGAGCTTCGCTGTCACACATAGGCATTTCTCTGCTAGCGTCGCTTGTGTGGTTAGCACTGTGGGGTAAAATAGCTCAAATTGTTTTTTTAAATGGTTTTATTTAGCTCACCCCGTTTGTTTTATTATTTATTCTTGGGTGAAATTTAGTAATTCAAATTTCACCCTCTTCCTGTCAACCGATTAATCTGAAATTTTGTATACACTTTGGATTTTGGTGACAATACAATTATGTTTATTCATTATCATTATAAATTCAAGATGGCCGCCGCTACAAAATGGCGGATAACGTAGGTTTTATCAATCCCATCAATATGGGTATCAAATGAAAGGGCTCAACAAGCAGAATACAATATACTATAAAAAATTGAAATGCAAGATGGCGGCCGCTACAAAATGGCGGATAACGTAGGTTTTATCAATCCCATCAATATGGGTATCAAATAAAAGGGCTCAACAAGCAGAATACAATATACTATAAAAAATTTAAATGCTAAATGGCGGCCGCTACAAAATGGCGGATAACGTAGGTTTTATCAATCCCATCAATATGGGTATCAAATGAAAGGGCTCAACAAGCAGAATACAATATACTATAAAAAATTGAAATGCAAGATGGCGGCCGCAACAAAATGGCGGATAACGTAGGTTTTATCAATCACATCAATATGGGCATCAAATGAAAGGGCTCAACAAGCAGGATACAATATACTATAAAAAAATTGAAATGCAAGATGGCGGCCGCTACAAAATGGCGGATAACGTAGGTTTTATCAATCCCATCAATATGGGTATCAAATGAAAGGGCTCAACAAGCAGAATAAATATACTATAAAAATTAAAATCCAAGATGGCGGCCGCTACAAAATGGCGGATAACGTAGGTTTTATCAATCCCATCAATATGGGTATCAAATGAAAGGGCTCAACAAGCAGAATACAATATAGTATAAAAAATTGAAACCCAAGGTGGCTGCCGCTACAAAATGGCGGATAACGTAGGTTTTATCAATCCCATCAATATGGGTATAAAATGAAGGTGCTCAACCAGTAAAATACAATGTACTATATAAAATTAAAATCCAAGATGGCGGCCTCTACAAAATGGCGGATAACTTAGGTTTTATCAATCCCATCAACATGGGTATCAAATGAAAGGTCTCTACAAGTTGAATACAATTTACTATGCAAAATTGAAATCTAAGATGGCCGCCGCTACCAAATAGCTGATAACAATTTTTTATCAATCCCACCAATATGGGTATCAAATAAAAGGGCTTGACAAGAAGAATACAGTGCACTATACAACCTCAATATTTAAGATGGGCGCAGCCACTAAATGGCGTATAATTAAGATTTAAATTTAGAAATTGAATCTGTAATTTAGGTATCTGATTAATCCAGCATGAATCCACCACCCAAGTTAAGATTTTTTATCGTGTTGAGGACTGTGTGGCGTTAGGTTGGCTAAAAATGATACGTCGTTAGCGGTACAGTTGAACTTCATTAAACTAACGGGCAAGAAACCTTGCAATAATGAAGCGCTAAATGAATTTAACAGAATGCGAAATAACAACTAAAAACTAGAAAATAAAAATAGGTAAAAAACTTTTTAAGTTAAACGGTTTTATGTTAAACATACATTGTAATGTTTAATATAAATGTACTAAAAACCAAAAAATAATAAAATAGATACAGTCGTGGGAATTATAAACATATGCATAGACTAGACTAAAATGAAACCGTGGGGCACGTCAATTGTCTACAATCGTTGATTAAAATGTTTGTTTTGTAATGTTACACTATAATTAGGCAGTTGTTCAACCGACAACGATGGACGTGTGATAAGTAGGGCTAGAATGTGGAAACAAGCTAGCAAGCTCGATTATAAGCGAGTTTTAGGGTTTCATAGTGGTGAGCGAGTAGTACTTTGTCGATTAAAGACAAACTACGAGCAGTGGAACGATTCCTCGCCAGCCAGCATTGTGAATGTCCAACGATAAACTAGTTGAAACATATCTTTTATTTACATGGAGTGTATAACTATTGGAATTTCCATGAGCAAGAAAATAGTAAGTAATTTCCTCACCGTCTGCGGGCCAACAGCCTAACGACGAATTAAACGATTTTTCTATCGCACATTAAGTCGATAATTTGTAGACAATTGACGTTCCCCACGGTTTTATTTAAGTCTAGTCTATGCATATGTTTATAATTCCCACGACTGTATATATTTTATTATTTTTTGGTTTTTAGTACATTTATCTTAAACATTGCAATGTATGTTTAACATAAAACCGTTTAACTTAAAAAGTTTTTTTTTACCTATTTTTATTAATAATTAATTTTGAAAATTATTTTCCGATAATTTTTTAAAGTATATTTAATTTGCAGCAGGGTTTTCGGAATTTTTGGACAAATTCACCCTACACTCGGCATTTATGGCGCCTATTTAGAGCAGAGAATATATGTGAAAAATACTTGTTTTTCGACAGTTTAATATTCTTTTCCGCAATATTTGTTAAATATTTTAGAAAATTCGTTGAGTCTCCGTAGGGGTTGCGGTAGTTTTGGACAAATACGCCCTACTTTTGGCATATTTTGCACAGTACGTGTCAAACGAACAATATAAATTTCACACAAATTATTTAATTTGCGTTTATTTTTTGGTGTGAAACTTTATTTTTCGCGACAATAACTTATTTTTCGGACATATTTTTGAAATGTGTAGCATCCTTTGAACGGATTAATGAGTCCACATATAATGTCTACAATCTCGAAATTCGCAGTTCATAATTTCAAAAATTGTGGCACATAGTCAAGTGCGCTTATGACGAGTGCAGAAACTACCTCACGACATCCGAGACTACACAGGCTGATGTTGTTGATGTCGTTGAGGAAAATATGGGACATGCCTATATCTGGTGTTTGTCTACCATTGACAAGCATCATAAACGCCTTAAGTCTTTAGGCACTGAAACCAACTCACCTGCTATAGTTCCACCAATCTCACCACCTCCTCTCAATTCTAGTTTGCATAAGAGTTCTCCACCTAGTATTTTGTTGAATGTTCTTCCAGTAGCACGCCCATCTAATCTGTTAGTGGACACAATTGTGTCGTCGGTTCCTGTGCAGTCTACTTCTTTCTCCGTACCTGCTCCACCTAAAACTTCTTGCAACACTTGCAATTGCTCTAGTGACTCTGTCGGTACCCACAGCTTTTTGTTGCCACCCCTTGACTTCGAAGTCTTTAGTGGAGACTTTGTGTCTTGGCCCACCTTTATTCACCACCATATTTGTCAATAATTCGCAGCAATATACTATAAAAAAATTGAAATGCAAGATGGCGGCCGCTACAAAATGGCGGATAACGTAGGTTTTATCAATCCCATCAAAATGGGTATCAAATGAAAGGGCTCAACAAGCAGAATAAATATACTATAAAAATTAAAATCCAAGATGGCGGCCGCTACAAAATGGCGGATAACGTAGGTTTTATCAATCCCATCAATATGGGTATCAAATGAAAGGGCTCAACAAGCAGAATACAATATAGTATAAAAAATTGAAACCCAAGGTGGCGGCCTCTACAAAATGGCGGATAACTTAGGTTTTATCAATCCCATCAACATGGGTATCAAATGAAAGGTCTCTACAAGTTGAATACAATTTACTATGCAAAATTGAAATCTAAGATGGCCGCCGCTACCAAATAGCTGATAACAATTTTTTATCAATCCCACCAATATGGGTATCAAATAAAAGGGCTTGACAAGAAGAATACAGTGCACTATACAACCTCAATATTTAAGATGGGCGCAGCCACTAAATGGCGTATAATTAAGATTTAAATTTAGAAATTGAATCTGTAATTTAGGTATCTGATTAATCCAGCATGAATCCACCACCCAAGTTAAGATTTTTTATCGTGTTGAGGACTGTGTGGCGTTAGGTTGGCTAAAAATGATACGTCGTTAGCGGTACAGTTGAACTTCAATAAACTAACGGGCAAGAAACCTTGCAATAATGAAGCACTAAATGAATTTAACAGAATGCGAAATAACAACTAAAAACTAGAAAATAAAAATAGGAAAAAACTTTTTAAGTTAAACGGTTTTATGTTAAACATACATTGTAATGTTTAATATAAATGTACTAAAAACCAAAAAATAATAAAATAGATACAGTCGTGGGAATTATAAACATATGCATAGACTAGACTAAAATGAAACCGTGGGGCACGTCAATTGTCTACAATCGTTGATTAAAATGTTTGTTTTGTAATGTTACACTATAATTAGGCAGTTGTTCAACCGACAACGATGGACGTGTGATAAGTAGGGCTAGAATGTGGAAACAAGCTAGCAAGCTCGATTATAAGCGAGTTTTAGGGTTTCATAGTGGTGAGCGAGTAGTACTTTGTCGATTAAAGACAAACTACGAGCAGTGGAACGATTCCTCGCCAGCCAGCATTGTGAATGTCCAACGATAAACTAGTTGAAACATATCTTTTATTTACATGGAGTGTATAACTATTGGAATTTCCATGAGCAAGAAAATAGTAAGTAATTTCCTCACCGTCTGCGGGCCAACAGCCTAACGACGAATTAAACGATTTTTCTATCGCACATTAAGTCGATAATTTGTAGACAATTGACGTTCCCCACGGTTTTATTTAAGTCTAGTCTATGCATATGTTTATAATTCCCACGACTGTATATATTTTATTATTTTTTGGTTTTTAGTACATTTATCTTAAACATTGCAATGTATGTTTAACATAAAACCGTTTAACTTAAAAAGTTTTTTTTTACCTATTTTTATTAATAATTAATTTTGAAAATTATTTTCCGATAATTTTTTAAAGTATATTTAATTTGCAGCAGGGTTTTCGGAATTTTTGGACAAATTCACCCTACACTCGGCATTTATGGCGCCTATTTAGAGCAGAGAATATATGTGAAAAATACTTGTTTTTCGACAGTTTAATATTCTTTTCCGCAATATTTGTTAAATATTTTAGAAAATTCGTTGAGTCTCCGTAGGGGTTGCGGTAGTTTTGGACAAATACGCCCTACTTTTGGCATATTTTGCACAGTACGTGTCAAACGAACAATATAAATTTCACACAAATTATTTAATTTGCGTTTATTTTTTGGTGTGAAACTTTATTTTTCGCGACAATAACTTATTTTTCGGACATATTTTTGAAATGTGTAGCATCCTTTGAACGGATTAATGAGTCCACATATAATGTCTACAATCTCGAAATTCGCAGTTCATAATTTCAAAAATTGTGGCACATAGTCAAGTGCGCTTATGACGAGTGCAGAAACTACCTCACGACATCCGAGACTACACAGGCTGATGTTGTTGATGTCGTTGAGGAAAATATGGGACATGCCTATATCTGGTGTTTGTCTACCATTGACAAGCATCATAAACGCCTTAAGTCTTTAGGCACTGAAACCAACTCACCTGCTATAGTTCCAACAATCTCACCACCTCCTCTCAATTCTAGTTTGCATAAGAGTTCTCCACCTAGTATTTTGTTGAATGTTCTTCCAGTAGCACGCCCATCTAATCTGTTAGTGGACACAATTGTGTCGTCGGTTCCTGTGCAGTCTACTTCTTTCTCCGTACCTGCTCCACCTAAAACTTCTTGCAACACTTGCAATTGCTCTAGTGACTCTGTCGGTACCCACAGCTTTTTGTTGCCACCCCTTGACTTCGAAGTCTTTAGTGGAGACTTCGTGTCTTGGCCCACCTTTATTCACCACCATATTTGTCAATAATTCGCAGCTCTCGAATGTTGAACGTCTGTATTACTTAGTGCAGAAAACCACCGGTGAGGCACGCAAAATCGTTTCGAGATTTCTACTCATCAATTGTAGTTTCCAGTTAGCGTGGAAAGCATTGACGGATACGTACGATAATAAACGTATCCTGGTGAAAAATCATATACAGCAACTGTTCAATCTCCCTTCATTTGCTAAGGAAAGTGTATCGGATTTGAAACCTATTCAGAGTGGAATTAGTAGTTGCCTTGCTGCAATGGCCGTCTATGACGTCATCCCGGATCATTGGGATCCAATAGTTGTTTGCAGCGTTTGCCAAAATTGACTTTGACTCTGTGGGAGCAAAGCATCAAAAACAAGTCGTCGTTACCTTCTTGGAGGGACTTTCCTCACAGAGAGGATACAAACATTATTGTGCATTCAAAACTTGTATGGAAATCAGGTCACAAAGGTGTTAACCAAAAAAGTTGTTTCACTTTGCTCCCCACAAAAATTGTTGTCCAAATCAAAAACTCGATCTAATAATTAATTTATGAAATCTATTTGCCCCATTTGTCCTAATCAGAGCCATGTTCTACGCCTCTGCCCCCAGTTTGTAAAACTATTATTTGAGGACAAATTCTTGATTGTGAAAAAGCATAATTGTTGCATAAAGTGTTTATCTCGTGGTCATGCTGTTAAGAAATGTAACAGCAAACATAGTTGCAACTCTTGCAAGCAAAGGCATCACTCCTACTCCACCGACCACACATTCGAAAAGTTGTTGCCTCGCCAGCGTTGTCGCAACCAAGCTCCGATCCGGCTCTTACATTGTTCAAAAGTCCAGAATTTGCTTCAACTCTGTTAAAATCACCATCTCCGGCTTTTACGAAGGTCAACAGTCGAGTATTTAGCCCTTCTTTGTCGCGCTCAAATACCTCTCCGGCTTTTACCAGGGTCAAAAGCCGAGTATTTAGCCCTTTTTTGTCGCGTCCATCCTCCTCTCCGGCTTTTACTGATGTCAAAAGTCGAGTACCGCGTTTGTTGGATCGGTCTTCGGACAACACCAAACTCTTCCTCAGATAGCATCGTCCAAAGTTTCAATTGTGTCAAAGAAACGTAATAAAACTATTGGGTTTTCTACTTGGCCTGCTGGATCTTGTTCCAGTAAAACAAAGTCTGGTACCCCAAGAGAAGTTTGTTCTCTTCAGTTGTCTTCCCTTAAAAATACCTCTAGCATTGTTGAAACTAAAGCATTAGTCCTGCATAATGTAAAGGGGAAATCGGTCTTCCCTCCCCCTATTCGTAACTTGAAATCTCAGATTCCTAATCTTGTTTTAGCAGATTCGTTTGATGACAGCCCAATAGATTTGCTACTTGGCGCTGATCTATACCCTAAAATTCCTCTGCGGATACCGTAGAGCGCAAATGCCAACGAGCGGTGGTTGTTGAGTTTTCTCGCATTGGAATATGTAATTGTAATAGTATAAATCGACTCAGATCCTCTGCGATCACTGCAATCCTCTGTGATTGCAAGAACCTCTGCTGTCACTTGTCGACCAATCTTTGAAGCTTTAACTTGTCGTGTATTAACCAACCGTCTCGCATTAATACTAACCGGCCTCCGTCGCCACTCCAGATTACAATTGGTAATCTTCGTTGTTACTAACAGGCCTCTGTCGCCACCCCAGATTACAAGGTAATCTTTGTTGTTGTTTGAAAATAAATACGATCAATAAACGGCAATCATCATATTTATATTAAAAACTGATACTGCTTTTGTTGTTTTATTTTCTTTTCACCCCCACTGCTCCTCAAACGGTATCCTAAGCTATCGTTGTAAATACCTATGGATTTCCCCTCCCTCACCTAAACATCCAGAATTTAGAAAACTCTCTTCGGAAGACCGATTCTCACTAGCAAAACGACACAAGCTTTAGATTAATTGTCCTTCTCGAGGTCATGACGTTAGGAATTGTACTAGCTCACACAGTTGTCAAGGTGCAACAAAAATCATCATATTTTACTTCGTCATGACACGGTACAAACTAACAGTTCCAATAATAGAACGACGACCTCACAACCCCCTTTGTAATCAAAATTTTTTCCAACCACTTCCCAATCCAGTTAATCTAACCCAAATACCGCTACAATGTCATCAAGGGCTCAATTCTGTTTTTATGAAAATGTGAAATGAAAGCCTTTATAAAGGAGAAAACAATCAAATGAAAAACATTGTAAAGAAAATATTTTTCATTTCAAATTTTCATACAACAAGAATCCAGTCCCAGGTCAAATTTGAAGCTCAAATAGGCAGGTATTCCATACTTCGCTATGGTGAACCTTGTTCACCGGGGTATTACGTATCCATCTCGTGCTCTAATAGATCCTCCTTCTGAAGCCTCATTTATAACAGAAAGGTTACAGCAGCGTCTTGGTATAGCCAGATCGTCCACTCAAGCTACAATATCAGGAGTAAATCAGGCTGTTTCAGTAATGTCACGGAAATCGTGTTATTTACGTGTAGGTTCCCCTGTAGATACTACGCTCTTTATGGAAATGACAGCATTGGTAGTTCCAACTATTTCAGACAATTTTCCTTCTTTCTCCATTAGCAGAGAACTTGCCTCTAGAATGCAAGGGAATAGAATCCAATATATTAAGTTCATTGGTCGCAAAGAAAACCTATTTCGGCTCCAGTCCCTAATATACCGCTTCTTCTAGCAACGTTCTCAACAAACGTTAAATACTCCCACAAAGAGAAGCTTAACGAGACTCTACTTCGTTTCTGTCTCTTTCAGACCAATTTTGTGAGGATCACTGCAAACGAACCACATAAAAGCATTCTTCGTATTGAGGCATTACTCCTTAGAAAACCAGAAGTTAAGGATATATACGATGGGGTGGTTCGTGAATATTTAGAGTTAGATCATATGAGGCAAGTTCCGATAACGTCGAGAAACTATACTGTTTGTTATTTGCCCCATCACCCTGTTATCAATGCCGATAAACAAACAACTAAATTACGGGTCGATTACGATTCGCTTCTGTCTACGGTGGCACATAAATGGCATAATTTCGTTGAAACTTATCATGACGTTAATTCGATTCAAATACATCGTACCACCGATCAAATCAATTTCACTCGAATAGAATTATGTGGTGCAGTTTTAGCTTCAGAACTGTATAAATTGATTGTAGCTGAAACTGGTATATATTTTCGTAAAGTCTACTTTTGGACCGATTCCACGATCGTCCTTTCCTGCTTAAAGAAATCCCCTTCCACATGGTCCTCTTTCGTTGCAAATATGGTATGTAGGATATATGAAAATTTTGGTCAAATAATTGGTGTCACGTACGATCTGAAGACAATCCTGTTGACTTAGGCAGACGAGGACTTTCACCGTCAGAGTTTTCAGTGTCATCATGGCATGGACCAAAATGGCTTCGTCAGGATTCTTTTCAGTGACATATTCAACATACTCCTGTTTCTGATACGACCATTTCTTTTTTTTCGGAACATAAGGATATATTCGATGATTATTCAGACCTAGATACGCTACGCGCTGTTGCAATGATCTATCGTTACTTTCATAAAATTCATCCTTCACATAAAGGTCAAAATACTTTCGATGGGAAATATCTTACAGCCACTGAAATAAGAAATGCTGGATTACGTCTTGCTGTAGTAGCTCAGAAGATTGATTTTCCAGATGAGTACTATTGTTTATTAAATAAAAAACCATTGAGTTCAAAAAGTTCTCTGCACCCTTCAGTCCTATGCTAGATGATATGGAAGTCAAGGCGCTTAGTCCAACATTGCCTCTTGGAGAGAAACATCCAAATATATTACCCTACAATTGCAGATTTTCCCTTCTTTTGGTAGAATACTTCTTCCGTATTTCCTTTCCGGAGGAATTCAATTAGTTTTACGTATGTTACGCATGCAACATAGTTGATTCGTAAGGTTACAAGAAAATGTAAACCTCGCATTTTAGAAAAGAAAAGGTCATGTTCTCAAATAATGGTATCTCTACCTCCGGAGAGAACTGTCCTTACCGGAACATTTGCCACTACAGGTTAAAATTTTGCTGGTCCTTTCGATCTCAAGTGTTTTACAGGTCGTTATTGTAGAATTACGAAAGGCTATGTATGTGTATTTGTTTGCTTTTCTACGAAAGCTATACAACTTGAAGTCACCTCAGATTTGTCGACGACAGAATTTTTAGAGGCGTTTCACAGATTTATTTCACGCCGTAATTGCCCAATGTTACCAATTTCGTTGGCGCTTCGAGAGAATTTCAGCGTGATTTAAAGGCTGTAGTGATAGGGTTTGTTCACAATATAACTATCAGAAACTCCCATGAAAATTAATCCCAGCTTGAGCAACACATATGGGTGGGGTCTGAGAAGCTGAAGTTAAAGTTTTAAGTTGCACTTTAGGAAACACGCTAGCAATCAAATATATACTTTATATATATAAAGCGAGTCTAAACTCTCGCCCTCTATGTCCGATGAATGATAGTCTCCAATTCTTGCTCTTAATTGACGAAGCTCCGTTGAATATCATGAATCGGTACCGTAAAATAAAAGCGCTTACTTAAAAATTCTGCCAACGGTGGAAATAAGAGAACCCGAAAAGTCTCCATAAACGGTATAAATGGCAGTACCCGCAGCGCGATACACAAACGGATGATAACGTAGTAATTCGATACGAATAATTACCTCCCACATCGTGGACCTTAGGTCGCGTAATTAACGTTTATCGCGGTAGCGACGGTCACGTTCGAGTCACCGATATACGAACCGAAAACGGAATTGTAAGACGACTTGTAGTAAAGTTGGTCATTTTGACCAATTAAAATAAATGAATTGTTAATTCTCTTAACGGACTCCCTATCCTTTCATGGAATGGAAAACATTGGTAATGCGGTTTTTTTACGGACTGTATTTTACATAACGATTGTGACTTTTTAGAGATCATAATTTTGTACACATGGTGCGAAACATAGAGAAATTTCAATGCAACACAGTGATATGGATATGAAAAATAAAATTTTGCCGTGCAGAAGGAATTACATATGGGCGAAAAAAACTGACAGTAAAATAAAGACCGTGTAAAAACCGCATAAGATGGCCGCTACTCTTCCCGACTATTAGGATCTCAACCCCATGTCTGACGAGGAGAGAGAAGTCAACGTGACAATGGCCCCATCTCAGAAGGTATCGCCAAACCCTGCTTTGGAAACGACCTCAATAGAGCCAGGTCCTACGACTGAGCCAACAGAGGCTGACACTCCCATGCAGGAGATTCCACCAGCGCAACTCTCAGAAAAAGAAGAGGTAATGATCCAGGCCGGGAGCACTGAATCCGTCTCTCCCGCAGAGGAAATAACTGGTTCCGGTGGAAAACCTGTTGGCGCCCATCCAGATGCAACGCGGGGTGCTCAAATGTCCAAAGAATACGGACTCAAATACCGGTTTAAAAGCGTCGAAATACCCTCTTTGCCATAAAGCATCCATTGAGGCGGTGCAGAATACTCCGAGGCATGTCGTTAGAGAAAAAGGTCAGGACCTTGGTCTCTCTACACATCTGCTCCAACTGCCTTTGCGCATCCCACTCTTTCCGAGAATGCACGAATGAGCAGAGGTCTCGAGAATGCAATGAGTAGCACCACACTCTTCTGCACCACTGTTCGTCACGAGAGGAGTCTTAGAACCTCCGACACCTTCATCCATCTTCTTCGGATCTGTCCATCTCGACACGTCCGCCTGCACTTCCTTGTCCGACTGTAGTGAGGTACAACCCTACACACACATTCAGCATCCAACCAATGGTGACACTGGGGCCCACCTTGGTGTTGTATGGCTGGCGTTATCCAGTACGGGCGCTGTTGAACCTGTGTGCTGGCAACAGCCGTATATGCCGGTCGCTGGTGGAGTCAATGTGGCTCTCTGCGATCAATGTCGAACAAGACCAGTATTGTCCTCTTAAGTTGAAATAAGCCACAAACATACCACCTACTTATTTCCACAACAATTTATTTAACTCTCCATCTCTCACTGTTAAATCGTAGTCGTTGATCTGTTTGTCGAGTAATTCCTTTTTATTTTTTGATAGCGTCCGTCTATTCAATAATAAATATACCAACAATATTTGCCTCTCCATCTCTCACTGCTTGGTCGTTGGTCTGTTCGTAGCGAGGCAGTCTTTCTCCCTTTTGTCTGGTATTCGTTATTCACCAAGGTACAGTGGGAACAGAGTTTCACTGATAAGTCGTCCTTATCGTCATGGTCTCAGCTCGATTTTTTCTCACGGATAGAATTCAGAAGCTTGCCTGTTTGCGTGACATAAAATGTATAGATTCTTCAAATTCTCCAAATAAACGCAACGTTAAGGCCCATTTGGCGAAACCTTCTCCTAATACTGCAAAATCAAATTCGAAGCATCGTTGTGTTGTACATATGTTCAAATGAAAACCATGCGCTCTACTCTTGTCCCCGTTTTAGACAGTTGACTTTCGAGCAAAAACTTATTGTTGTAAAAAAGCAAGGCTTGTGTTTTAATTTTTTGTCAAGAGGCCACTCGGAAACTGTCCTAGTACACACAGTTGCTATGTATGTCATGAAAAGCATCACACTCTCTATTAGTAGTATAACGTCAAATGTAACGCCTCCGGCTCCAGCCCCTAGAACTCCACCAAATTCCCTCTCAGATAATGTTGAGTCTACCTCCACTGGCCCTAATCAAAGTGTAGTAACCCGTCAGGTTTATCACACATCTCAGAATTCTAACGTTCTGCTTGGTACTGCTATTGTTTATATCGTTCACAAAGGAAATTTTTACCCAATTCGAGCCCTCATTGACCCTGCGTCTGAGGCTTCCTTTATAACTGAGCGCCTTCAAAATTGATTACAATTGTCAACTCGTTCCACCCTTGCGAACATTTCTGGTGTAAATGGTTCCTCCTCAGTTATCTCCAGAAAAAACTGTCGTATTTGTATAGGTTCTCCGCTGAGTTCCTCCGTTTTATTGAAAACTGACCTCAAGATATCTGGAAATCTTCCTTCCTTTGCTGTTGATCCTGCTTTTTCTCCAAACGTCTCGATTGCCGTCGTGTGGATATGTTGTTAGGTGTGGATTTATATCCTCAAATATTGTTGCCGGGGGTACAGTAAAACATCGTGGGTTCTCATTTGGCGCAAATTACTGTTTTCGACTGGATAGTTTCTGGTCCCATCTTGCGGGTATTCAGTACAATTCTGCAGGTTTTTTACGAAGACAGTCTTAATAAAACCCTTCTGCAGACTAGAAAGCGCAAAGTACTTTCGCCATTAGGCACGTTCAGCAAGAAGAACTATAGGCCCATATGTACGAGAAAGTCAGAAGGTTGCTATGTTGGCACGCTACGCACCTGTGCTGAAGTTCCTAAAAATTTCCAGTTTGCTAGAAATGGAAATATGGGATTAAGAAAATCCTACCTCATTTCGACTTAGCTCATACCCCATCACCCCGTTGTTTATATTGGAAACCAAACCTCCGAAGGAATATATCTGTTTGCTCTTGTGTCCTGTAAGTTGTTGCTCAGATTCTTTCCTTTGTAAAGGCAATTGGAAGGAAGCATGCCTATAAGGGCTATACTTGATCCGTGTTGTCAAGTAAGTCAGGTGTCCGCGTCTCTGGTAGCTGAACTAAATTGTAGAGTTGGGCAATCTTGTTCCTTTTGCGGTTCGATCCGTTCCGAAAAAGGAACTAGGCCGTTCAGTTAGTTCCATAGTTCCTTTTATTACCAACCTTTATATGTATAACCACACTCATACTCGTTCACTCAGAGCAAAAGAGCAAAAAGAATGGGAGAAAAACGAACGAGGGAACAAAAGGAACTAGCTGAAACGCAACTAGTTGAACCGCATAGTCGGAACTAGTAGCGGTCGTTCCTTTTGAGGAGCAGTTCCTTTGAACTAGTTCGTTCCGGAACGACACAACTCTACTTAATTGGCCATTAACGGAAACTGACAAAATGGACCACGCGGATTTCTTAATAATGTCAAGATTTGATTCGGTCCACAGGCATTTTGTTACGGCTAGGGTCGCGAACATAACCCGCGGTGTAACACCCCCGTCTATTCGCGAATCATTTGCTGGCCTGGAACTAGCTAATCCTACCTTCGGTCGTTCTGGACCAATAGCAATTGTTCTAGGTCCAGAAATTTAGTCGTAAGTCATCTCGCCCAGAATTATTACCCAACCAGGTCTCCCTACGGCCCAGTATACAACGTTTGAATGGGTAATATCGAGTTCAGTACAACTATAAAAAAATAGAACTTTGTACATTGAATGTATTTATATGAATTAAAATAAATTGTTTGATTTGAAAATAATAAATTTTCACACATGAACGGAACTTAGGATACTTAATATAATAATACTTAATTACTTAATTCGCTTGTAAATATTACTAGCATATGCCCGCTACTTCGTTAGCGGAAAATCCCCATGGTATAAAGTAGGATAATAAATAAATTGACCAAAATTCACAATATAATGTCTCCATTTCCCATTTACAACTTTTTTTTATCAAAATAAAAGCCAGTAATGCTACTTACGACAGTTAAGAGTGTTACTATTTATCTTTGTCTAAAAATCAAGTATTTAGTTTTCAAAAAGAACTACATAGATCGAATCGTTCGCGATATAGTTTGACATAAATCGACTTATCTCCAAAAATTAATGTCTACAATCGTAAAGCAAATATGTCTCTCCCTCCCTCCTTCCCTTCGCATCTTATGGTATTGTATTTTTTGAAGGCAAAAAAATATGATTTCTTTGTTAGTTAATACCAGCACTTTAATGTTAATTAACATTTAGTAATATTATTACGTAAATACTATAATTGGTTTGAAATGGAACTTGTATTTTTGAATACAAGTCCAAGTTGTAATAAAAATGCGTGGACTGTAGTTATTTTATTTTATTAACAACGAAGAGTAACAAATTATTTGATGCTGACGGTTCAGTTTAACAAAAAGAAGTAGTAATACTTGCTGCGCTGTTAGCAAATTAGACCTACCAGTCAAATTAGGTACAAAAACAAATCAATGCATAAAGAATTAAAAAGAAATATGCAAATTAGAAACAAAGACAAAAATCATTACATTGATTGTTGGAGTGACAATACAACAAAAACATCAATGCACCAAAAGCAGGTACAAAATTATACGATGATTACAGAATTGTTTGTTGTTGTATTGTCTGCCCTTTTTTATGACCATTAATATTGTTTATGGTATAACAGTTTACAACTTGTCTCAAATTATGAATTGGGCAGCAATCATAGGGTAATTAAAAAAGTGTTGCAATTTAATTTATAGTTACATTATGAATTAAATAAATTCATTTATATTACAAAACATACTGCCGGCCCTGAAACGTGGTTTCAGTTTGAAGGAAGCAAAGCCATTTTTGTTACAGGGCGAACTTTATCATCGTTTCCAGGGTGAACCTTAATTATTTTGCCAAGCAGCCACTTCGTTTGGGGTAAGTTGGGTTCCTTTAGTACGACGATATCACCAACTGCAAAATTTCTCTGTTCCCTTTGCCACTTTGGTCTCTGCTGTAATGAAGTGATGTATTCCGAAGACCACCTTTTCCAAAACCCTTGTACCATCTGTTTTAATAATTTCCAATGCTTTAATCTGGGTAAAGGAGTGGAGAGATAATTAGGTTCTGGAATTGAAGTTAAAGGTTCACCTACAATGAAATGAGACGGTGTTAATGGATTTAAATCATGATCGGATATGGAACACAATGGTCTGCTGTTTAAAATAGCCTCAATTTGAGTCAGCAATGTATACATTTCTTCGTAGCTAAGCATTGCTTGACCTACTACTCGTTTTAGGTGAAGTTTGACTGATTTTACATTTGACTCCCAAATGCCACCAAAATGAGGAGATGAGGGGGGAATGAAGTGCCAAGTGGTACCATTTTTCGCCAATGATTCTGCAATATCTGAATTAAATGTCTCATCCATTAACATTTTATGCATTTCAGACAGTAAACGACGTGCTCCATGGAAATTCGTTCCATTGTCGCAATATAGGTTACAGCATAATCCTCGTCGAGATGTAAATCGCTTAAATGCAGCAATGAACGATTCTGCACTCAGGTCACTTACCAACTCAAGGTGTAAGGCCTTTGTAGATAGGCACGCAAATAGTGAAATATAAGCTTTACATACCCTTGGTCGTTTGCAATTTGTCATTTTAATTGTGATGGGACCTGCAAAATCGCATCCGGAGTTGAAAAATGGTCGATATTGTTGTATCCGTTCTGCTGGAAGATTTGCCATAAGTTGTTTAGATGTTTGTCGGCGAAGCATGAAACATGTTTTGCATTTGAAAACGATTGATCGAATTAGGTTTCTTGCACCAAGAATCCAAAATTGTTGACGTAGTATTACGAATAACTCCGAGACTCCAGCATGAAGATACGTTGTCTGAAAATCGAGTATAATTAATTCTGCTATTCTGCCTTTCGGAATAATGATGGGATGTTTAATATTATACGGGATTTCTGAATTTTGGATTCGTCCTCCAACACGAAGTAATCCCATATTATCTAAAAATGGCGATAGTTTGACTAAATTTTCGTTGTTTGGAATATTATGATTTGTTTGAAGGCAATTAATAGTTTCTGGAAACAATAATCTTTGTAGACAATAGAATATTCGGAATCGAGCGTATCGCAGTTCTGGACATGAAATAAATTTGGAATATGTATCACGCTTGTAGAATCGGATTGTGTGTGATATAATACGTTGAATTTTGCTCCAACTTGAAGTGTCTCTTGCCAATCTAAGTAAAAAATTAATTACCTCCTGCTCTTTGTCATGTTGTTCTTCTAACTGTGATGTTAGTACAATTTTTCGTTGTTCGCATGTTAACTCCATTATACTGCTACTGTTATCCAACTTTGTTTCGGGCCATTGTGATTTTTTAAATTTCAGCCAAGATGGATGGTTCCACCATAAATCATGCTTCAGTAGTTGTTGGGGGTAAAGTCCTCGTGAGGCACAGTCAGCTGGATTTTCCTTTGTGTTAATATAGTTCCAATGCTGCCGAGGTATTGTTGACAAAATCTCTTCAGTACGGTGAGAAACAAAAATTTTCCATGTATGCGGTGGGGATGAGAGCCAATGCAGCACAATTTGAGAGTCTGTCCATGCAAAAACAGTAGCATGCTCTAGTGACAGTGACTTTTTAATAGTGTTATACAAACGACATAACAACAATGCTGCACAGAGTTCCATTCGTGGAATCGAGATAACCTTGATTGGAGACACTTTGGTTTTTGCTGCGATTAAATTCACGCACCCTTTACTTCGTGAAACACAATATATAACAGCAGCATAAGCTAGACTTGATGCGTCGCAAAAGCAGTGTAACTCATAATTGGACTCTAGAAAAATGTTACGTGGGATGGATAATTGCTCAAAGTAGATAATTGAGTCTCTTATTTGTATCCAATCTTTAGCTATTTTTTCGGAAACAGGTTCGTCCCATGATGTCTTGGTTAACCACAATTTTTGAAGCAAGATTTTCATAAGAATCACAGATGGAGCCAAAAATCCGAAAACATCGAATATAGATGCCGTATCTGAAAGAATTTTACATTTTGTTGTGGCATTAGAATGTTGTCTTTTGGTCACGCGAAATGAATATGTATCTGATATTGGATTCCAGTGAAGGCCTAAAAGTTTAATGTGGGAATCCCATGGAACGCCGCTTTTTGATTTAGCCACTTCCAATTGATCTTTAGGGAGAGTTTGCAAAAAACTAGTAGAATTAGAACTCCACTATCGTAACAGGAAACCACCTTGCTTTAATAATGTTATTAGTTCTTCTTTTGATGCATAAAGATCTTCTTCGTTGGCAGCACCTACCATAACATCATTTACATAAATGTTATTTAAAATAATAGAGGCAGGAGTCGGAAATTTGTGTTGATTATCCATTGCTAGCTGTTGCAAGACACGAACCGACAAAAATGGAGCGCATGATGTCCCGTATGTGACTGTACACAGACGATAATGTTGTATGGGTTGATTGGCGTCACTTCTCCATACAATCCGTTGATAGTCTCTGTGTCTTTGACATACCCATATTTGGCGGAACATCTTCGTTATATCTGCTGTGAATACATAGAAGTATTTTCGGAAACGAAGAGAAACTCCAAAAAGATCTCTCTGTATAGGTGGTCCAATAAGTAGCGCATCGTTGAGAGATTTTCCGGAGCCATACTTAAAAGAACCATCAAATACCACTCTCAATTTAGTTGTGCTGCTATCTGGCTTGAGTACGCAGTGGTGTGGGAGATAGTAATGAGGTTGTTTATCTATTTCATTAGCGGGGATCTTCTCCATATGTCCCAACAGCTCGTACTCAGCCATAAAATCCGCATATTGCTGCTTAAGATTGGGATTGTGTTCAAAACGTTTTTCAACAGTGCGCAATCTGGAAATAGCTCCACTTAATGTGTTTTCAAATTTTGGATGATTTATATTAAAAGGCAGTTCAATAATGTACTTCCCATCTGATGACTTTGAATGCGTGTTACGGAAATGAATTTCAGCTGGGTCATAGTTAGCTAAACTGAAATTTTGTTTTTCAATTGGATGTTGTTCAATATCCCAAAATTTTTGTAGCGCTTTATCAAAATCAGTTGTTGTTGTGTGAGACATTACCGATTGTTCGCTATGTTGTGTCTCAAATTGACCTGAGATAATCTATCCAAAGATCGAATTGATCGCTAATAATCCAGGAGGATCTAGTTTCAATTTTCCATCCTTCAGAATAGACCAGACCACGTCTGCTCCCAACAAGATGTCTATTTTTCCCTTTACCATAAAATTGTCATCTGCAAGATTAAGGTTTGATATTAGATTTTGGTTCGTTTCAATAAAATTGTAATTGGGAATGTCTGCAGTAATTCGTTTGAGAACGTAAGCATTAACATTGACCATGTCATAATTGAATGAAGAATAAAGGTTTATATTAACTTGACCTTTTGTAACACCAGCATTAGAAGAAGCAATTCCTGCTATTGATAAGCGAGCATTTGTTCTTTTCAATCCCAATAACTGTACAAATGATTCGGTAATAAACGATACTTGGGATCCCGAATCGATGAGAGTTCTTAGTTTGACAAAACATCCGAATTGGTTCTTAACACGAACAATAGCAGTAGGGAGTACCATATGCGATTGGTTAGTTGACATTATATGATTGCTTTGCACTGACGAAGACAATGGATGGTTTTGCGAATTAGAGTTTGTGCTACAGTTCTTCCCTATATGCTGTTGATTTTGATAAGAACCTGAAGAATGCCGAGATGAAGTGTGAACGCCTTGCGATGTTGAGGGTTCTATGAAATTGACGTTTAATTCACGATTTGAAATGTTGGATTCTTCGGTCTTCTCGAATTTTCTAGTTGATTATGGACTAGAGTATTATGTCTACTGTTACATGTTCGACATGGAAATTTTGAGTTGCAATTTAATGCGTTATGACCTGCCTTGAGGCAATTGAAACATAAGGAATTATCCTTGATAAACTTACGTCTGTTGTCAATGGTAAGATTCTTGAATTGTGAGCACTGAAAAAGCTTATGTTCTTGTTTGCATTTTATGCACGAGTTTGATGCTGCACGCGAAGTATTTGTTTTACCAACTAAGGTTGAGCTTACTAATTCATTTGCTTCTGTGTACGTAAATCGTTTTTCCAGAAAGTCCACAAAAGTTTCAATGGAAACGTCGGATTTCGATCCTACTTCTTCTGACCATTGTAATCTGGTTGTGGAATCTACTTTTGAGAGCAATATACATATATATTAACCAAATATCTCTGCCCTTCATATCTGACGCTTTTAAACCACGCAAACACTCATCGGCACCATCAATTAGCTTTCGCATTGTCTTGTGGTTAGCGGTTGTCATCGTAGGAAGCTTCATAAACATTTTAATATATGAATACGCACAAAGATGAGGACGACTATACCTGCTTTCTAATTTGTCCCACGCTTCTACGTAGTGTTCTTCGGCAATTGGTATATTTCTTATAAGATCTGTGGCTTCACCATCCAGAAACGATATCAAATAATATAACTTCTGAGTTTTTGTTAGGTGAGGCTTACTATCCACAGAACCTAGAAACAAATCTCGGAAGGTTGTCCAATTGCTGTACTCACCATTGAATGTTGGTATTACAATTTTGGGCAGGGCGACATCATTTTCCTTTGGAACCATATTACCCAATTTATTGAGTAATTCGCTTTGTTGGCCAGCCAATTTTTCCAGTGCACCTTTTGGAGTTTCAGATGTACCTCTCCTTGCTCGAATTGTTCTTAAAAGAGTGGAATAAATAATCAAATATTTCACCTCGAATTGCTCAAATGTTTCTTCTCCGGGCCCAGCAGCTTCATTGGCTCCTTGGTCTTCCTCCATTCCACCCAGGGTATCTTCTACCTCAATATACTGCTCCCAGTAGGTTTTTACTGCATCCAAACGAGTTTCCAGCTCTTCCATTGAAACACTTTCATCGATAGAATTGCAAAATACATGACTTCTTGTAATTGCAAAGCGTAGGCGGCTGCGTTTTGCCTTTAAAACTTTTACCGACGGCATCACGATTTTTAATTATATGTTTTTATTATTAATATCCGTTGGCGATGAAGGACCAAACAATATGGTTTGAAATAGAACTTGTAATTTTGAATACAAGTCCAAGTTGTAATAAAAATGCGTGGACTGTAGTTATTTTTTTTTTTTATTAACAACGAAGAGTAACAAATTATTTGATGCTGACGGTTCAGTTTAACAAAAAGAAGTAGTAATACTTGCTGCGCTGTTAGCAAATTAAACCTACCAGTTAAATTAGGTACAAAAACAAATCAGTGCATAAAGAATTAAAAAGAAATATGCAAATTAGAAACAAAGACAAAAATCATTACATTGATTGTTGGAGTGACAATACAACAAAAACATCAATGCACCAAAAGCAGGTACAAAATCATACGATGATTACAAAATTGTTTGTTGTTGTATTGTCTGCCCTTTTTTATGACCATTAATATTGTTTATGGTATAACAGTTTACAACTTGTCTCAAATTATGAATTGGGCAGCAATCATAGGGTAATTAAAAAAGTGTTGCAATTTAATTTATAGTTACATTATGAATTAAATAAATTCATTTATATTACAAAACAATAATAATATTACGTTAATACTATACAATTGCGACATCTGTTGAAACGAAAGAAAAACTTCTAAAGCTGAAAGCACATACAACGTTTGAGTAAAGTTTTGCGTTGGGCGTTGACAAAAAACAACAACAACACGGCATCGCCGACATCAAAGTCCGGCGTTGATGTGTTTGCCGGCATATATTTCAAATGAATTTGAATTTTTCGGTATCATGCCCAACAGTGTAAAAACGGCCAAAACGACACAAAACTTTACTCAAACGTTGTATGTGTTTTCAGCTAATGTGGTTTAATAATTTAGTGGTTTACGATAAAATGATACGATTAAACCTGCGCCTAGAAGTAAACTACAAAACTTGAAATTATTTTTGATATTTTACGGTATATAATATTTTACGGCATGTAATAGCAAAATATAAGGATTTTTGTTGTTGATATTTTTTGTGGTTCAGGACGAATTTTCTAAAACCCGGCCCTATCTTGCACATTTGCACCAACAGTGACCTACTGGTAAAATTTCAAGCTCATAGCTTTAGCCGTTTTGGCTGGGCGTTGATGATGAGTCAGTCAGTCATTCACTTATCACCAAGCTCAAATATATAATAGAACTTGCATATGCCCGCTACTTCGTTAGCGGAAAATCCCCATGGTATAAAGCAGGATAATAAATAGATTGACTAAAATTCAGAATATAATTTCTCCATTTCCCATTTACAAGTCTTTTTTATCAAAATAAAAGCCAGTAATGCGTACGGCAGTTAAGGGTGTTACTATTTTTCTTTTTGTTGTTTTTGATTATTGTTGACCTGTTGAATATTACTTTTGTTTGGCGATAGTTTGGCTGAAGGTCATTAAAAAGATTGTTGTTTTATTTTGGTTGATTAAATTTTATTTCCAATATTTCAATTGTCTTCGACAATCATCCTCAGGGATCTATTATTAAAAACACAATTTTATTATTACAAATTATAAAATACAGATGTAACACAGAATATTTTATTTACATTTATTTATGGAATAAGAGCGACTGTTGTCTTTCTAATGTCAACGTCAACTAAGCTTTTGTCGGTACTTATGAACTATGTTTCTATACATATGTGCACAGTGGTCTGTGTCAGTTTTATAATTAATTCTTTTGTCAGTGGGAGTGTTAATAATATGAAGCATCTCTAGAGTATATCGTCTTTTGTAATTATTTTCATGTGCAAGAATGTCAACGTTTTTAAAATCTGGTTTGTGTCCCGTTTTCATACAGTGAGCCCCTAAAGCTGTTTTTTGTTCAATAGGTTTGTCCATCTTTTGATCTGATTTGTGTCCAGAGAGTCGTGTTTTAAGTTTGGTTTTAGTCGTGCCAACATATACCTTTTGGCATATGTTGGCGTCGTCTCCATTACAAGTTATCCTATATACTAAATTGCACCTATCTTCCTTTTTAGTCTTACTTTTTGTTTTGCTAAACATACTGTTGACATTGTTATTAGTTCTTAAAGCTAGTTGCTAGTTGTCTCTATTATAAATATTTGAGTTACAGAGCCTCTCAGAAAATCCAGGAATATATGTAACGGACTTGTATGACTTTTCATTTTCCCTTTCCTTCTTGTTATTGTTCGTTTTAGCATGATTTATTAGGTCATCTATAGTCTTCTTTGGAAATTCATTTTTGGATAGTATTTGTCGTATTTTTATCTCATTGGCGTCATGAAATTGTTTATCACTTATATTTAGAACTCTATTATTGAAGTTTGTGGCCGTGTTTATTTTTATACGTCTAGGGTGTTTTGAATGGAAGTTAATCAATCGTCCAGATGCAGTTGGTTTTTGGTACCAATCTAATGTTATAGCGTTGCCTTGTCGAATTATCACAGCGTCTAAATATGGGAGTTTGTTGTTTTCTTCAAGCTCATAAGTGAACTGTATGTTTTTGTCAAACGAGTTTAATGTTTTTGAGATATTTTCGATCTCTGCTTTATTTGCTATACAGAAAATATCATCCACGTACTTGGTTAGTAATTTTGGTTTCGTCGTCAATTTTTCCATCGTGGCGTACAGTAATTCTTCCATTACTATATCTGCAATTATCGGTGACGCTGGTGATCCCATAGGAAGTCCTTTTCTTTGTTCGTACACCTTGTCATCAAAAACGAAATATCTAGAGTCCTTAATGCATAGTGTCAGTATACCAATGAATAATGCTTGTGGCATTTTGGTATAGTCTTTAATTATATCCCATTTATCATTTATTGTCTTTAAAGCTAAGTTTATTGGGACACTGGGAAATAAAGAAATTACGTCGAAAGATAATAAAATTTCGTCATCGTTAATCTTTGTATTGCCAATTTTCATTTTGAGATCTACTGCATCTTTGATATTGAATATTGAGTTCTTCGTTAAGTGCTTTAAAATGTTTACAATATATTTGGATAGTCCGTATACAGGCGAATTTATGGATGAACAAATAGGTCGAAGCGGTGTTCCCTCTTTGTGGATCTTGGGAAGGCCGTAAATTCGAGGAGCAATTGATGTGTTCGTCGTCATTTTATTATTTATTTTAAAGCACTTAACCAAGTACGTGGATGATATTTTCTGTATAGCAAATAAAGCAGAGATCGAAAATATCTCAAAAACATTAAACTCGTTTGACAAAAACATACAGTTCACTTATGAGCTTGAAGAAAACAACAAACTCCCATATTTAGACGCTGTGATAATTCGACAAGGCAACGCTATAACATTAGATTGGTACCAAAAACCAACTGCATCTGGACGATTGATTAACTTCCATTCAAAACACCATAGACGTATAAAAATAAACAGGGCCACAAACTTCATTAATAGAGTTCTAAATATAAGTGATAAACAATTTCATGACGCCAATGAGATAAAAATACGACAAATACTATCCAAAAATGAATTTCCAAAGAAGACTATAGATGACCTAATAAATCATGCTAAAACGAACAATAACAAGAAGGAAAGGGAAAATGAAAAGTCACACAAGTCCGTTACATATATTCCTGGATTTTCTGAGAGGCTCTGTAACTCAAATATTTATAATAGAGACAACTACCAACTAGCTTTAAGAACTAATAACAATGTCAACAGTATGTTTAGCAAAACAAAAAGTAAGACTAAAAAGGAAGATAGGTGCAATTTAGTATATAGGATAACTTGTAATGGAGACGACGCCAACATATGCCAAAAGGTATATGTTGGCACGACTAAAACCAAACTTAAAACACGACTCTCTGGACACAAATCAGATCAAAAGATGGACAAACCTATTGAACAAAAAACAGCTTTAGGGGCCCACTGTATGAAAACGGGACACAAACCAGATTTTAAAAACGTTGACATTCTTGCACATGAAAATAATTACAAAAGACGATATACTCTAGAGATGCTTCATATTATTAACACTCCCACTGACAAAAGAATTAATTATAAAACTGACACAGACCACTGTGCACATATGTATAGAAACATAGTTCATAAGTACCGACAAAAGCTTAGTTGACGTTGACATTAGAAAGACAACAGTCGCTCTTATTCCATAAATAAATGTAAATAAAATATTCTGTGTTATATCTGTATTTTATAATTTGTAATAATAAAATTGTGTTTTTAATAATAGATCCCTGAGGATGATTGTCGAAGACAATTGAAATATTGGAAATAAAATTTAATCAACCAAAATAAAACAACAATCTTTTTAATGACCTTCAGCCAAACTATCGCCAAACAAAAGTATTTTTCTTTTTCTAAAAATCAAGTATGTAGTTTTCAAAGAGAACAACATAAATCGAATCGTTCGCGATATAGTTTGACGTAAATCGACTTATCTCCAAAAATTAAAGTCTACAATCGAAAGCAAATATGTCTCTCCCTCCCTCTTATGGTATTGTATTTTTTGAAGGCAACAAAAAAATGATTTCTTTGTTAGCTAATACCAGCACTTTAATGTTAATTAACATTTAGTAATATTCGTACCGCGAAAAAACTAATTATCAAAAACTCTACCCGTCTGTAAAAATTGAGCTTGCTTCTAGTTCTGTCTGTTCACACAACCCCAGTGATCCCCATTTGTAAACTTACAGAACCATATTTTAAAATCACCACTTTATCTCAACACCAATACTAAATATCAGTTTAGAAATCTATCTGTTCACACAAAACCAAAGTTACCAAATTTAGTACGCAAATTAAAAACTTTTTTACTTTGCGTTTTTTATTGAATTTTATTGAATTCGTTTGATAAGTACCCAACGCAATTTACCACTCGCAACGCCTTTAAAAATGCATTGAAAAGTTGCAATTTTGTTTCATAATTTTTTGTAAGGAAGAACCGGTATGCACAAATCTATCAGTCTTAATATTTTACAAAACAGTTTTATTTTACTCTTAAAATCAGAAATAAAAAAATGGAAACTTAAAACGACAGCGAAATTGAAAAAATTAATCTACTAATCATTACAAATGATGATTTCTATGATACTAAGAGTCCTCTCGCAAATGAAACGGTAAAAATAGAAATGCAGTGACAATCTGAACTTAATGTAAGACATTCTGTATAAAATTGATGGTATGATTATGGACCAAAGTCGATTGAATGTTTTGTCTTTAAACTTTTAAATACTTCAAAACCTAAACCTATATTTCGCACAGAGGTTTTCTATCTACAAAAAACAACAAATGCCAAATTACAACAAAATACGTAGGAAAATTTATCCTAACGGATACATATTCCGAAAACCCTATATTCTAAAGCGGGGTACACACGATCAGTTTTGACTGTCGATTTTTTGGAAATATCGGTAAATGTCAAACTATCCAGCAACCACAAAATATTTTATGATGACTGACAAAAATGAACGGCCACACTGGCAAGCAACCGATTACTTGAACAAAACTGACAGTCAAAATTGATCGTGTGTACCCCGCTTAAAGGGGAGTACACACTATCAATCAAAAATGATAGCCAACGTACTTTTAGGACCATTTTCCGGCAAATAACAATATTTAGCAAAAAACCTTTTAAATACAATGTATACGGTATTATTTAGATATTACAAAAGAAATTTTTCAGTTAGGCTTTGATATTCATGAAATAGACCTCGATGGCTGTCAGCTTGGCTTGTCAATGTGTGCTATACTTAATTTGCAGCAAAATTTATTGAATGGGTCTATAACGTAAAAATGGACGCTACCGCTACATTAACCCTACTGGAAACCGCGTGTCTATGTGGTAAATATTGAGCCTCGCACTACCAACAAATATAAGTGGAATTTTTGTGTTTTACTGTAAAAATTAGTAACCTATGTCCTTTATATCAAACTACAAATGTTTCGAAACTATCAAAATTCGAAACATTTGTACTAATTATTACAAGTTATCGAGTACACGGACAGACATATTGTCAAATAGTTAATAGGGGGCAGAGGTCTTATGATGTATTTTTGTTTATGTTTGTGTAGTATCATTAAGAATTTAATCATATACAAAATATAAATTAATTTTTTAGAAAACTGTATTAATTATTTTCGAAGTCGAGTAATTTGAGGGTACACAAACCCGTAGTGGGATTCTGTAACTCATTTTTGCTGTTACCGGCAAAAATCGGTAAAATTAAATAGCAAAATTATGACTAAAAACATAAAGAAAAGTTGACATCACTGTTTGTGTCGCTACAGGCCAGCGACTACTTTTTATTCCTCGTTAACTTACCGAAAAAAATCGTTAATTATCGAAATTATAAGCATTTTAATTTTACCGACAATTATCGATAACAGCAAAAATGAGTTACAGAATCCTACTAATGAACGTAAAACCCGTTTTGTGCGACATCTTTTAGAATAATTGATGCGCCCTAATGTATACTACAATAATTGCAAATTTTTTTGGAAATTTCACCATTACATAACGTTTACATAGATTCACCACAACACAAAAGAAAAAAGCACATTTTTTATTGAAACACCAACATCCCCAGCTTCATATTTCACCGTGGGTCATCTTGTAAAACAAATAAAAATCAAACCCTTCATACAGCACGGAAACAACTCGAGTTTAAGACCGCCATAATCCGGTTTATAGTCTGGTCTTCAATCATTTTGCAATTGCACTACTTGTGATGCTTAATATTGCTATTGCCACCTGAGATTTATGAACAGTTTCGATAAGACGATACGAATACAAATGTGTTCAAACTGCTACCTGAGTTACGTTTTGTTTATATATGATTTATTTTTGTTTGTTTTTTTTTTCAGTCGAACAACCATTTTCTACACCGAAAGGCGTTTGGTAGTAATTCGAACGAATTTGATTTCAGATCGTCTTAGAAATCAAATATATTATAGTCATTCATTAACCATCATTCAAAACACACATTTTTTTCACTGAACACTAATTTTAAATGTAAGTTATATGCATAGGTAAGGGTACTTTAAAAATACATTTTGAAATGTGATATTTTATTCATTGATCTTTATTAAGTTTCGCATATTAGTGAAGGGTCTTTCTCCAGCTTTTTTCCTCAGATGAATCCATAAAGTTTTTGTAAATAAGATTTACGTCTAGAATGTCTTGTCTTGGTGATTTTATAATGTATGTACTTTTTTGATTTTCAGGTTCCAAAAACCACAATTTTGACGTTGTCGTTAAATAAGTTGTAGAAGATCTTCAAATAAACCTCAGAAAACTTATTTTACCTAATTCCATTGCTTCATATACAACCCTTTGCCATAGACAAATTAAATGTACATATAGACAAAGGAATGCTCTAAACAATGTTCTTAGCATCGAGTTTGTTGACAGAACAACTCAATTAAAACTACAATAAATACAACTCTATAAATTTAGTTTTTGACGGAATCTACATCCTCGGATAAAAATGTAAAAGAAAATCTTGCAAATTTTTCTCAAAAATCGCCTTCGAAAAATATTCAGTATTGTGGTTTGAGCCTGTTGACAGAACACAGCATGAGTAATCTTTTGTCTATACAATTCGTTTGTCTATGCCAGTACCATAACTTACAGTTCTCCCAAGTTTTCAGTATGTATTACATTTTTATTTTCCAGTGTTGTAAGATGGTTGCGCCATACTTTTTGGGTCCCCTCGTAATAATACAACATAATGTTCGTCTCATTAGAAAATATAACGTCAGCAAAGTGGGTTTTCCTATCCCTTCGTGATAGAAAATATAACGTCATCAAAGTACTTTAAAGGGCTTGAAATCTTCTCTGTAGAAAATTCGTTTCTCTATATTTTACGGGGAGAGCCGTGGTTTTTCCTATCGCTTCGTGATAATGCTTTCCTGACTTTTTCACGTAACGCACATATTCCAAAATCGTTTTCAATTACAAAACCAAAATTTGATTCTGGTTTGTGGTCTATTATTGATTTCCTAAATTATTTGGTGACGAAAAGTTATAGACACTACATTTCTATATACCAAGAACGCCATAAAAATTCTTAATTGCAAACAAATCGTGGGAATATTCACAATTTTATTGCACTTTAACTGATTTGCAAACATTTAGACCAAGGCCAAGAAATCAAGTACATACAGTTTTTGTTGTTGTTATTTCTGGCCGATTTCTGATTTTATTGCCTTAATGATATTTTAAACAGTAAAAAACTTAACATTATTGAACTAAATTTTGTTTTAATCTTAAATTAAAAATTCAATTTTCCAAATTCGTTGGTAATATTTTTTTGTTTAAAAAAGAAAATCTGTTGTGCGACATTTGTTAAGTGAAAACAAAATTACTCCAGACACGTAAATCTGGATCGGTTGGTTTTTACTGCTTACATTACGTTAATACTATTCAATTGCGACATCTGTTGAAACGGAAGAAAAACTTCTAATGTGGGTTTATAATTTAGTGGTTTACGATAAAATGATACGATAAAACCTGCGCCTAGAGGTAAACTACAAAATTTGAAATTATTTGTGATAATTTACGGTATATAATATTATACGGTATATAATAGCAAAATATAAGGATTTTTGTTGTTGATATTTTTTGTGGTTCCAGGACGAATTTTCTAAAACCCGGCCTTATCTCGCATATTTGCACCAACAGTGACCTACTTGTAAAATTTCAAGCTCATAGCTTTAGCCGTTCTGGCTGGGCGTTGATGATGAGTCAGTCAGTCAGTCACTTATCACCAAGCTCAAATATATAATAGAGAAAATACATATCTTGATATTAGTTTAATTTTGTTGATCCATTTAAATGTATCAAAGTGGGCGGCAATGTATAAGTTAGAAACGTTGGCCTTCAACTTCCTGAGCCTAGCCGATCACGGATGCTGATTGACAGCTCGTGTATCACCTCTACAAGTTCCCTCTGCAGAGACCGTTGAGTTTAGATACTAACGGGCGACGGTTGTTGTCGGTTTGCTAATTTTGATACATAGAGAAATGAAATAAAGATTCAGAATTTGCCGAAAAACGACAGCCGTCATCTGTCAATGTTAGTTGTTAAGCTTTCTACTGAATAAAGTTCTTCTTTGAATTCAACCATCAACCGAAGTACAAGGTAATCCTGTCTTTTGTACAACGACTAGAACGATGAAACCAAAGAATATACTCGAATTCATGTCAACTTCAGGGTCAAACCTGTTAATTTCTAATGGAATGATATTTCTAAAGGAAAAATACTAAGATTCAATATTAGTATTTTTTTCAATTTCGTTAAGAAATTTTAACTGCTACAGATATACAAATACTAATACGCAAGAGGTAGTAAACGTCATTAGCAGCATTTGTTAAAGCCTGGATGGGAATTTTGGAGGAGTGCGTGCTGTATTTTATAACTTTTCGTAATCCTTTGATCTAATTGACCCCCGTATACTTCTTTAAAAACTGCCATATCAAGGCAAAGAACTGAATCGTTCCGAAAGCCACGTAACAAATGAAAGTAATTTGTTGAAATCAATGGGAATATTGGGGTTGTACAGCATGGAGTACCTCAACGAAGCGTTTGGGGTCCATGTTATTTACTCTTAACGACATATCTTCGTTTAAACGTCTTAAAATATATATATATATATATATATATATATATATATATAGATATTACTCTTATATATCGGTGTAACTTCGAACTTATATTAATAGGCTAAATGGAAGATGAAGCAAAAACGATAATTGAATTATTATTCAATTAACTGACATAATTTCGCATATACATTTATCTAATGAAGTTCGATATATATACCAGTTACCAAGCTTTGCCTTCGTCTGCCACAAAAACAACATCCTAATACACCTGAAGATCGGATTTACCACCCGTGAAACGTAGTGTAATGGTTGGATGCGTGGGACTTCGGTAGACTCCTAATTTTTCAATGTATCTCTAAAGGCCTAACAGCTCAACTCGAAAGAGAATTAATTAAATATCACTATAAATGGCCTTCGCCTTAATAAGGCAAAAATAAAAAATAATTTCAGCATGAGCCAGGCTGGGATTCGAACCTGGGTCTCCGACAACTGAGTGTCAAGGTTGCCGGCGTCTTAGCGTTCTAAGCCACCATCAACTTGTCAAAACTTTAGTAGACAATAATTGATGATCAAAAAATAAAATCTTCTGATATAGAAGAGCAATTACTAATGATGTAGGAATAAAACTTACCATAGTATTTGTGAACATTGAAAAATGGGATTACCAAAGCAGGACTATAGGAAAAGTTTGGAGTTTCAATTAACTGACATAATTTCGCATATACATTTATCTAATGAAGTTCGATATATATACCAGTTACCAAGCTTTGCCTTCGTCTGCCACAAAAACAACATCCTAATACACCTGAAGATCGGATTTACCACCCGTGAAACGTAGTGTAATGGTTGGATGCGTGGGACTTCGGTAGACTCCTAATTTTTCAATGTATCTCTAAAGGCCTAACAGCTCAACTCGAAAGAGAATTAATTAAATATCACTATAAATGGCCTTCGCCTTAATAAGGCAAAAATAAAAGATAATTGAATTATGTTGGACTAATAAGATTTTTAATGACTCCAACAAAATGAAAGCCAATCGTTAAAATATTTAGGCATTCATATTCAGGATAATTTGTCATGAAATGTGGTTATTAATGAGCTAAAAGCCAATGGTTCACAAATAATTTAAGTGCGAAACTAAACATTTGATTCCCAACTCTTTGATACAAAGTCATTACAACTACATGACGCTATTTTATGGCTATAAGACAAACACAAATTTAAAATCATTGTAGCGACTCCAGAATAAAGCTCTCAAAATGGTCTACAATTTAGCGCGCTTATTTCCCACGTTTCACTAATACAGAAATATCATGCTATTGCACGGTATTTATAAATTGCAGTTGCCGTATGTATGTATGTTTAAGGCCGTCAAGAACATTAGACATACTTCAGAATAAAGCTTTGAAAACAATCTACAAATTACCGCCGAAATATTCCACAGTTTCGCTGTACGAGAATATTGCGCCATCACGATTACCAATCCATGCATTAAACATATATCTGACGTTGATATATGTTTTCAAAAATATTAAAAAAGTTGTTCATGAAACTATAATATTGTCGCAGAATCAAAATAGTTTATACACGCGAAATCGTAGCAACTTAAGAATATGACGATGTAGATTCAAAAAACGAAACATTGAATTTAGTATGTTGATACTAAGAAGTTCAATGAATTTCCTGTAAATATAGAAACTCTTTTGTCTGATTCATGCTTTAAAGATGCATGCAAAAAATGTTTATGTAATATGAAGACGTAGGGAGACGTAGGGGATGAAATATACCAAGGAACCGTCCTGACCGGCTTTTAAATTGCAAAGTCCAGGATTTATCTTGGTCCCTCTCTCATCTCAACTGGACACTGAAACGGAAAAGCTGGAGTGTGAAAAAATCGAGACGTACAGGAGCCAGAATGAAGTTCGAAAATTTCTACCAAAGAGTGAAACCTCAAACTGATGGCTTTGGAACAGGTGCAATCTCCTGTAGAGACCAGCAATGTAATTTGGTAACTGATACAGATAAGCTTCGTTCCAGAACTAAAAACTTTTTTACATTAAACACATTTTGAACATTTTTCCCCGAAATGCGTTCCCGTACACCAAAAAAGTTGCAAAATGTTCACTTTTCTTTCTCTTTCTTTTCTTTAGAAACTATTTACACGACAAATTTGAGCGAGCAAAAATGTGCAACATGTTTGCCGGCTTCCAAGTGGTTGACACGCCGACTTTGACATTTGTTCCAGTTTTTTGACGTTTCTGCCATTTTTCAGTTCCCGTACATTTTGGAAAAATGTGTGCGTTGAACTCATTTTTGACGGTTCTCTCTTTTACACATGTTACCATTAAAAAAGTACTGGAACGGAGCTATATTGTGCTAAGGATGTGAAAAGAGCATTTTGCCAAGCTGTTGGTATCCAATAGGAGTGACGTCGACGAAGATACCACAGATCCAATCCCAGAAGTTGGTATTTAATGTATACAATCCGTCCAAGATGAGGTAGACAGCAATAAACCGACTGATGAATAATAAGGCACAAGAATGGAGATAAGAATGTATGCTCCAGCTACAGGGCATAAGTCTTCTCCCTATTGCCTACAAGATATTGTCAGGTATATTATGCGAACGACTAAAGCCTATGGACAACGAAATACTTGGACCATACCAATGCGGCTTTACACCTGGCAATTCCACCATTGACCAAATATTTACCCTGCCGAAAATCCTGGAGAAGACTCAAGAGATGCAGATTGACACCTACCATCTTTTTGTCGATTGTAAAGCAGCTTTCGACAGCCCTCTACGTTCAAAGGTATTCCAAGCCATGTCTTAATTTGGTATCCCAGCAAAGCTCATGCGGGTTTGTAAAAAGACTTAACTGACACTCGATCCTCCGTTAAAATAGGAAAGAACCTCTCCGAAGAGTTGTGTAGCAATAGAGATTTCAGGTAAGGAGACATCCTTTCGTGTGATTTATTCAACATCCTTCTGGAAAGGTTATACGAAATAGCACAATTTACACCAATAGCCACATGTTACTTGCTTATGCTGATATAGACAGCATGGGTGAGAAGACCAAGTTGACGGTGTCGACGCGCAATGCGTCTATAGAGCTCGGACCAACTTATAATTTTGAGGTAGTAAAAGACTTGGTCTGCCTCGGCACGGCCGTAAACTTAACAAATAACATCAGCTGTGAAATAAAAATAAGAATTGCAATAATCAACAGATGCTGCTTTGGCATAAGTAAGCAGTTTAAAAACAAAGCCACATCTCGTGCTGATGTATGGTTCCGAAGCCTGGGTACTTGCGCAAAACAAGGCAGTGCTTTGTGTGTTTGAGAGAAAAATTCTTCGAAAGATCTACGGACCAATCTGCGTTGACGGTGAATATCGACGTCGTATGAACCACGAGCTGTATCTGCTATACAACGACACCAGTATAGAGAAATGCACCGAGATGCAACGATTGCGCTAGGCCAGTGTCATAAGACTGAGCGGTGATGGACCCGCTAAAAAGGCGTATAAACAAGTCCCATATGGTGATGTACGCAGAACTGGCAGGCCACTGCTTCGATGGACCAAACAAGTGGAAGGAGAGATTACAGGGCCCGGTGTTCCAAAAAGCGAAGCAAAAAATAGAGAGAATTGGAGATCTTCTTTTAGTTCGGCTTATGGAACAAATATTCTGTAATGGATCAGCTAAGTATCTAAGTTATTAATTTTTAATGTACTCTATATAATACACTATGCAACACTAAAAATGCAAACAACTTCTAGTATGCAGTTTTGGAAGTATATTTTGAGACGACATGGGATCGGACATAACTTCTAATGACAAACCCTAGCTGTCCGCCAAAAGTCAGCTTTTTGGGAATTTTTGCTATTTCGGCCTTACACTCTATTTTGACTGGACTAGGGAGAATATAAGACGAAAATTTGGTAGCCAGCTTAATATAAGTTCGTTTACCTACGATTTCAGATTATTATCTAGGAAATGTCCACTATTAATTATTGAGGCTTACAAAATTGAATATTTTTAATACTAATCGGTAACCCGAACAATTCGATATACTGTAGACCTGGGTGCGACGAATTTTGTTGCAAAATATTAATTACATCTGAAGATTTAATTTAATTATAGTTAACACAATGGTCAGCACTTCAGTGTACTCTGATGTCCTTAAAATTTCTAAAATAACCCTTACACCCAAATCTTCAAATTAATGTGAGAGATTAATTGGTGAACTATATGAAAAGTTGATCCAAATTAATCAAATTTTCTGGAGCAGACTCGACAGTTATATTCTGCGCAATTTTTTAATATACAGTGATACCCAAGAGGCCGTAGTAAACGTCGTTAACAGCTTTTTTGAAAGCCTGGATGGATATGCCATATCAAGGCAAAGAACTGAAATGTTTGGAAAGCTACATAAAAACAGAAAGTAATTTGTTGAAATCAATTTGAAATATTTGTGTTTCACAGCATGGAATTCCTCAACGAAGCGAATCCATGTTATTTACACTCTATCATAACGACATGTCTTCGTTAAGAAGTCTTAAAAATTAATCACGTATGCCGATTATATAGCTCTTATATATCTGAGTAACTACGAACTTATATTAATAGGCTAAATGGGAGATGGTGCAAAAATGACTACTGGAATAATAAGATTTTTAATAACTACAACAAAATTAAAGCTAATCATAAAATATTTAGGCATTCATATTCAGAATAATATGTAACGCAATGTGTTTATTGATGGGTTAAAACAAAAAGTTCAGAAATAATTAAAGCGCGGAAACTAAACTTTTGATTTACAACTCTTTGATACGAAGTCATTTCAACTACATGGTACTATTTAATTATTTATTTAATCCATAATGTAATAATTAAGCTTCCTTTCGCCAAAATAAAATATAATTACATAACAAATTTATGCCATAACACATCCTACTTCAAAAATATATCCAATTTTTAAATACATTATTAAAATATATTCAATATCCTGGTACCTCAACCAAATGATAACATCAGAAAAAAATGTTTTTAATGTTGAAAAGTCCGAATCAGTAATAACATTAAAAAACCAACAAGGAAAATAAAAAAGTAAAGATTATAAAAGAAAACACATACTAAGAGTTAAGAAAGTAATCAGTATTTTTTCTTCGAAATACATTGCTTGAGTGAGAAAATATGCGTAAATCCAACACGAACCAAATATCACCTTTTAAAGGATAAACAAAATATTCTTGGAATAATTGTCTTTGGCTGCCGGGTTGACCGGGTAAATATAAACGTTTATCGAAGAGAATATGGTATTCCACTTCTAACCATCTTGTGGAAAAAAGCATGTTACCACGATCAACATAAGCCATAAACGAAATTCCCAAAAAAGGTTGTGTATGTTCTGAAATATGATCCCGTCTTTTAACGTTATAAACGAGGCGAACTACAGTACATGTTAGGTTAGGTTTAAGGATGCGCAGAGGAAAGAAACCGTTCTTCGACGAGAAACCACAGGCCAGATTGCCTTGGATACCCTACAACCAGGTTCCAATAGCCATCTTTGATGTGCTCTCTCGTTGAAGATCTCCCGAAGTTTGCCGATGTAGTAGCACATCGGTGGCTGAACAGTTTTATCAACTGATAAGTCGATAGACCTAGAGCCACCTCGAGCCAGTTAATCTGCTACCTCGTTTCCCATAATGTTGCTGTGACCCGGAACCCAACATAGCTTTACGATATGGTGTATATTCTACGTAGCTCTCCTACAATCAAGAATAGCTCTTGAATTTATGGTCCATGACTTGAGAGCCTTGAGGGCCGCTTGACTATCGACATATATAGTCACTGATCTTGTAAGACTGCCTTCATGCCAATTCACCAATTCAGCTGCTTTCCTGATAGCAAGTATCTCCGCCTGAAAAACACTACAGTTATCGCCGAGCTTGTATGAGTTTTTAATTAGTGGATTCTCGCAGTAGACGCCAGTACCTTCTTCCATCTTGGAGCCGTCTGTGTAAATTGCCACACAGTACAGAGGAGATATGCACTCAGCCCATGCGTCTCTGCTTGGGAAGATAACGGTTAAGGAGTCAAACTTGAATGAGGTAGGCATATAATCGCTTAAGCAACCACTGTCACCTAACTCAAGTCGACTATCAATTAGTTTTAGGACATTCGAGTGTCCAAAGTGTGAACCACGCCAACACCCTGACTCCCGGAGTCTAAAGCAGTTCTCCGCCTGAAACTGGATTAGGATATCCAAAGTTGGGAGATCCAGGATGACGTTTAAAGCAGCTTGAGGAGTGCTTTTAGTCGATCCGGTAATCAGCAGTGACGCGGTTCTTTGTACACTTGATAATTTGGAGAGTAACGCTTTGTTCCCAAGAGCTTGCCACCAGACCAGTCCACCATAAGTCAGTGCGGGCAGGACACGGTTACATACATCCAGTGTATGATCTGTGGTCTCAATCGCCAGCTTTTCCCAATGGAATTCTTACAGGGATAGAGTGCCATGAGTCCCTTCTTCGTTCGCTTCTCTACATTTCTTTTCCATGACAAGCGATTGTCCAGTATAGTGCCAAGGTATTCAGCTTCCGTAGAAAGTTCCAAGGCCACCCCGTCTAGGACTGGAGGCTCGATCATCAGCCGATCGAAGCACACTAGTATTTCATTTATTACCAGAAGCCTAGCAGGGGTGAGAGAACTCCTCCCTGCGGAGTGCCTCTGTTAACAGATTTCTTCACGGAACTCTCTCCTATGCATGAGTTGATGATTCAACTTTTACGCTTCTCATCAATCCATTCCACAAGAATTGACGAAATACCTGTCTTGCTGAGAGCATTGTGGATCGATTCAAGCTTCACGTTATTGAAAGCCTCCTCTATATCAAGGAAGGCCGCCAGCGTGAAGCCTGAATTTTCCATATGCTTCTCAACATGCCCGACCACCTCATGGGCAGGGCAGTCTCCACTGATTTGCCTTTAGTGTAGGCATGTTGTGATTTGCTGATGTTATTGAGGTTTAATTGTGTTCTAATTTCAAGATCCAGTAACATTTCTAACATTATTAAAAGAAGGGAAGAAAGACTAATTGGTCTGTAGTCTGTAAAGCCGTCTTCTAGATAAAAGAGAAAAAAAAAATAGTTGAATCGCAGACTTTCAATGACTAGTGTAATTTAGATATTCTCTTGTTATGTTACATACATAACAACATGCCTACTGATGTACTCTTGTTATTTGTATAACACTTAGGACATGTTAACTTCTAGTTCATCCTTCCACCCTTACCTAACATTATGTTAAACGTAACATTGACCTTACATATTACAACTAATTTTCCCTTAATGGCTTTTGTTTTGTTTGCCTTTTGCTCTGCCTCATTCTCTAATGGTAAGATCAGTCATTCGATCGCTTTCAGCAAGTGTAATCAACAATTTGTATATTGGAAATGAAAATAATAAAATATAAAATAATGTTCTCATAATGTGATTAAAAAGCCAAAAATTGTGAAAAAAAATCGCAAAATATAGGTAAATCCTTTAAGATATTAAATCTTATCAACTAATTAAATCATCGTTATCATCTGAAAATGTTGGAAAAAGTAGTTTGAAAGCTACTCCAATAAGTCGACATATAAAGAAAGAATACTGCCAATAATGCTACATACCGCCTTAAACATTTATCGATCTTTTAATATGGTTAGGTTAGAGCTTTCTCCTTTTACCGCGAGTTAGACAAACTTCCTTTCTGATTGAGACTCCGTAAGAAAAATAACAAAGCTTCAAACATATTAAGTTTTCAAGTAATATACTTCAAGTAATATATTCTTATTGGAGATATATCATATTGGTCTATAAAATCAGTAACTATCGGTGCGATCTTATACCTTTTTCTGTGATTTAAACCACGTATATTTTTTGTGAAGGTAATTAAAATTAACATTTGTCCATAACTTCGCCCGTAATAACTTAAGTGCATTATATTCAACAGGAAATTCTAATATAGTCCTGGAGAAACAGAGTTGATCCATCAATAACCTTTCGTCAAATACACTAGTGAATAGCCAAATTCCTTCCAAGGCAATAATATTGTCCCAAGTCGTGGCTACCCACAGGGCAGTGCCGACTTGGGCAAATTTCTTGAAGTTCACTAAGGACAATCTAAAATCCCAGTTGAAACAACCCCAGCATAAAACCCATTTTTGATATGCGGCAAAAAGTCAGGAATGCATCCTGATACCTTCATGCCTTGCGTTTTTCTCCAAAAGATTGCTCCTTCAAAACTTGTGAATAGGATCTAACCTAACCTTAAAATATTGGTAACATCGTTGTGTTTAAAGGCATACGGTACAAAAAGTGTGCGCTTATAAAACACCAAAGTGGACATCAGTAAAAACTACTTCTGCAATACAATCCCGGCATTGCCAGGAAAAGATTAAATCTGTTTCCAGAGATCCGGAGCATATCAACCCATAAGAAGTCAACAAGACAACCTTTCCAAATCACGTAAAATAGTCGTAATTATGAAAAATTCATATTAAAATTATTATTAGTTCAAGCTGCTTATTACTACCGCCAACTACAAATATCTAAAAGGACATTTTCCTGTCCCAAAAATCGCCATTGTAAAAGAATAGATCAAGGCAAAAATGCCTCATCTCATTCTTACTTCTTAAAAACAGAAAAAAAAACAACAACACCGTCGACATCGTGCAGGCCTTCATGCTGTACATGGAAATTGTTGGTGAGTAAATAACAAAACGAATATGCAAATAACATTTCTCGTTCTTACATTGCCTTGATTTGTTTTTATAATTTACATATATACATACATACATGACAATTGAGTGAAACTTACCGGGTAACGTCAATTCGTAGTGCGGCTCCTCATTATTTGGTTCCTACAGTGGTATAAACGTTTTGAATCTCACTGAATTTAGTTTGTCCTTCGGAAATTACTAAATTGCCATAACAAAACACCGGAGTTTTTCTCATTGCACTTTGTACACCGTAAAATTCTTAAATTTTTAAAATCAAAATATTGATAAACACAAACTTTTTATTGGAAAGTGATTTGTTTTTTTTTATACACTCAATTGCTAAAACAGTCGTGACAATTGTTTTTAAGAAACAGCTGTGTTTACTCTTTCTGGCAAATACTGGGGAAAGTAAAACGTTGCCACATTATCCACATTGGGACACCATCTCACAAAGCATAAATAAAGAAGAAGAAGTAAGACAAATATCCGTTAAATTTAAACTTTTAATTGTGAGCGCCTAAAAGTATGTCAAGTCCTGCAGTAAATTCTCCCTTCAGCAGTACCAGCACAATGGGGCATGTCGAACAAAAAGTGAAACGTAAACTGGTAGAAACATCGCCAGATAACTCGGTTACGGTAGGAAGTATGTCAACCATGGAGTTAATGAAAATGATGCAGGATTCAATGTCTAAACTCTTAGACGATAAATTAGAAAATTTAGCCACCAAATCAGATGTAATTGATATTAAAGTAGATATTAAAGGAGTTAAAGAAGACGTTAATCGATTGTCAGCAGAAAATGAACAACTTAAGGCGGAAATAAAAATCCTGAGAGAGGCAAAAGAGGAAGATTCCAAAAGATTGCAAAGGTTGGAAGACAAGATAGGACGCCGAAAGTTAATTATTAATTATATGCCTAGCCAGAAGTCGTTGTTTGAGTCTGTTAACAAGCTTCTACGTAACACCATGAAAATGAATATGGAGTCTGATATAGAAAATGTAAAAAAGTTGCACGAAACTAACAATAAAATGACAGTTTTGGTTGACTTCACTTCGGCGAGGTCAGTGATAGAGGTAATGAAGTCCACGAGAATGCTGGCTGGAGCATCCATTTACATCGAACGCGATTTATCTGGTGGTCGTTTACAGAAGAAAAGAGTAATGCTGCTATTGAAGAAAGAAATACAGAAAATCAGTAAGGATAAGAAGATCGGCGTAAGAGGAGAACAGCTACTAACTGAAGGAAGAACCTTTCACTGGGGTGTTCATAATAAGTTAATGTGTGGAAACAGCAGTGGCATAGAAGTACTCAACAATATTTTTGGAGAAAGCATTCAAAATATAAACTTCAACTACAATGACCTTTCTGCTAAAGTAGTCTCAAAAAACGTTTAAAAACAAATAGTTCAACTAGAAGTACTATTAATATAAATAAAGACAATCACATTTTATTTGAAAATCACACAGAACCCTTGGAGAAAAATGCAAAAAATACATTGAGCATATTGATATATAACATTCATGGTTTAGGTAGTAAAAGTCTTCACCACCAGTTTTTTGAATACATAAATAAGTTTGATATTATACTTCTCTCTGAAACACACGTTGAAGCCAAATATCTAGATAACTATACAAAAAAAATTTAAAAACTTTAATATTTATTGGAAGGCCGCCTCCAGAATGAGTTCTAGAGGAAGGGGTATTGGAGGGCAGTTATATGGAGTGCACAAAGATTTGGAAAGGGTTGGATTCAAACATACGTTGTCTAAAATCGGAGACCAAGATATTCTCCAATGTCAGCTAAATTCATATTCCTTTAATTCATATTGCCGGCCTATTTAAGAGGTGCCACTTGGAAGGATGACTTTGAAAACTTAAAGATGGCAGTTGAAAATAGCAAAACCAGCCGTATTATCGTAGGTGACCACAGCATCCGCATAGGAGAGGAACAAGTATTGCCCGTAGAAATGCAGAAGTATTGTTTTAGCAGCAGAGTCTATAAAGACAAATCATGTAATGCAAGCAGAAGAAAATATATAGAATTCTGCAATGATAACGGTTTGGTTGTTTTAAATGGAAGAATTTCCGGTGATGAGGAGGGCAATTTCACTTTTGTGAATAGGAATGGTAATTCCGTCATTGATATATGCTCTGTAACCATAGAAACACTCGGTCTTGTCGAGGAATTCAAAGTGGAAGATAAGATATGGTCTGATCATTTTCCCCTGGTCTTAACTCTCCCCGTGCCTTCCACAAGGCCGAGAATGCATACAAAGGGAAGTTTGTTACCGAAATTAACATTGAATAACGCAAAAAAAAGACATGTATCAAAAAAATCTGGATCAAAAAATAGGAAATTTAGCGCTAAATCCAACCCCAAAACTACATGATATAACCAAAATTATAACCGAGTCTTATCCGAATAGTTCATCTAACAAAAAGAAACAATACAAAAACAGATGGTTTGACTCAGAATGTTTCAAATTCTGGCAAAAGTCAATGAAGTCACTCAAAAAATTTAGAAGATCTGGAGATCCACGAGAAAGAAACATATACATTGAAAAAAAGAAAAGCTATGAACATCTATGTAAGTTGAAAAAGTGGAATAGTATACCAATTTAGAGAGACAACTGGACACGATAACAGACAGGAAAACGTGGTGGGCGTTAACAAAGGAGATCAGGCAGCAAGACGTCGAAAATCTATGTTGTATTTCTGTAGAAGTGCTTAAAACATATTTTGAGAACCTTTTAAATCCCGCATGCCACACCAAACCAATACATTTTTCTCCTAATAATTCAAACGACCACCTCTTGGATAGAGATTTCACTGTTGCAGAAGTAAAAAAAAACAACTTAGGAATGTAAAGTGTAATTAAGCACCAGGTGAGGATCGAATCCCGTATGAGTTTTTTATACATGCTACTGATACAGCTCTTCAAACTATGTGCAATGCGTTTAATATGATTTTAAATGGTTCTGACGATTTTGAAGTATTTCGTTCGGGAATAATCTTCCCAATCCATAAGAAAGGATATGTAAAGGATGTGAGAAACTACAGGGGAATTACATTTATGAATTGTGTTAGCAAAATCATAATTGGAATGATCAACAGTAGAATCACAGATTGGGTTAACAGGAACAAAATTTTAAATGAGTATCAAGCGGGTTTCCGTAAAGAATACTCGACAATCGATAATATCTTTAACCTGTCTGCAATAATTAACCTAAAACTAAATGAGAAGAAAAAGGTTTACGCCTTTTTCGTAGACTTTAAGGCTGCCTTTGACCGAGTTCCCAGGGACCTCCTAATTTATAAACTGTACACCATTGGATTGTCATCCAAAATCATCAGTTTGTTGAAAAATATCTATGAACACACAAAATCTGCTGTTTGGTCGGGAGATGGCTTATCAGATTATTTTGAGACGCATACTGGTGACAAGTAAAGCAGGGCTGTTTATTGTCACCAGTACTTTCCGCTCTCTATCTTAACGACTTACATGATCATCTTGGAGGTGGAATTGATATAGATGAAGTAAACATTCGATTGCTCATGTACGCGGACGATATCGTTATCCTGGCAGATAACCCAGCAGTCCTACAACAAATGATAAGTAAATTGGAATCTTATTGTACTCTGTGGGGCATGGAAGTGAACCACACAAAATCAGAGATCATTTTATTTAGGAATGGAGGAAAGCTATCGGCAGGAGAGAAATTTACTTACCAAGGTGAAGAACTAAGAACTGTGAACGAATATAAATACTTGGGAATGATATTAACGCCAAAATTAACATTCACTAAACATCTACAAAAAAAGAAGGAAGCCACGAAAATGTCCTTGATGTCAACGTGGAAAAATTTTATATCAAAGCTTTCGGTCAATCTAAAAGCAAAATGAAAAATGTTTTTATCTGTATGTCGCTCAATACATAGCTACGGAGCACAAATATGGGGTAACTCATATTTCGAAGAAGTGGAAAAACTTTATCGATTTTTCATAAAGAAAATACTGCGTCTTCCGGACTCAACTCCCAACTACGTCATCTCTTTGGAAACAGGATATGAACCTGTATATATTTACACATATTCCTCGCACATTCAATACCTGTCTAAAATTTTATATAATCTCGAAGGTCATAGGCTACCGCATATACTTAGTACAAAACTGGCCAACAAGAACCTTGCGTGGTTCAAGGACTATAAACAAAGGCTCGCCGATGGATGCAGCACGAAAATTGATTACTGAAATGAAAATGAGATGTACTAACTCACACATACAAATGGCAGAGAGAAGTGAGAATCGTATTTACGGGGTTCTCGACTATAATATGGGTATCTTTTATTGTAATGATAATTATAATCAAGAACAAATATCATTGATACTGAAAGCAAGAGGAGACTTACTTCAACTGAATTTTAAATCATTTAGAACGCCAGATCAGCAACAATGCTCATTGTGTAATTTGGGAGAGGTGGAATCAATATCGCATTTTATAGGCCGCTGTCCTTTTGCAAAATTTTCGCGTCAAATATTTCAATAAAATCATATTATCCAATACTGATATTGTTAGTATATTAAATGGTGGTGAAACCTTTTGCTGGCATCAGTTTTTCAAATTCTTAAAAGAAACACTGAACTACAGAAATATGTTAATCAACGAATTCAACTATTAGTAAAATTATTGTTATTCCAAATTATCCACTCAACTTCCAGCAGACGGTTAAAATAGCCATGCTGTTAATTTCTTTATTAGCCAAAATACAAACCATTGTAATATAACAAAAAAATTTGTAACGTTATATGAAAATAAAGAATAATTGAATTGAATATATACATACATACGTAGCAAAGTAAATCAATCGTGGGAGGGAAAGAGCAACGACGATAATCAAAAATAATAATTAACAAAGAGTTAAAGATCATGTAAAAACAGAAATCATTATTACTTTTCATATTTTGTTTTTGCTACTTCCCTCTTCTATACGATCAGTTTTTTGTGATATGTTTTGCTACAGCAAAAGAACTTTCTTCAGATTCTTTACTTTTACTTTCATTCAGAGTTCATTGAACTTAGTAATTTATGCTCGCAAGATGAAATTAATAGGGTAGATCTTATATTGTTAAATATCAATATCAAACAAGAATCTCCGAATAATTAATGTTAGGATGGCATCATTAATCATATAAGTATAACTTTAGTGTTTTTTCCCTATCCTGTTAAATGAAATGAATAAGGTATACTAAAGTAAATAGCTGTCATATAGACATTCATAACTTTAAACAAAATAACAAAAAAATATGAAGTTATTGTTTACTTAAACATGAATAAAACTAGTGTGAAATCTATCATGATGAATTAAATTACTAATATGTTTTCATTTCAAAAGATGAGAGACTAAGAAAAAGGAATTAGGTTTACTTAGGGGTTCTTGAATCTAATCCGTGCTCGAAAGAACGAAGCATGGTGTGGGTTGTGAAGCACCTTCTCCCCTCAACATCTGGGAGAACTCGGAAAATATAAGATAATGTAAGGAAAATATCACCTTACCTCATAATATTTTTTCTCAATTTCCATTGTAAACAAATAGCGTTGTTTGGTAAACAGTTAGTATTTTTGAAATAGAAGGGAATCTATAATAATTAATTTAAGTAATGAAAAAAAAATGGTTTTGAGAGAAGGGACCCGAACCCCCCACCCGAGTAGTGCTAGCTACAGAAGGCTCCCGCTGCCATCAAACTCTCTTAATTTCATAGTGCATTAAATCCAGTATCTTGGAAGTTAGCACACCGACATATATGTCCGGTACGTTACAGAATTTGGCGCCCAACGTGGGCCGGACAGATATATGCAAATATACATTTTTTGGCTCTATATTTATACCTTTAGTAGTGATTGAAATTTACTTGATTGTTGGCTTATGGTTGCTTTTAATAGCTATCGGATATGTTCTGGAAGATTGGCATTCTGATTTTCTTTTCGGAAAAGCTAACCGATCTTAAAAGATAACCGTTTAAAGGGAATCAGGGGTAGAGGTCAAGGGAATTCAATCACCTAATAGCTCTTTGTAGGCCTATTTTTTCAACTTTTGGCAACTTGGGAATCAGTCGCTGTTTTGTAAGATGGACATCACTGAATCTGCCATTATGTGAGTATTTTCCTGACTACTACTACTACAGTTTAACGCAATGAACTGTCAAACTGGTGTGTTCCGAGAGTATAGATTATAGCCTTACATTTTGCTCCATAGCCCAAATTAGAATTTTTTTGATATTTTCCTAATAATTTGTTTTATCATCTCTCTCATTCCTTATTCTTTGTATTCTCATCTGGCGAATGAAAATATAGTTTGGAACTGAATTTCTATATACAAACTCAACATATTTATAATATCTCAGAACTAAGTGGATATTGATATCGGATTTCGCATGTAATATCTTGAGCATATTGATATTAGTTTTTTATTGATTTAAAAAAAAGAAGTTTTAATTAAATAATTGCAAATCAACGCCATATTAATCCCCGAAAATTTTGAAATTCCATACTTGATTTGGAATAAATTTTTTTCCAACCCAAGTCTGGGCGTTATTTTTACCAACATAGTCTCATAATGTCTCTGGAACGTACTCCTCCACAATCACTCGCAGAGTCTGCAGCCATAGGTGCGGTAGGTGGTGAACTACCAAATTGCGTTATTTGTGACATTTTGATGGGAGAGGGCCACGACATTCTCCTAATTATTGATTATTTTCATTCCTTTCACAGGACATGTATCGAAGAATATTTATCGAATGCTTCAAATTGTCCTGTATGCAAAAGACCATGTCAGGTTCGAATAAAATATAAAAAATATAGCCGCACAAAAAGGTGCAGGAAGGGGTGCAGTGCCCAAAAAGTACAACACACGCAATGCAACCCGTAATCTATTTTCCAGTTGACATGAACAACAGCGTACAACATCAGGGAACACCTGTGCGAGATACCGAGGGTTCCAATGCTAATGCAGTTCATTCTACACCTCCCAAAAATAAGGGTATTTATGTAGATTATAACAAGATAAACCATATGATCGGGCTAAATGTGTCTCGTCTCCTTCAAAATATGAATTTATTACCTAACAACAGTAATCCAAATAATTTCCCTAAGCAGCCACCGAACCCCCCAACCGAGTACTGCTAGCTAGAGAAGGCTCCCGCTGTCCTCAAACTCTCTTAATTTCATAGTGATTTAAATCCAGTATCTTGGAAGTTAGCACACCAACATATATGTCCGGTACATTACAGAATTTGGCGCCCAACGTGGACCCCCCTTCCAATTCCAAACAACCATGTTGGGAATGATCCCATAAGCCCCACGCCAACTCAAGGCAACCCAAGCAACTCAAGTTTTAGTAATCAAAACTCATCTCCAAACTCTTCAGCTAATTCGCAGGTCAGTCAATGTATTCGGACAAAGCTACCTCCATTATTCAGAGCTGGGGATTACGTTTTGATGGTTCATCTAATGGAATCCATATCGAAGAGTTCTTGTATAGAATTAGGTCACTGCCGCCTGATAATTTTAATGGGGACTTTTCGGTCATCTTAGGAAATTTGAACACGCTGCTAGTAGGAAAGGCAAAGGATTGGTACTGGCGCTACCACAAGCAGACCTGTAGTCTAAATTGGGAGGATTTCTGCCAGGCCATCCGAGCACAACACAAGGATTTCAAGACATCGTTTGACATTCGAGAAGAAATTCGAAATCGAAAGCAACGTCCAAGTGAGTCTTTCGACACCTTTTTTGAAGCCATTTCGGCGATCATGGATAGATTGCCAACTCCCATGCCTGACGCTGACTTAATTGAGATATTATCAAGAAATCTTAGACCGGAAATTCGGCAGGATTTATTGTATATAAAAATTAACTCCCTATCCCATCTTCGCCAATTAGTGCAGACACGGGAACACTTTTTAAATGATGAGTACATCATGAAAAACTTGCATTCCCGACCGGCAGTAAATGTAAATATACCAAGAAAATATGTCGCGGACATAGACGCAAAAGATGATTGCGATAACCACGAAGATGTGGTAGATAATGTAAACGCCATTCACAAAGCAATTCCTTCGAAATGTTGGGATAGTGATGAGATTGGTTGCTATGGTTGCGTGATCAAAAATGTTTACAAGCCCAACTGTGTAGACTGTAAAAAAAAAGATACGGGAGACAGTATCAGTTGTGTTGGTTCCGACATAGCTGCTTTAGATTTTTCTAAATATCCTACATTCTCAAGATGCAAATCCTTTTTTCTGGATGGGTCGATGTTGTTATCTGCTTTAAAAATGATTATAAATCTATAAAACTTTTTATAATACCCTCGCTATCCCAGAGACTCATTCTCGGGATACATTTCTGGAGAGTTTTTAATTTGTTCCCCGACATGATAGGTTTCATTAATCTGTTGGCATCAGTCAACATAGCTAGCACCCTTAGGCAAATAACACCTACAAAAAATAATGAAAAATCTGATTCAAATCGGTTGTTTTTGCCAAATTTTGAGACCTAGGGCTTGGATAGAACCTCCTTAATTCGAGATTCTATCAAACAGAGGCTCTATCCCGTGTCACCTGTGGTTGAAAAATTAATGTTTGGAGAGATCGATCGTATGCTAAAACTGGGTGTTATAGAAACCTAAAATTCAGCCTGGAGCTCCCCCATGCGTTTAGTAATTAAACCTAATAAGGTCAGACTTTGCCTGGACGCAAGAAGTGTATACTCTGTTATCAAGAAGGATGCCTATCCATTGCCCATTGCCGCAGCCAGTTCAGCCTCACAAGCTAACTTGGGCCACAAGGAATCTTCCAGCTCCCATCTCAAGACCAACAGCAGGGGAAAAAGAACAAGCAGACCGATGGTGCCGGATGAGTTGCGAGCAGCGGTCATCGATAAATCTGACCCTGATTGGGTAATCAGAGAGGATCGATGGCTACTTATCGAAACTCGTCTGCGTGACATCGTGTTCGCAGGAGAAGGGGAACCTCCTAAACACACCCAATTTGGCAGTGCCGCTCCATACAGAGGCGTTAGGGTCATCTGTTGTGAAAATAGGGAATCTCTGGATTTCCTCACTTCCACGATAGAGGGTCTTGGCGAACTCTGGGAGGGATGTCAATTGGCAGTCGTTGGGGTCAACGAGGTCCCTTTCAGAAGAGTGTTGTCAGCTTGGGTGCCACCTCCACCTGTGGATCCCGCGCGCATACTGACCATACTCGGCAGACAAAACCCCAATCTCCGGACCAGCACATGGAATCTGGTCAGCCACAATCCGGAAAATGGAGGTGTTGCCATCAGGGTGTCAATAGACACTCAGGGGCAAGAATACTTAAGGACTCGTGAGGGCAAACTACATTTTGGTCTAGGATGGATCAGATTCCGACTAGGACGAAAGTAGTGGAGGAACGGAGGCAGCAGCCGCTTCGCATAATGCAGATTAATCTGCATCACTGCAAAGCGGCTGCTGCTGAACTTCTTCTAGCCCTCAAGAAGTCTGAAGTTGACATCGTCTTAATCCAGGAGCCTTACTTATACAAGAATAAGGTTGCTGGGTTAAACGATAGCAACTACACCACCTTCGCCACATCCAACGGGGACAAGGTTAGAACCTGTGTAGTTGCTAAAAAGAGTCTTAAACTAATATTCCTCTCTAATTTCAGCGGAGGTGATATTACGGCTGTAAGGATGGAATGCAGCTCCCATGGAGCCACCATATTCTCGTCCATTTACATGCCATTCGAGAGCCCTGACCCACCGGGTAATGACGTGGAGAAGCTTGTCAAAGAGATGGGTAGCACTTGCCTCATCATCCTAGGATGTGATGCCAATGCTCACCATTTCCACTGGGGCAGCAGAGACACAAATGCCAGAGGTGAGTCCGTATTCGATTTTATCTTAAAATATAATCTCAGAATATGCAACAGGGGAAATGAATACACTTTTCAAAATAGAATCAGGGGGGAGGTAATAGACATAACCCTCACTAATAAAGACGAATCTATTATCAGTGACTGGAGGGTATCGGAAGAATGCTCCTTTTCGGATCATCGGAAGATATTCTTCCAAGTCTCTGTTAATGGCATTCGACAGCCACCATTTAGAAATCCACGGAAAACCGACTGGAACAAATTCAATGAACTAGTAAGCTCCAAGCTGGGAGTGTCACGATACCCCCAAACAGCCACAGAGGTTAATAGTGCAGTGAATCACGTGACAGAGGTTTTGGTGGACAGCTATGAGACCGCCTGCCCACTCACTTACCCAGGCAGAAGATGTCAACCGGTCTGGTGGTCGAAAGATCTGGCTAATCTCAGGAAGATTAGCAGAAGGCTCTACAATAAAGCCAACAAAACGAAGTTGTCCACAGATTGGGAGAACTACAAGGTATCTTTCAATAAGTACAACAGCGAAATAAAGAAGGCTAAACGCAGATCTTGGGTCTGCTTTAGCGAGTCTATAGAGGGAGTAAAGGATGTAGCCAGGTTTCGTAGAGTACTGTCGAAGGACCCTAAATCCATCGGCAGTATCAAGCGGGATGATGGCACATGGACTAACTCCGGTCTAGAAACTCTGGATCTCCTGGCCAAAACCCACTTTCCCAACTGCATGGATGCACCAGATCGCTCAGCCGATCCACCAATGTGTAACCAAGCCACAGGGGAAGTGAGTGTCATCGAGGAGATCATAAGTCACACAAAGATAGCTTGGGCGATAAACACTTTTAAGCCCTTTAAATCACCTGGTCCAGATAGTATCTTCCCTGCTATGCTACAAAATGCATTGGAGGTGTTGATACCACACCTGGATCATATTTATAGGGCCTGTCTACGTCTATCGTTCACACCGGTTCTGTGGAGGGAGGTCACGGTGACATACATCCCCAAAGCGGGGAAGTCAAGTCACACGCTTCCCAAAGACTACAGACCAATCAGCCTATCTTCCTTTCTATTGAAAACGTTAGAAAGATTGCTTGACCTAGGAATAAGGTCCAAACTTGGAAACAGTGTTATTAGTCCTGCCCAACACGCCTACATCAAAGGCAGATCGGTGGAGACTGCACTTAATGAAGTCGTTGGTTTAATCGAGAGGAATATGATGGGCTCAAACTATACGTTAGCAGCGTTTCTAGATATAGAAGGCGCCTTTAATAACGTCAAACTCGAATCCATCCACAATTCACTCTTGAACTTAGGTGTTTCCACTACACTGATCAATTGGATCGATGGAATGCTTAGCGGCAGGATAATCAATTCAAATATCGGTGAGACCTCCATTCGGAAGTCTGTCACCAGGGGCACACCACAAGGAGGTGTATTATCACCACTGCTGTGGCTCCTGGTGATTAACGAAATACTTAAGGAATTTGACCAACTACGTATAAAGACTGTAGCTTATGCTGATGACGTGGTCATAATGATCACCGGGAAGTTCCCACAAACGCTATCGGAACTCATGAAAGGAGCTCTGGACAAACTATCAAGATGGGCACACAACAATGGACTTGGGGTGAACCCATCTAAGACAGAGCTGGTTCTATTTACGAACAAGAGAAAAGTCAAACCATTCCCCCTACCAACGCTGGATGGAGTGGCCCTAAAGCTCTCCCTAGAGGCCAAGTACCTTGGCATTATCCTGGACCACCAACTAACGTGGAAAAGGAATGTCGAGGAACGTGCCAAGAGAGGACTTATAGCCCTTTATTCTTGCAAGAACTCTATTGGTAAGAGTTGGGGTTTGAAACCACAGGTCATACATTGGATTTTTACGGCCATAGTTCGCCCCATTCTAACTTATGGTTCATTGGTATGGTGGAATGCTTTGAATAAGACATCCCTTCTCCGCAAGATTAATGTCGTTCAAAGAGCGGCATCTCTTCTAATTACCGGTGCCATGAAAAGCACTCCACAGGCTGCTCTCAATGTATTACTGGATCTTCATCCGATGAATCTCGTAGTACAGGAGTTGGCAGCAAAGAGTGCTCTCCGACTCAAGGAGTTAAATTCATGGCGTAACTTCGACTACGGCCATGCTGCTATCTTACGACAATCTGGACTATCGGTGGGTTTGGAGGTAATCAGTGACTATATATCACCACAATTACACTTCGACGACATTGAAGTTCGGATACCTGACAGAGAAGCCTGGACCCACAAATCCCTACCTCTACCCGGTATAGAGATTTATACCGACGGATCCAAGATGGAAAAGGGAACAGGAGCGGGCGTCTACAGCGATACCCTCAACTTACGGATCTCGTACAAGCTAAGCGAAAATTGTAGCGTCTTCCAAGCCGAAATCTTTGCGGTCACGAAAGCAGCAGAATTGATTAAAAACATGGAAGGGGATATAGCCGGACCGGTGACTATCTATGTGGATAGCCAAGCGGCCCTAAAATCACTTAGATCCCATTCAATCAAATCTGCTGCGGTCTTGCACTGCAGGAAAGCTTTGGAGGCCCTACGATCAATCGTTACCTTGTGCTGGGTCCCGGGGCATTGCGACATCGAGGGAAATGAAAAGGCGGATGAACTGGCACGTCGCGGATCTGAGTCAAGCGACATCGAAATCGATAACTCAATCAGGCCACCCCTGTGTCACTTCATGCGGCTCCTAGAACAAACATACAAGGAGAAGGCTGGTCAGATCTGGAATAACGAACCTGGCTGCAAGGTATCAAAGGCAATCTGGCCCAACCTCTCTAAAAGGAAGACCACTTCCCTACTCTCTATGAGAAAACCCGATCTAAAACTAATGATTGGAGTTATCACGGGACACTGCAGGATAAGATCAATGACCTGCAAATGGGATAGAGATGACCCCACGGACTACTGCAGATTATGCGAAGACGAAGAAGAAACAGAGACGATTGAGCACTTATTATGCCGTTGTCCAATGCTCAGGACCAGGAGAGTTCAAACAATGGGTGAACACACACTATCATCTCTGACAACACTCTGCCAAGCCGAGCCGACAACACTGCTTCTTCTCGCCAAGGGTCTGAAGTGGCTTCAAAACGAGCAACTTACAACTTTTTAATACTGCTAACCTCCTTACTCGCTCTCTCTCTCTCTCTCCTTACAAATAATCTTTCAATCCATAGCACTTACTTAATCATTCTCAACTATCCTATAACTTACTTAATTATTCCTTTTTCCTATTTCTAAACTCGATATGCTATTATTTCTTTTCTTTTCTCCTACCCTTACTTAGGATGAACACAATGGACCATAAGGTCTCCGAGTGGAGTGGCTGTCCAACACGACAGCTGCGCGTCCTTTAACCTAACCTAACCTATCCATTGCCCAACATTGAGGGGATCTTTGCACGATTGCCGAAAGCGAATCACATTTCAAAGTTAGATTTGAAAGACGCTTTCTGGCAGATCAGCCTGGACGAGAAATCGAAACATCTTACGGCATTTACAGTGCCCGAAGGCCGTTTTACAAATTTGTGGTAATGCCTTTCGTGCTCTGTAATGCCCCGCAACAGATGTGTAGGCTGATGGACGAGATCATCCCCCCGGACTTACGTCACTGTGTTTGTGGATATTTGGATGATCTCGTCATCGTGTCAGAAGATTTCCCCTCCCATGTTGACGTCTTGGTAAGGATAGCTGCACAGTTCAGGAAAGCTAACCTTACGCTTAATATATCGAAAAGTAAGTTCTGTGTAACCAAAGTAAACTATCTGGGCTACATAATCGGGAGCAGTGGTATCACTTCTGACCTCAAAAAAATTGTTGTCATTACCAATTGGCCAGTTTCGAAGAATCTAAGCCAAGTTCGCGGATTCTTGGGACTTACCGGCTGGTATAGGCGGTTTGTAAAAGACTTTTCGTCTATAACATACCCAATTACAGAGGTTCTCAAAAGTAAGAAAAAATTTCAGTGGTCCATGGAGGCTCAATCAGCATTCGAAGGGCTCAAAAAGATTCTTATTACAGCTCCAATACTATCGAACCCCGATTTCAGTAAAAAATTTCATCTCCACTGCGACGCAAGTGACTTTGGCATAGGTGCAGTCCTTGTGCAGTTGGATGAAGATGGCATGGAAAAACCAATAGCTCGTATGAGCAAAAAGCTCACAACGACCCAGCGCAACTACAGCGTGACTGAACGCGAATACCTGGCCGCCGTTGAAGCTATTAAAAAGTTTAGGTGCTACCTTGAACTCTAAGAGTTCGAGGTAGTTACCGATCATTCGAGCCTCCTATGGTTGATGCGTCAACCTGACTTAAGCGGCAGATTAGCCCGCTGGGTTTTCAAACTCCAGCCCTATAAATTCAGCATCAGCCTTAGGAAGGGTAAAGAACACGTGGTACCTGACGCCTTGTCAAGGATTCCATGTGAAGAAGTCTCCAGCATAGAGAATGTAGGACCTGAAAACGACTTAAAATCTCCATATTTTAATGACAAAGATTATTTAGAACTGATAGAGAATGTCAATCATAACCAGTCTAAATTTCCAGACATCAAAGTAGTAGATAATTACGTATAATACAGAGCTGAGTATTATTCAGGCTTAGAATCCTAAGAACCATATGCATAGAAGCTCTGGATTCCATGTCGCCTTCGTAACGAGGTCATAGCTAGAGCTCACGATTCTGCGATAGCTGTACATGAAGGTATGGCCAAAATAGTCGACTTAGTCAAAGGGAACTTCTATTGGCCTGGAATGGTACAAGATATAAGAGATTACGTTAGGAATTCAGGGAGGTTCAATCGTGTTAGCAAAGCGAACGGACTTGTTTTTTGTAAGGTCCAAGAAAACAACAAATTGTGAAGGCTGTACGCATAGTTAAACACGTAAAATGTGCAAGATACGTTATTAAATGACGCGTTTGTGATATACCATAATTAAAAGAAGTTTCAATGGTTATAAAGAATGTTTTACACATATTAAAATATCAATAAAAATCGCCGGTGCATAACAAAGTATAAGAAAACAAAAAAATAAACCAAACAAATTAATGAGAATGAAGTGAGCGAGAGAGCATAAATGCAGTTTTTAAACGTCAAATGCATAAAAAAATAAAATTGTAAATAGAGAACATATTTTCGAAAATGTTGAAAAAAGCTTTTTTATTTAACATCCCTTAAAATATGCTATTGGACAGTAAATTTATTATCAAATTAGAAAATTAATTAATGCTCCTAAAAATATGTAAAAGTTTTCTACACATATGTTTATATAAAATAGAAAGTAAAGTTCCCCATTAAAAGCGTTACTTAAATAGAAAACAACAAACTGTTAAATATAATTACAACCTAAATAATAAAAATGCCCTCAACAACTGGCCGGAGAAGTTTGAGATCGAAGAAAATTTTCTGTGATCAGTGTTAACTGGGAATAAACGAACGGAAAGAGAACTTTATAGAATGCGACAAATGTGTAAAGTTATATAATTTTGCTTGCACAAAACTTGATAAACAGCAATTCGACTTTTTAGTAAAGAATCGAAAAGAAAAATATATCTGTCATAATTGCAAGATGCAAAATGAAACCAAAATGCAACAGCAGCTACACCGCATGGAAGAAAGGCTAAATAAAATTGACCGACTAGCTGATTCAGTGGATTTTATGTCCACTAGATATGATGAACTGATGAAAGGCATAAAGGCCAACGCAAAACGAATCGAGTATATTGAAAAGGAAAATGTGAAGCTGAAGGCTGAAGTGGTATCATGAAAGACACAGTGAAAATGTTAAACGATCAACGTGTAAGAAATGATTGTGTTGTCAATGGGATTACTGTTGATGATGGTAAAAGTGCTGTGGAAACGGTTGTTGAACTTTCAAAAATTGTTGGTGTTCACATTTCGTGAGTAAGAAAAACAATAACAATAATAAAAATCAATCATTGATAGTCAAATTTAATACAAAATCTGCAAAAAAATAAGCTCATGGAAGCTAAGAAGAATCTTAAAGAACATGAAAATTCTAAGTCTATATTTGTGAATGATTTTCTGAGCAAAGAGTCACTTCAACTATTTAATTACACCAAGACATTGAAAAACGTCGGATATAATTTCATATATACAAATGGAAATAAAATCTATGCAAAAAAAAGTGCCGTAAACATGCCAAAATTGATTCGAAGAAAGGAAGACGTTGATGACTTATTAATACAAGCTGCTACAAACACATTTCCTGGTAGAAGGTCGATGAGAATGGTGCCAGTTTCAGATGATGATGAAGATACTGATAAGGAGAAAGATGACCCAAGTACTTTCGTATCACCTGATTTAAACCATGCAATTTAATTTTTGTATTTATATATTCGAATAATTTTTCTATAATTTTTTCAATATAATGTTGGATAATAATAAATATTTTGAAAATATAGATTTATTTGCAAATAATTTTTCTATAAACAATATTTCCAATTTCAATATCATGTCTGTGTACTCCAGAAGTAGCAGTTATTGCACAATGTCCTGTTTTGCGTGACATTATAGCGGTTCAGGAAACCTGGTTGAAGAGAAACTTAACACAATTGTATAAAATTCCAGGATATAATGCCATACACAGTTGTCGTTTTGATGGGTACGGAGGAGGAGGAGGCTGGCGATATTTTAGCCTTTAACGCATCAATATGCACATACCATGACAAATTATTCTGCATATGAATGCATATGAATTTTAATGATTGGCTTTCATAAATAATAGTTTCTCCAATTGAAAAATTGAAATGTACATAGGTCATTTTGTGGACATCGTGGTCTAAATCTTATGATTTTTGTTTTGTTGGATTTAATGACAAGTTTATTAATCCGACAGAATTCAGTTAACATTTTTTCATCATCTTCCATTTGGCCTTTTGATATAAGTTCGTAGTTATACGGATATAAAAGAGTTATGTCATCGGCATACATGAAGATTTACTTAGATATGTCGTTAAAATAGAGAGTAAATAACATGGGTCCCAATACGCTTCCTTGAGGTACTCCGTGCTGTGCAACACCAATATTTCCTCTTACGCCATTGATTTCAACAAATTGCTTCGTGTTTTTTATGTAACTTTGCAAAATTTTCAGTTCTATACCTTGAATACCATAATATGGCAGTTTTGAAAGTAATATACGGTGGTCAATTATATCAAAGGCTTTCGAAAAATCATAAAATGCACCACCCACTCCTCCGAAACATACATCCAGGCTTTCACAGATTCTATTCACAGCGTTTACTACGGCCTCTTGGGTACCACTGTGTTTTTTGAGACCAAATTGCATAGAAAATAACTGCCGAGTCTCTTGTAGAAAATTTGACAGCTGCTGGTAGATCAACTTTTCATATAATTGTCTTACATGAATTTGAAGATTTAGGAATTGGGATTATTTTAGAAATTTTAAGTACTTCAGGGTATACTGAAGTGCTTAGCATTGTGTTAAATATGTGGGCTAGGTGTAGGCTAATTAAATCTTTGGATGATCTTAGTACTTTGCCACAAATTTCGTCGTACCCAGGGCTTTTGTAGTGTCTAGATTTTCTATTAAATTTCTTATGTCTTGTTTCTTTTCGTCCCAAACATTCATTCAAAAATTCCCAGCATTTTCGAGGGTTTTGATTCATATTGAATATATGTTTAAGGCTCTTAAGAACAATGGACATACGTCAATTCTATTTAACGTAGATAGCAGCAACTGGCTTTGTTGTAGGATTTCCTTGCTGCTTTACGCAGCTTGGCTAATTGTTTGGTCCACCACACCGGTTGGGATTTCTTCCCCGGATAGGTGATTAGACAAGAGTCCTCATAGCTCGTCAGAATGGTTTTGGTTAGGGAATCCGCAGCTCTCTCGACCTACTCGACAGTGTGGAGAGTGTTACATCCACATAATTTTGAGGCCGTCAGAGCTTCGAATTTACCCCAATCCGTTCTCCTGGGATTTATATGAGGTGGTTCGGGGTCTTCATAAGGCAGGTAAATCGAAGACAAAACTAAGGGTCCACCGTACAGTGATTATATAACCCCTACTGTAATTGGACAGAAGGATTAGGTTAAGATTCTTTTAGCAACTATACACGTCCTCACTTTGTCCCAGTTCGAGGCCACGAAAACGGAATAGTTCTTGCAGCTAAGCCCACTCACCTTATGTTTGTATAAATAAGGTTCAGCAGCAGCAGCTCTGCAATGATTCAGGTTTATATGCACAAAGCTAAGCTTTTGCCGCTTCCTACCTGCTGGTGCTTCGGTGGGATTCGGAAACATAATCGTCCTAATCCAAAGTTCAGCACGCCTCCTCGACTCCTTACAAAGTCCACCCCGGATTTGTCAGTGGCGAATTTGATGACCAGTCCGTCGTTCTCTTTAAAGGAACCGAGAATCCTCCAATTTCTCATCTGAAGACCGACGTTCTGCTTTTCAGTCAACTTCAGTATTCGTCCTAGCTCCATTGAAGGAGGAGTGACCCATACGGAGGTTATCATCCAACAAGGTATCTCAGACAAAGGTACAACCGCCAGATTTCTACGTTCCCAAAGAGAGCCAATGTCATTTACTGTTTTAACAAGGAAAGGGCAGACTGGCCTAGCCGCACATTGGTCTGTCCAAGCACGTCCCAGATGAGGATGTCCCGATGACGACCCTCAACTAGCAAACCAATGACAGTCGCTGATACGCCCATTGGGGTCAGCCCTGTCCATGATTGCCAGCCGGATCTCACCCGGGACAATCCATCGAGCAGCGATGTCATCCTGCTTCGGGTTTGACGAGCAAGGAGTCTGCAGAGCAGTAGGCTTCGCGTTGTCCCTCACTCGCCTTTACAGATGAACAAGGAGTCTGAAGAGCACTATGCGGTATCCTTACTCGCCTTTTCAGACGTACAAGGCTTCAGAGAAGAAGCACTTGATGAAGAGGCTTTAACTTTCTCAATAGTGATCCTCTCACTAGCCTTCCTCGTCACAGAAGCAAACGATGCCGACGGATAGATCGGCTGTGACAACGTAGACTTCTTCGCAGAAGGAGGTTGTTCCTCAGACGACCTCATCCTCTTCACAACTACTGGTTGTGATTTTGAATCGGTCGACCAGGGTCCGTTATCCTTTGAAGAAGTCACTGTGTTCCCACTTGTGTCGGATTGTATATCCTTTTTCATCAGCTGACTCACCTCTATCACCCTTTGTTGGGGTTCAGCAGTTGGGCCAGCTACAGAATCAGTCGATACCTTCCCAGAGGATTTGGATACCTTCTTCTTCTTTCTTTTTGGTTTCTTATCAGCCTTCTTTGACGGCCGTGACTTTGCCGCATTGGAAGAAGGGGTGTCCTTATCAGAGCCGAAGTCTCCTCCCTTCATCGCCTCTTTGGAGGTTTCGATTGAGGTTACTCCCGCTCTTGACGAAGGGATTTCACTGACACGAACTTCCCCCTTTGCTACGAGGGGATATTCTCTTTCAAATCTCCTCACGAACTTGAGGTTAGAAGGTATCATTTGAAATTCCCTTACGCTGATGGTGTTGGGGTATTTGTTGGCATTGCAATAGTCAGTTGCATATGCCAACCTCAGTTTAATCCATAAGGAAAGTAAGTTCTACCCAGAATACAATAGATATGATTAACATGTAAACCAAAATTCAAATTTCTGTCTATATGAATACCCAAGCATATATGATTGTCAACATACTCAATCCTACGTTGGCCCAAAAAGACATCCAGAGAAACATTATTATTACCAAACAAACCATCCTTCGTTTCAGAGGGGTTAATTATAAAAGAGTTGTTATTAGTCTGGACTATCTGGACTATCTTGTCTGGCACTAAAAAGTAAAATATTTAAAAGCGCTCATGAGAAGTGTCTTGACCACCTGACGACATCGCTGAATCCTCAACCCTCAGACAAATATGTCGTCGAGGGTAAATACGACAGCTCCTTTCGGGCTTATCAACATTGCCTTTCGGCAATAAATCAGAAGCTAGACGGACTAAAATCGTCCAAGTCTTCTCCATCATTGAATGGACAAGTCCCACACAACAATCCACCAACGGATCCTCAAATTGTATCACCTTCGGAGGAACTCCCAGTAAGTACGTCTGCTCCACCATCCACTAGTTCGAACACAATACCTTCTGTTTCCAATATTTGTAAACAAAGTCAAACGTCTCCTTTGAATACAAGCGAATCACTCGCATCTATTTCCACCCAGTAAAAACCACTTAGTAGTTTCACTCCGGTCGATCAAACTTCTCACAATATAGTTTTGCCTCCTATAGACATCGAAATCTTTAGTGAAGATTTTATATCATGGCCAACCTTTCGAGATCTTTTTAGCACCATTTTCATAAAAAATTCTCGCTTGAGTCACATTGAGAAATTATGTCACTTAGTTAAAAAACCAGCGGTGGGGCTCGGCAAATTTTTTCGAAATTTCCACTCACCCATCGTAGTTTTGAATTGGCTTTGAAGGCATTGGATGATGCGTACGATAATAAGCGTATCCTCGTAAACAGTCATCTCAAACTCCTTTTCGGCCTTTCAACAATTGAATGTGAATCAATCTCTGGTCTCAAAGCAACTCAACGTGGCATAAATAGTTGCATTTCTGCAATGTCAGTTTATGACGTAGCAACGGATCACTGGGATCCAATTCCTCAATCTTTTCTATCTAAAAGTTCCCCAAAATCCTTGTTGAATCATACGTGTGTGATGTGCCCAAATAAAGATCATCTTCTTCGTGTCTGTTCTCGTTTTCAAAACCTTTCGTTTGAGAATAGATTTTCGCTCACTAAAAAACATGCTCTTTGCATAAACTGACTTTCGCATGGTCATTCTCTAAAAAGTTGCAATAGCAAACACAATTGTTCTGTATGCAAAGGCAGACATCACACGCTACTTCATCGTAGTAAAAATAGTAAAACTTCGTCAAGTTCCTTGCCAACATTTTCACGTTCGTGTTATAACTCGAACTCCGCTTCTATTCGCATAACTTCCAAACAGAGTTTGAATCCTAGTTTCGATAATCGTCAAGTTCTGCACACAACACAAAATAGAGATGTGCTCTTGGGAACTGCGATTGTAAACGTCGTTCACAATTACAAAAATTATGCCGTTCGAGCAATAATTCATCCCTCGTCCAAAGTCTCATCCGTCACAAAGAGACTAGAAAAACCAATCGGATTGCCTTCTCGACCAATTCACACCACTCTGCCTGGTGTAAATACTAATAGTGCATCGAAAGAAATTTGTACGTTGAATCTTTCATCACCTAAAAATTCGGAAAGTATCCTAAACGCAAATGTGTTAGTCTTACCTAACATTTCGAAAAACTTGTCGTCGTTGTCATCAATTTCGAATTTGCGTTCTAAATTATCTCACCTCGGTCTTGCAGATACATGCGATGACAAGCCGATAGGTTTACTATTGGGCGAAGATTTATATTCCAAAATTTTGTCGGCTGAGTCACCTCACATTGTTTTGAATTCTTTGGTGGCTCAGAAAACTATATTCGATTACAGTCGAAATCGCTTATAACGTCGTCGTTTATAACGTCATATCGCTTATAGCGACGAAATCCAAAAGTCCCGAATTTCTGCCCTTCATATTCCACACAAATAAATATCGTTTGTAACGTCATCGCTTATAACGTCATATCGGTTGTAACGTCGGTTTTTTTGTGAAATATTTGAATTTTGCTATCGGTTATAACGTCGAATCATACGAAGAAGGAAATTTTATCTCAATAATTTGTTATATGTATACTTTTTCAAACTCGAACAACTATAAAATACCAAACTTACGCACAACATGTTCGAAGATGGCTTTCTCAAGCCAATGTCACATCTGTTTGGAACCCATGGACCGAAGTGGAAGAAAATCATTAAAATCGGATTGCCGCATCGGGAAATTTCCATTATCCTGGCAAGAATAGAAAAGAATCAAAGTACGAAATTAAATGTGTTGGATGCCGTGATATTGTTAGATGAATCAAGGAAAAATTTAACGTCTTCTGTCATTGGTAATGTTTTTATCATGCGGGATTGTTAATGGTCCTTTGAGCGATTCTGAAGACATGTATCTTCATTCTAATTTCTTCCAACACGTAGAAGATATTGATTAGTTAGTTGCCATCGATGACAAAGTTTTCACATCTGCTTTATATAATGACGACGAAGTTTTAGATGGAGGCAATTCTAATGATGAAATTGCGGATACTACAGAGACAGAATTTCAAATGCCGTCAGAGGCGTGTCCAGCTGTAGAAACTCTTCAAACATTTATTTACTCCGAAGATGTTACAAACATAAATGTGTAATTGGAAACCCTTTAAAAATCTGCGTTAAATTTAAAACTTATGTTGGAATTCAAAAGCACGAACTAAAATAACAGACTATTAGACATAGAACCATATCCTAATTTAAGGTGATATATCTGCTGAAGAAGGAATTCAATATCGGTTTTTTTATTATTTTGTTTTTAGTCATTTATACTTATGTATATAGAATGAAAATGTAAAAAAATTATTGATTTTATTTATTTACTTAATAAAACCACGTATTTATACCCAAAAGTCACTATACGTAATATAATTTTACCTCTTTTATAAATATCGTTTATAACGACTATCGCTTATAGCGTCCGATTTTGGCCGGTCCCTTGACCGACGTTATAAGCGATTTCGACTGTATATCGTTACCGGCCCAATACCTAATAGTAGACTTACATAGACGATAAAAGCTACCCATTTTAACAAAATCGTTATTGAGTAAATCGAAAACTCGCACTTTTAAATGCTCAATTGAAACTGTATTTACGTACCTATAAATTGAAACTCAACCTACTTACTCTATTTTAAGTTTGCTCGCGAGTTTAGTCTAACCCTGTTGCCTTGTAGATAGCGCGTCAAGGTGGTCGGCTAATGTATAAGTTCGATACATTGGTTACGCCAATGTATACGTTCGATATTTTGTTTCCCCTTCTGCAGCATTCCAATTACCCACGCTAATTGGCCGCTCTTACGAGCCCTATGGGGATATCTTCTCTGCACTTCTTCCAGGAGCCGTATTCGCCTAGTTCGGATTGTAGAAGAGAGTTTCGCTCTTTTCTACTACCTCTCCTGGAAGCCCTATTCGGATGTAGAGGCGCGCATTCCAATGCTGTAGTCGTAGTTGATGTCACGGCCTTGCGAACGTTATTCTGCCCACCGGCAACTACACTTGCTATTTAACTTTCGAAGGAGTCAGACTCCTATTGCTTTCGTTTCGTAGCTTCACATTCAAAAGGTAACGTTTCTCATTCGCAGAAACCCTATACGTGTTTGTCTTTTATTTCTTCTCTTTTCATCCCTGAGCTATCGGCGGTCAGTGGTATCACGCCAACAGTATTAATTACATCTGAAAATTTAATTTAATTATATTTATTGCAATGGTAAGCACTTAAGTGTACTCGGAAGTCCTTAAAATTTCTAAAATAACCCCAATACCCAGATCTTCAAATTAATGTAAGACATGTGATTACAGACTTATAGCTTGGTTGCCATTAATTGGTACATTATATGAAAAGTTGATCCGAAAGCAGTAATCAAATTTTCTAGAACAGACTCGACAGTTATTTTCTGTGCAATTTTTGTTAAAAAGTATACAGTGATACCAAAGAGGCCGTAGTAAAAGTCATTAACAGCATTTTTGAACGCCTGGATGGATATTTTGGACAGGGCTCCGACTCCAGTCCAATTTTTTTTCTCGACTCCGAAAATAGATAAAACAAAACTCACTACTTAAATTACAGTTATTTCAGTTTGAACTTTCAAGATATATTACATTGGGAGGATACCAAAACATAGACCTATATTGTTCGTTTTTTCCTCTTGGGCAATACGGAATACAAAGTAACAAGCGCTTCAGCATACTTCACACTTCAGAACATGTAAAAAAAAACCTTTCAAAGCAACTGCAATCGGACGGTATCGTTACAAGGTTTCTCTACCTAAACACCGACATACGAGTATATTTACAATTTTCCGAATTTGACTTATGTACCCAATGAGACTCCTTGTAATTTTTTGACTTATGGAAAATTAACGATATTTAAACACCGCAACGTGATAGAAGACCAAAATAGCATATTGCCCCTTAACATACACTTTCGTGGTTAAGGTTACTTGAAACCTTTATGTCAAAAGGGATCATTTTCTTCAAACCGTTAAGAATTTTGATTTACACTTGTAGGCCTTTGCCTACAGAACTCTTCATCTCCAAAGACAATATCTCGTATTCTTGTCCGTCCATAGTTATTTATTACGTATTGCACCACGTAAACCTATACCGGCAATTTTACATCTTTATTTATTTATTTATTATAGTCAATGGAATTCAGTTTCCTTACAGACTAAGATAACTATTCACAGTTTCTTAAATATATTAAAAAAATATTATGAAAATGCAAGGGCATAATAACTACTATTTTAAAGTTTTCTTTAGACGTGCTAAACTCAATGTATGGCTTCAACTCTTTCTGAAAATTAGCATTTATATGATTTAGAACTAGGAAGGTTCTATTTAAAGGACTATTGCGAGCATAATTAGTGCGATGATAAGAAATATAAAATATATCTGTTATTCTTAAAGTTCTAGGGGGAACAAAGAACGGTACCAAAACCAATAAATCCGGAGAATCAATATGATTATTTATTAAATCAAAAAGAAAAGAGGCAGCTTGCATTTTCCTTAGGCACTGCAAGCTCTGCAAACCCAATAACAAGCACCTGGAATTATATGACGGAAGGTCTAAAGAGAATAATGGCTTAAGTGCAAAGCGAGAAAAACGTCTTTGTATTCTCTCAATACGAGCAATATGGGTATTACAATAGGGATCCCAAATAATAGACGCATATTCGACCTTTGATCTCACAAATGCCGCATAGATAATTTTAACAGTGCACGATGGGGCCAACGACAGGTTTTCGAGGCAACAAATCACTGGGGCAAGCTAGACCTTCCAAATTTGGTACAGATGTTTATAATGGGCTTAGAAACTAATATGCCAAATTTGGTTCATATCGGTTCATATATACATATAGCTGCCGTATATATGTTCGCCCGATTTCAAGCAATTGATGGACCAAACACGCAAATTCTGCCCAATTTTTATGCGATTTTGAAAATACCACGGAATTAGGTCTACAAATAAGTTTGCCAAGTTATATTGAAATCGGTTCAGATTTTGATATTGCTACCATATATATTTTCGCCAGATTTTAGGTATTTGGTGAATCAATCCAGCTATGTATGTCCAATCTTGATGAAATTTGGAATGTGTGACGGATTTTGGTCTAGAAACATTTTTGGCAAATCATATTGAAATCGGTTCAGAATTGGATATAGCTCCCATATATATGTTCGCCCGATTTCAGGAAAATGATTGACCAAGCATGCAAATTCCATCAAATTACAATAAAATTTGGAAAATGTTACGGAATTCGGACTACAAATAAGTTTGTCAAGTTATATTAAAATCGGTTCAGATATAGAAATAGCTCCCCTATATACATATGTTCAAATTTCATGGTTTTGTCTGTGGTTTGTTATAAGTTAATAAAAAAGGTTCCATATTTAGTAAAAATCGGCTAAGATTCCGTCTCAAAAGCCAAAGTTTGTCTGCGATATCTTTGAAATTATATATTATTATTATATACGTCTATTAAATTTTTCCGAAATCCAATTGGTAACATTAATGGGTTTCCGATTATTCGCCAACCAAAACATAAAAATTGCCATATTTTTAAGTATTACGACATCTGAAATCGGATTTTTATGAAAAGGCGCAGATAGGCGCAGCTAATTTTTTCACAAAATGATAGTACACATTAATACCTTTCACCACATATATATAATATCCTAGATCTACCTAGATCTCAAAAGTTATACTCCAGAGAACACATGGATAACAAAGCAAAATACTCCAAAAAAGACATAACATCTTAACTCAAAAATACATTTACCACACATAACATTTTTATTATTTGTTAACACTATATTATTTTACATACCCATTGAAGAGCTTTCCATGTTTAAAAAATATAAAAATGTTGAAATGTTCTTTTTGGCGCCTAAAATGATTTCACTACTTATTTATAATGAATCTCGGAAAATGATACATAAGAAAATATGTCACCATTGCCAGATCAGTATGTCGCTATGTGATGTTACCAGATTGATTTATTTTTTTATTTTCAGTGATTCAGAGTGTTGGCAATCGAAATCCGTTATCATTTTTTCCAAATTGTTCACTTCAAAAATTGACTTTTTGCCTCGAAAACCTGCTACTGGCCCCATCGTGCAGTGCAAGGATCTGAAAATTCAACGCAATTGCGTTTAATAAAAGCTGAGGCTTTATATGCCTCAGGAACGATGTGGTCCATATGCGGAATAAAAGTAAGAGCAAAATCAAATATGACACCAAGATCACGAACAGATGTTGTTTTATTTAGTTCAAGATTTCCAATTGTAAAAGTAGATAAAATGGGATTATGCAATCTGTAGAAAGATACATGTGAGCCCTTTGAAAAATTTAGAACAAGTTTATTTCCACTACACCATTTTACAACATTGTCTAAGTCTTTCTGCATATCGATAACATCATGCAAAGACTCAACTTTATGAAATAGTTTTAAATCATCCGCATAAAGTAGATACTTGCATTTAGAAAAACATGATGATATATCATTAATGAATAAATTAAAGAATAGTGGCCCCAGAATACTACCCTAAGGTACACCGGAAGTTTGAGTGTAAGGTGAGGATACAAAATTCTCAACCTTAACCGAACACAAACGGTTATATAAATATGAAGCAATCCATCTAAGGAAATTGGAATGGAATCCCAATTTGTACAATTTAGCTAATAAAATAGAATGTGATACTTTATCGAAGGCTTTAGTTAAATCTGTGTAAATAGCTTCAACCTGAAAGCCACGCTCAACGGCAGACAGACAATATTCCGTAAAAAGGATTAAATTGGTTGTGGTTGATCTACCGGAATAAAAACCATGTTGGTGAGGAGAAATAAAAGGCTTGCAAATGAAAAACATTTTTTGTGAGTAATATGTTCAAATACTTTAGACACACATGATAATTTAGCAATAGGCCTGTAACAGGTTACATCGTCTTTTCTACCACCTTTAAAAACAGGCGCAATAGATGCAATTTTCCACCTGTCAACAAAAACACTTTCTTTGATAGACTGATTAAAAATAACAGCTAAAATCGGAGCTAAAGAAGAACAACAGTTTTTAAGAAAAAACGCACAAAGGCCATCAGCATCAACTTTATAACTATCTTTCAGCTTTCGAATGGCTTCAACCACATCATCAATTGAAAGTGACATATTTCCCAAATTTATAGCAGTTAGTGAATTTACATTTGGCAAATTACAGATGGATGACTGCTCAAAGTTGGATTAAAAAAATTTAGCAAACATATTCACAACATCGAAACCAGACTGTGATACCCTGTCATTATATGTCACTATGGCAGGAATGTCTGAGGATTTTTTCTTTGATTCAATAAAGGACCAAAAACTTTTAGGATTTGCTTTAATTTCGTTCTCCTTATCCAGAATGAATTGCTTATAAAGGAATTTATTTAAAAAATTAAATTCTCTTTGGTAATGCTTGTACTTAACTTCATCTTCCAGAATTCCATACATAACGAATTTTCTATCGAATTTGTTTCTCAAATTTTTTAACTTTTTGAGGCCAGCAGTATACCATTGATGATTATATTGTTTTCTTTTCTTAGGAGGAACATTGGCTTTAAGGATATAAGAAATTTTATCTATGAACAGATCATAACAGACCGAGGTACTTTTATTGCTGAAAATTGACGCCCAGTCAAGAGAGCCTATAATTGAATTTAGTACGCCAAAACTACAGGCATTAAAATCCAAAGCAGTATAATTTGGAGAGCAGGAATTTAGATATTGAAAACAGTTAATTTCAATGACAGTAGGTAAATGATGAACATTAGAAGGAGATATTGGAATTAAACATTCATAAACGTTAAATTTATAATCATCTGTAACAAAGATAAGGTCTAGAAACCTATGCAATGAATTAGATAAATGATTAATTTGCACAAGACTTAAACTCAACAGAGTATCAATACTATAAATTTCGTGGCCCTTGTTTACATTAGTAGGCGTTAAGAAATCATTATCATCATATTTATACCAAGAGATGTTTGAAAGATTAAAATCCCCCATAACGCAAAGACAAACATTTGACCCAATATTTCCTTCCAATGCCACAATATTATCTATATGTTTTGTATATATAGATTCATAACTATTTTGCGGAATGTATGATAAACAGAGCAAAATACTAAAATTAAGACCTTCAATACATACAGCTAATTGATCTAATAATCCTTCATCATCATCAATAGAACATAAATAAGATTTATACTTAGATTTAACAGCAATAAGTACACCACCTCCTCTGGAGCAACCAGTTCTTGATATATTTCTATCTTTTCTATAGACCGAGTATAGATTTAGATTAAAAAACTCCGCATCAAAAAAGTCCGCATTCAGCCAAGTTTCAGCAATAGCAATAACATCATAATCAGATTGATTGGAAAAATCAAAAATATTTTTTGCTTTCGTACGAATACCAGACAAATTTTGGTAGTAGATTCTCAATCCATGTGTTCCATTAATCAGTGAATCACTGGCTGTGCTGTTTTCCTTTGAAAATTTACAAAAGGCCGAATTTTTATATCAGTGGGCCACAATTTAGGATTCACTATGTTATCATAATAACACGAAGAAACTCCAAGTTTAAAATTAATCTTTTTCAGATCATTGAGGACAGCATCCTTTTTCACCAACATATAACATTCCAGATGACGTTTTTCAATATTAGCATTACATCCATTAAAGTTAATTATTTGTTCACTTGTGACGCTTGGTTTAAATGATGAAATATGCACCCACTTTTTAGAAGCAACAACATCCAAACCTGTTGAGAGATTATTCTCGCCATATATCACATTTTCCTTTCTTCTTCTCCGCCTCTGGACAGGCAACCAATTCGAACTAGCTTGTTGGTTTGAACCAAACAAAAAAGCATCATTAACAACACCATTAGTACCTAGTGTGTTAATCGGCGAAACAGATGACGCATAATGCACAACATGTTGGCTACTAGTGTTGTTTTGATTGTTTTCAACCGTAGACGCAATAGGCAAAACTGAACTTTGCACTCCACCATCAGCACGGGCAGTTACAGTCACATTGTTGCTGTTGTTAGATTTCTGTTGCTGCAGTTTGTACTTTTCTTTTTGTTTGTCATTCGTATTATTCTCATTATGCTCCAATATTTTCTTAATCTCACTGATTTCAGCACTCAGTGAAGAGTTGACGTACAATTTAAGCTCTCTTAATTCACTCTTTAATGATGAGATGCCGGCGATTATGTCAGAAGTATTAGACAGACAAAAATCGCAATTGAAAACAATGTTAGCATTTTTAATGAAAATATCTTCAACATTCATATCAACGTTTGTGCACAAGAAATGGTATCTAGCCCTACAAATATGACAGGCAATAGATTTAGCATTTGCAGGATTGTAGCACTTTGCACAAAGATTGTTTGCAGCAGGCTCCATAAATGCACAACCGAACGATTAAACAGTCAACAGTGAACTGTTTTATGCTTTATAAAGTTCCCGACGAATATTTCGATGTGATTCAAACGGAATGACAAGTTAGTAACTTATGGTGGAAAGTGTATTTTCTCTACCACCTCAAAAAGAATACAAGTAAAACCAACGTTTAGTACGGCTAACCGAACTGACAATCGGGAATGATTAAATAGTTCTAGAAGTTTATATATCCACCATCCTATAGAGGTAATGCTCATAATTTAAGGTCAATTTGTTAAATATTTTTCATTCCTCAGCATAAATATATTGACAAATTTATCCCAGATGCATGACTTAATAAAAATCATTTGATCTCTTCTCATCGAAGAACATTAGGATAGCATAGTAATATCCCATTAATTACAGAGAGAAATGGTTAAGTAGGTTTACTTATAGATAACCACACACTATTCTATTATAAGAAAGCAGACTTCTTTATAAAAGACGCATGGTTCTTCAAAAGACCGAATATGTCGTTTAAAAATAGCAGGAACATCGTCTTTAAGAAGATTCTAACTTTTCTCATACAAATTCAGCAAGAAGTCTAGTAGGTCTTTCGTACGATTTTCCTTAAAGTACTACAAGGTCTTTCATAGAAGTCCGACAGGTTCTTTCACAGCAGACATATGTAAGTGACTTCTATAAAATGGCCTGTAAATCTTCTAAAAGATCTTTTCTAAGTATATTTGGAACATGCAAACATTATCCCAATCAATTGACCCAAAAATGTTTCCGATATGCATTTTGTAGTCAAAATAGATGGCCTGTTCCCGTACTTTATAAAGTGGTAAAAGTCGTAAACGATTTTCATATAAATTTTGTGTACGGGAACGAAAAAAGTGTAAAAGTGGTAAAAATTTTAAAAACTTTTTAGTTCTGGAACAGAGCTAAAGATTAAGAGTTTTTTTTTTTTAAATTATGATCATTTAAATAATTTAAATTGATTTAACAAATTTTGATAAATGTAGAACAGATTGTTGCCCGGAGTCGGAGTCGAGCTTTTCTTCACGACTCCGGCTCCGACTTCAGTAAAATTTGCTAGACTCCGACAACAGACTCCGAATCCGAAGCCCTGATTTTGGAAGAGTGCGTGCTGTATTTTATAACTTTTCGGAATACTTTGATCTAATTGACCACCGTATACGAGTACTACTTCAAAAGCTGTCATATCAAGTCAAAGAACTGAAACGTTTGGAAAGCTACATAAGAACAGAAAGTAGTTTGTTGAAATCAATGGGAAATATTGGTGTTGTATAGGATGTAGTACCTCAACGAAGCGTACTGGGGTCCATGTTATTTACTCTTTATCTTAACGACATATCTTAGTTAAAGCTTCATGAAAATAATCATGTATGCCGTCGATATAACTCTTTTATATCCGTATAACTGCGAACTTATATTAATAGGCTAATTGGGAAGATGATGCAAAAATTATAATTGAATTCTGTTGGAATAATAAGATTTTTATTAACTCCAACGAAAGCCACTCATTAAAATATTTAAGCATTCATATTCAGAATAAATTGTCATGGAATGCGTTGATGGGTCAAAAGCCAAAAGTTCAGGAATAACTTAAGCGCGGAAACTGAACATTTGATGCACAACTCTTTGATACCAAATCATTCCCACTACATGGCAATATTTTATGGCTATAAGAAAAACACAAATTTAAAATCATTGCAACGACTCCAGAATAAAGCTCTCATAATGGTCTACAATTTACCACAGTTATTTCCCACGTTTCACTAATATAGAAATGTCATGCCATTGCGCGGTATTTATAAATTGCAGTTGCTAACATAAAAAGGGTTATCTATTTCGTTGTTTTAAAAGTATGTTTAAGGCCGTTAAGAATATTGGATATACATCAATTCCGACTAAAGTTAATCAAAATTTGGAAAATACCATAAATTGTTCAAAACTAAGGCTGCCGCTTAGAAATCACAAAACAGTGTATATAACATAAGGGATGCTTGAAATATAACCATCTTCCCAACAATATTAGGAATCTGGCACTAATTTCGTCCTTTAAAAAAGAGTTCAAATAGTCTTTAGGAATGCTTCTGAAGTAGTCCCTGAATGGAAATATATCCTCGAAATTTGTCCGAAACTGTTCACATTAATTCGCCCTAATGTTCTTTTTAATATGGTAAATGCCTTATCTGAGTAACCGAAAGTCTTAAAAATAGATAAAGTTATAGCTATTCCAAAAGAAGCAAATGTTGTGAGTTTGGATAATATATATATATATATATATATATATATATATATATATATATATATATATATATATATATATATATATATATATATATATCTATATATATAAATGAGCTTGGTGATAAGTGATTGACTGACTGACTGACTCATCATCAACGCCCAGCCAAAACGGCTAAAGCTAGGAGCTTGAAATTTTACCAGTGGGTCACTGTTGATGCAAATGTTTGAGATAAGGCCGGGTTTTAGAAAATTCGTCCTGGAACCACAAAAAATAACAACAACAAAAATCCTTATTTTTTATTATTATTACGTACTTATTCATTTAGTTGGCCCTCTGCAAGACATGTGTCAAATTAACAATGCTATAACTTCATGATACCGTAAACGATCACACATAATTTCAAATTTTGTAGTTTACTTCTAGGCGCACTTATTTTATCGTAAACCACTAAATAATAGAAAGACAAGACATTTGTTATCTTCCATTGCAACAGATGTCGCAGTTGGTGATAATGATATAAACATCAATTACGCGAAAAATACAAACCGATCCTGATTTAGTTTTCACATAACAGGTGTCGCACAAAAGATTTTCATTCGTTAAAATACTGTTAGAAAAGATGATTACAGACGATGCATTTGTAAAAATTTTGATTTTCAATTTAAAATTAAAACAAAAATTCTTTCAATAAATGATGTTGGGTTTGTTGAACAAATGAGTTGCTGTTGAAGACAACATTAGGGGAATAAATTCAGAAATCGGCCAGAAATAACAACAACTAAAAACTGTATGGATCTCACTTTTTGGTAATAACTAAATGTTTGCAAATCAATGAAAGTGCAATAAAATTGTGCACATTACCAAGATTTATCTGCAATTAAGAATTTTATCGTACATGGAGATGTACAGTTATAACTATTCAATTTCAAAATCTGTAATTTGAAGAAATCGCTAAATAATTAATGAAATCAATAATAGGCCCCAGGAATATAGGAATATAGGAATTTGGTATGGAAATCAAGGTTGGGAAGTGGTGCTTCTAAAAGGAAATAGCTGGAAACCTGAAATTTGGAATTAAGGTTACTGTTGTAGTGTAGGATTGAGATATGAGGGTAGTTTTGGAAATTCGTGCTTATGTGTACGAAAAGTACTAAATTTGGTACAATAGGAATTTGGGTGAACGGATAGAGCTGGAAACCTGATATTTGGAATTGAGATTACTGTTGGAGTGTAGGATTGAACAACTTTTGGAAATTCGTACTTATGTGTATGAAAAGTACTAAATGGTACTAAATTTGATACAATGGGGATTTGCATGAACGGATAATAGCTGGAATCTCGAAATTTGGAATTGGTGGGGTGTAGGATTGAGGTAGTTTTGAAAATTCGTACTTATGGGTACGGAAAGTACTAAATGGTACTAAATTTAGTACAATTTGGATTTGAATGAACGGATAGAGCTGGAAACCTGAAATTTGGAATTAATATTACTGTTGAAGTGTAGGGTTGAGATATGAGGGTGGTTTTGGAAATTAGTACTTATGTGTACGGAAAGTACTAAATGGAACTAAATTTTGTATAATGGGGATTTGGGTGAACGGATAGCGCTGGAATCTCTAAATTTGGAACTGAGATTACTGGTGGAGTTTAGTATTGTGGAAGTTTTGGAAATTCGTACATAGGGTACGAAAAATACTAAATAGCACTAAATTTGGTACAGTTTCGATTTGGGTGAACGGATAGAGCTTGATTCCTCAAATTTGGACTGAGGATCACTGATGAAGAGTAAGGAAGATGCACCAAAGGGTTTTTGGAAACTTGAGTGTACGAAAAGTACTAAATGGTACTAAATTTAGTACAATTTTGATTTGGGTGAACGGATAGAGCTGGATTCCTGAAATTTGGAATTGATATTACTGTTGGAGTGTAGGACTGGGGAAGTTTTGGAAATTCTTACTTATGTGAATGAAAAGTACTAAATGGCACTAAATTTGGGACAATGGGGATTTGGGTGAACGGATATTGTTGGAATCTCGAAATTTGGAATTGAGATTACTGGTGGGGTGTAGAATTGAGGTAGTTTTGAAAATTCGTACTTATGAGTACGAAAAGTACTAAATGGTACTAAATTTAGTACAATTTGGATTTGGGTGAACGTATGTATGTAGCTGGAAACCTGAAATTTGGAATTAAGATTACTGTGAAGTGTAGGACTGAGATATGATGGTGGTTTTGGAAATTCGTACTTATGTGTTCGAAAAGTACTAAATTTGGTACAATAGGGATTCGAGTGAACGGACAGAGCTGGAATCCTGAAATTTGAAATTGAGATTACTGTTGGAGCATAGGATTGGGGAAATTTTGGAAATTCGTATTTATGTGTACGAAAAGTACTAAATGGTACTAAATTTATTACAATTTGGATTTGGGTGAACGGATAGAACTGGAATCCTGAATTTTAAGTATTTTAATTTTATTTATTTTAATTTAAAGTATGAATTTTTGTAAACGGAAAGAGTTAGAATTTGCAACCCGTTCGCGGTAGGCTATAGAGGTAGAATTTGGATTTGGGTCACGGATAGTGTTTGAGTCCTGAAATTTGAAATTAGGATTACTATTGGAGTGTAGGACTGAGGTAGTAAGGGTACGAAAAGTACTAAGTGGTACTACCTGTGGTACAATTTGGATTTGGGGGAACGGATAGAGCTGGAATCCTGGAATTTGGTCAGACTGCTGTTGGAGTATAGGATTGAGATGGAAGTAGTTTTTGAAATTCGTACTTATGGGATTTGAGTGCACGGATAGCGCTGGAATCCTGTTATTTGGAATTATGGTTACTGTTGAAGTGAAGGATTAAGGTTGTTTTGGAAAATCGAATTGTACAGAATTTGGTATAATTTGTTTTTGTGTAAAGGGGTTTTTGGAAATTCGTCGTAGAAAGGTATGAAAAGTGCTAAAGTGTACTAAATATGGAATCCATTGTATTAGGCAAACGCGAAGAGCTAGAAATCTGAAATTTTGAACGAATGGTCATTGATGGAGAGTTAGGAAGATGTATTAAAGGGTATTTAGAAACTCTACCTATAAGTGTACGAAAAGTACTAAAAGTTTCTAAATTTGGTACCAATTGCATATTTTTAATGGATAATGCTAGAATCTTCAAATTTGGTATGGGAATCAAGGTTGTGAAATGGCGTTGAAATAAGGAAATGGTTTTGGAAGTTCGTATTTATGATTACGAGCAGTACTAAATTTGGATTTGGGTGAACGGATAGAGCTGGAATTCTAAAGTTTTGAATTAAGATTACTGTAGGGGCGTAGGATTGAGATAGTTTTGGAAATTCGTACCTTTGGGTACGAAAAGTACTAAAAGGTACTAAATTTGGTACAATTTGGATTTGGATGAACGGATAGAGCTGGAATTCTGAAATTTGGAACTAAGATTACTGCCGGACAGTAGAATTGAGGTAGTTTTGGAAATTCGTACTTAAGGGTACAGAAAGCACTAAATTTGGTACAATTTGAATTTTAGTAAACGGATAGTGTTGAAATTAGGAATTAAGATTACTGTAGGAGTGTAGTATTGAGGAAATTTTGAAAAGTCGTACGTATGGGTAAGAGAAGTACTAAATGGTACTAAATATGGTACAATATGGATTTGGGTGAACGGGTAGAGCTGGAATCCTGAAATTTTTGTTTGAGAAAGAAATGGTACTAAATTTGATACAATTTGGATTCGGGCGAATTAATAGAGCTGGAATCCTGAAATTTGGAATTACGATTACAGTCGAAGAGTAGGATTCAGATTGTTTTGAAAAAGCAAACTTATGGTTACGAAAAGCACTAAATGGTACTAAATTTAGTACAATTTGTATGTAGGTGAACGGATAGCGGTGGAATCCTGCAATTTGAATGTATGTTTATTGTAGCCCTGTTGCGTTGAGGAAGTTTTGAAAATTGGTACGAAAATTATAAATTGTTCTAAATTTAGTACAATTTTAATTTGGTTTAACGGATAGAGTTTGAATCCTAAAATTTTGAAGTAAGATTACTACTAAAGTGAAGGATTGAGGTAGTTTTGGAAAATCTTACTTATGGGTATGAAGAGTTCGACTTGATACTAAGTTTGGTACAATTTGGAATTGGACGAACGGATACAGCTGGAATCTTGAGATCTGTAATTATTATGGAATTTACTGTAATTATTTTGTATTAATGTCCGTGTATGGCTGAGATATGTCGTCGCAATACGTACCATAAGTATACGAAAATTACTCAATCGTACTCAATTTGTTTTTGGGTGTAGGGACAGTGCTGGAATTTTTATTTTTTGGAGTTAGGGTGTGTATTGGTGTGCAACGTTGATCTCGCTGTTAATGTGTAAGGGTGAGATACGGCTGATCTTTTTGAAAATCGAACTTAAGGGGTACGTACAGTACTAAGATAAAAATAAATATTTATTAAAATTGGTATTAGTGCGACCAAATTTTCAGTGTTTGTCATTTCCATATTATATATTGTTTATTTGTTTTTTTTATATCCTTTCCGCATACGAAGTAGCGGGCATTTTGCTAGTATATATATAAATGAGCTTGGTGATAAGTGATTGACTGACTGACTGACTCATCATCAACGCCCAGCCAAAACGGCTAAAGCTAGGAGCTTGAAATTTTACCAGTGGGTCACTGTTGATGCAAATGTGCGAGATAAGGCCTGGTTTTAGAAAATTCGTCCTGGAACCACAAAAAATAACAACAACAAAAATCCTTATTTTTCATTACTATTACGTACTTATTCACTTAGTTGGCCCTCTGCAAGACATGTGTCAAATTAACAATGCTATAACTTCATGATACCGTAAACGATCACACATAATTTCAAATTTTGTAGTTTACTTCTAGGCGCACTTATTTTATCGTAAACCACTAAATAATAGAAAGACAAGACATTTGTTATCTTCCATTGCAACAGATGTCGCAGTTGGTGATAATGGTTTAAACATAAATTACGCGAAAAATACAAACCGATCCTGATTTAGTTTTCACATAACAGGTGTCGCACAAAAGATTTTCATTCGTTAAAATACAGTTAGAAAAGATGATTACAGACGATGCATTTGTAAAAATTTTGATTTTCAATTTAAAATTAAAACAAAAATTCTTTCAATAAATGATGTTGGGTTTGTTGAACAAATGAGTTGCTGTTGAAGACAACATTAGGGGAATAAATTCAGAAATCGGCCAGAAATAACAACAACTAAAAACTGTATGGACCTCACTTTTTGGTAATAACTAAATGTTTGCAAATCAATGAAAGTGCAATAAAATTGTGCATATTACCACGATTTATTTGCAATTAAGAATTTTATCGTATATTGATATGTACAGTCATAACTATTCAATTTCAAAATCTGTAATTTGAAGAAATCGCTAAATAATTAATGAAATCAATAATAGGCCCCAGGAATATAGGAATATAGGAATTTGGTATGGAAATCAAGGTTGGGAAGTGGTGCTTCTAAAAGGAAATGGTTTGGAAAATTACCAATCATGTGTACGAAAAGTACTAAATGGTACTAAATTTAGTACAATTTAGATTTGGGTGAACGTAAAGAGCTGGAAACCTGGAATTTGGAATTAAGGTTACTGTTGTAGTGTAGGATTGAGATATGAGGGTAGTTTTGGAAATTCGTGCTTATGTGTACGAAAAGTACTAAATAGTACTAAATTTGTTACAATAGGGATTTGGGTGAACGGATAGAGCTGGAATCCTGATATTTGGAATTGAGGTTACTGTTGGAGTGTAGGATTGAAGAACTTTTGGAAATTCGTACTTATGTGTATGAAAAGTACTAAATGGTACTAAATTTGATACAATGGGGATTTGGGTGAACGGATAATAACTGGAATCTCGAAATTTGGAATTGAGATTACTGGTGGGGTGTAGGATTGAGGTAGTTTTGAATATTCGTACTTATGGGTACGAAAAGTACTAAATCGTACTAAATTTAGTACAATTTGGATTTGAATGAACGGATAGAGCTGGAAACCTGAAATTTGGAATTAATATTACTGTTGAAGTGTAGGATTGAGATATGAGGGTGGTTTTGGAAATTAGTACTTATGTGTACGGAAAGTAATAAATGGAACTAAATTTTGTATAATGGGGATTTGGGTGAACGGATAGCGCTGGAATCTCTAAATTTGGAACTGAGATTACTGGTGGAGTTTAGTATTGTGGAAGTTTTGGAAATTCGTACATAGGGTACGAAAAATACTAAATAGCACTAAATTTGGTACAGTTTCGATTTGGGTGAACGGATAGAGCTTGATTCCTCAAATTTGGACTGAGGATCACTGATGAAGAGTAAGAAAGATGCACCAAAGGGTTTTTGGAAACTTGAATGTACGAAAAGTACTAAATGGTACTAAATTTAGTACAGTTTGGATTTGGGTGAACGGATAGAGCTGGATTCCTGAAATTTGGAATTGATATTACTGTTGGAGTGTAGGACTGAAATTCTTACTTATGTGAATGAAAAGTACTAAATGGTACTAAATTTGGGACAATGGGGATTTGGGTGAACGGATATAGTTGGAATCTCGAAATTTGGAATTGAGATTACTGGTGGGGTGTAGAATTGAGGTAGTTTTGAAAATTCGTACTTATGGGTACGAAAAGTACTAAATGGTACTAAATTTAGTACAATTTGGATTTGGGTGAACGTATGTATGTAGCTGGAAACCTGAAATTTGGAATTAAGATTACTGTGAAGTGTAGGACTGAGATATGAGGGTGGTTTTGGAAATTCGTACTTATGTGTTCGAAAAGTACTAAATTTGGTACAATAGGGATTCGAGTGAACGGACAGAGCTGGAATCCTGAAATTTGAAATTGAGATTACTGTTGGAGCATAGGATTGGGGAAATTTTGGAAATTCGTATTTATGTGTACGAAAAGTACTAAATGGTACTAAATTTATTACAATTTGGATTTGGGTGAACGGATAGAACAGGAATCCTGAATTTTAAGTATTTTAATTTTATTTATTTTAATTTAAAGTATGAATTTTAGTAAACGGAAAAAGTTAGAATTTGCAACCCGTTCGCGGTAGGCTATAGAGGTAGAATTTGGATTTGGGTGACGGATAGTGTTTGAGTCCTGAAATTTGAAATTAGGATTACTATTGGAGTGTAGGACTGAGGTAGTAAGGGTACGAAAAGTACTAAGTGGTACTACCTGTGGTACAATTTGGATTTGGGAGATCGGATAGAGCTGGAATCCTGGAATTTGATCAGACTGCTGTTGGAGTATAGGATTGAGATGGAAGTAGTTTTTGAAATTCGTACTTATAGGTACGAAATGTACCAAATGGTACAACTTGGATATGAGTGCACGGATAGCGCTGGAATCCTGTTATTTGGAATTATGGTTACTGTTGAAGTGAAGGATTAAGGTTGTTTTGGAAAATCGAATTGTACAGAATTTGGTACAAGTTGTTTATGTGTAAAGTGTACTAAATATGGAATCCATTGTATTAGGCAAACGCGAAGAGCTAGAAATCTGAAATTTTGAACGAGTGGTCATTGATGGAGAGTTAGGAAGATGTACCAAAGGGTATTTTGAAACTCGAACTATAAGCGTACGAAAAGTACTAAAAGTTTCTAAATTTGGTACCAATTGCATATTTTTAATGGATAAAGCTAGAATCTTCAAATTTGGTATGGGAATCAAGGTTGGGAAATGGCGTTGAAATAAGGAAATGGTTTTGGAAGTTCGTATTTATGATTACGAGCAGTACTAAATTTGGATTTGGGTGAACGGATAGAGCTGGAATCCTAAAGTTTTGAATTATGATTACTGTAGGGGTGTAGGATTGAGATAGTTTTGGAAATTCGTACCTTTGGGTACGAAAAGTACTAAATAGTACTAAATTTGGTACAATTTGGATTTGGATGAACGGATAGAGCTGGAATTCTGAAATTTGGAACTAAGATTACTGCCGGGCAGTAGAATTGAGGTAGTTTTGGAAATTCGTACTTATGGGTACAGCAAGCACTAAATTTGGTACAATTTGAATTTTAGTAAACGGATAGTGTTGGAATTAGGAATTAAGATTACTGTAGGAGTGTAGTATTGAGGAAATTTTGAAAAGTCGTACGTATGGGTACGAGAAGTACTAAATGGTACTAAATATGGTACAATATGGATTTGGGTAAACGGGTAGAGCTGGAATCCTAAAATTTTTGTTTGGGAAAGAAATGGTACTAAATTTGATACAATTTGGATTCGGGTGAATTAATAGAGCTGGAATCCTGAAATTTGGAATTACGATTACAGTCGAAGAGTAGGATTCAGGTTGTTTTGAAAAAGCAAACTTATGGTTACGAAAAGCACTAAATGGTACTAAATTTAGTACAATTTGTATGTAGGTGAACGGATAGCGGTGGAATCCTGCAATTTGAAAGTATGATTATTGTAGCCCTGTTGCGTTGAGGAAGTTTTGAAAATTGTTCCGAAAATTCTAAATTGTTCTAAATTTAGTACAATTTTAATTTGGTTTAACGGATAGAGTTTGAATCCTGAAATTTGGAAGTAAGATTACTACTAAAGTGAAGGATTGAGGTAGTTTTGGAAAATCTTACTTATGGGTACGAAGAGTTCGACTTGATTCTAAGTTTGGTACAATTTGGAATTGGACGAACGGATACAGCTGGAATCTTGAGATTTGGAATTACTGTAATTATTATGGAATTTACTGTAATTATTTTGTATTAATGTCCGTGTATGGCCGAGATATGTCGTCGAAATACGTACCATAAGTATACGAAAATTACTTAATGGTACTCAATTTGTTTTTGGGTGTAGGGACAGTGCTGGAATTTTTATTTTTTGGAGTTAAGGTGTGTATTGGTGTGCAACGTTGATCTCGCTGTTAATGTGTAAGGGTGAGATACGGCTGATCTTTTTGAAAATCGAACTTAAGGGGTACGTACAGTACTAAGATAAAAATAAATATTGATTAAAATTGGTATAAGTGCGACCAAATTTTCAGTGTTTGTCATTTCCATATTATATATTGTTTATTTGTTTTTTTATATCCTTTCCGCATACGAAGTAGCGGGCATTTTGCTAGTATATATATATATATATATATATATATATATATATATATATATACTAGCAAAATGCCCGCTACTTCGTATGCGGAAAGGATATATATACTAGCAAAATGCCCGCTACTTCGTATGCGGAAAGGATATAAAAAAAAACAAATAAACAATATATAATATGGAAATGACAAACACTGAAAATTTGGTCGCACTAATACCAATTTTAATCAATATTTATTTTTATCTTAGTACTGTACGTACCCCTTAAGTTCGTTTTTAAAAAAGATCAGCCGTATCTCACCCTTACACATTAACAGCGAGATCAACGTTGCACACCAATACACACCCTAACTCCAAAAAATAAAAATTCCAGCACTGTCCCTACACCCAAAAACAAATTGAGTACCATTAAGTAATTTTCGTATACTTATGGTACGTATTTCGACGACATATCTCAGCCACACACGGACATTAATTAGAAAGGTTTTCCAAAACTACCTCAATCCTTCACTTTAGTAGTAATCTTACTTCCAAATTTCAGAATTCAAACTCTATCCGTTAAACCAAATTAAAATTGTACTAAATTTAGAACAATTTAGAATTTTCGTACCAATTTTCAAAACTTCCTCAACGCAACAGGGCTACAATAATCATACTTTCAAATTGCAGGATTCCACCGCTATCCGTTCACCTACATACAAATTGTACTAAATTTAGTACCATTTAGTGCTTTTCGTAACCATAAGTTTGCTTTTTCAAAACAACCTGAATCCTACTCTTCGACTGTAATCGTAATTCCAAATTTCAGGATTCCAGCTCTATTAATTCACCCGAATCCAAATTGTATCAAATTTAGTACCATTTCTTTCCCAAACAAAAATTTCAGGATTCCAGCTCTACCCGTTCACCCAAATCCACATTGTACCATATTTAGTACCATTTAGTACTTCTCGTACGCACACGTACGACTTTTCAAAATTTCCTCAATACTACACTCCTACAGTAATCTTAATTCCTAATTCCAACACTATCCGTTTACTGAAATTCAAATTGTACCGAATTTAGTGCTTTCTGTACCCATAAGTACGAATTTCCAAAACTACCTCAATTCTACTGTCCGACAGTAATCTTAGTTCCAAATTTCAGAATTCCAGCTTTATCCGTTCATCCAAATCCAAATTGTACCAAATTTAGTACCATTTAGTACTTTTCGTACCCAAAGGTACGAATTTCTAAAACTATCTCAATCCTACACCCCTACAGTAATCTTAATTCAAAACTTTAGGATTCCAGCTCTATCCGTTCACCCAAATCCAAATTTAGTACTGCTCGTAATCATAAATACGAACTTCCAAAACCATTTCCTTATTTCAACGCCATTTCCCAACCTTGATACTTAAAATTCAGGATTCCAGTTCTATCCGTTCACCCAAATCCAAATTGTAATAAATTTAGTACCATTTAGTACTTTTCGTACACATAAATACGAATTTCCAAAATTTCCCCAATCCTATGATCCAACAGTAATCTCAATTTCAAATTTCAGGATTCCAGCTCTGTCCGTTCACTCGAATCCCTATTGTACCAAATTTAGTACTTTTCGAACACATAAGTACGAATTTCCAAAACCACCCTCATATCTCAGTCCTACACTTCACAGTAATCTTAATTCCAAATTTCAGGTTTCCAGCTACATACATACGTTCACCCAAATCCAAATTGTACTAAATTTAGTACCATTTAGTGCTTTTCGTACTCATAAGTACGAATTTTCAAAACTACCTCAATTCTCCACCCCACCAGTAATCTCAATTCCAAATTTCGAGATTCCAACTATATCCGTTCACCCAAATCCCCATTGTCCCAAATTTAGTACCATTTAGTACTTTTCATTCACATAAGTAAGAATTTCCAAAACTTCCCCAGTCCTACACTCCAACAGTAATATCAATTCCAAATTTCAGGAATCCAGCTCTATCCGTTCACTCAAATCCAAATTGTACTAAATTTAGTACCAATTATTACTTTTCGTACACTCAAGTTTCCAAAAACCCTTTGGTGCATCTTTCTTACTCTTCATCAGTGATCCTCAGTCCAAATTTGAGGAATCAAGCCCTATCCGTTCACCCAAATCGAAACGGTACCAAATTTAGTGCTATTTAGTATTTTTCGTACCCTATGTACGAATTTCCAAAACTTCCACAATATTAAACTCCACCAGTAATCTCAGTTCCAAATTTAGAGATTCCAGCGCTATCCGTTCACCCAAATCCCCATTATACAAAATTTAGTTCCATTTAGTACTTTCCTAAGTAAGTAAGTAAGTACTAATTTCCAAAACCACCTTCATATCTCAATCCTACACTACAACAGTAATATTAATTCCAAATTTCAGGTTTCCAGCTCTATCCGTTCATTCAAATCCAAATTGTACTAAATTTAGCACCATTTAGTACTTTTCGTACCCATAAGTACGAATTTTCAAAACTACCTCAATCCTACACCCCACCAGTAATCTCAATTCCAAATTTCGAGATTCCAGCTATTATCCGTTCACCCAAATCCCCATTGTATCAAATTTAGTACCATTTAGTACTTTTCATACACATAAGTACGAATTTCCAAAAGTTCTTCAATCCTACACTCCAACAGTAATATCAATTCCAAATTTCAGGAATCCAGCTCTATCCGTTCACTCAAATCCAAATTGTACTAAATTTAGTACCAATTATTACTTTTCGTACACTCAAGTTTCCAAAAACCCTTTGGTGCATCTTTCTTACTCTTCATCAGTGATCCTCAGTCCAAATTTGAGGAATCAAGCCCTATCCGTTCACCCAAATCGAAACGGTACCAAATTTAGTGCTATTTAGTATTTTTCGTACCCTATGTACGAATTTCCAAAACTTCCACAATATTAAACTCCACCAGTAATCTCAGTTCCAAATTTAGAGATTCCAGCGCTATCCGTTCACCCAAATCCCCATTATACAAAATTTAGTTCCATTTAGTACTTTCCTAAGTAAGTAAGTAAGTACTAATTTCCAAAACCACCTTCATATCTCAATCCTACACTACAACAGTAATATTAATTCCAAATTTCAGGTTTCCAGCTCTATCCGTTCATTCAAATCCAACTTGTACTAAATTTAGCACCATTTAGTACTTTTCGTACCCATAAGTACGAATTTTCAAAACTACCTCAATCCTACACCCCACCAGTAATCTCAGTTCCAAATTTAGAGATTCCAGCGCTATCCGTTCACCCAAATCCCCATTATACAAAATTTAGTTCCATTTAGTACTTTCCTAAGTAAGTAAGTAAGTACTAATTTCCAAAACCACCTTCATATCTCAATCCTACACTACAACAGTAATCTCAATTCCAAATATCAGGATTCCAGCTCTATCCGTTCACCCAAATCCCTATTGTACCAAATTTAGTACTATTTAGTACTTTTCGTACACATAAGCACGAATTTCCAAAACAAACTTCATATCTCAATCCTACACTACAACAGTAACCTTAATTCCAAATTTCAGGTTTCCAGCTCTTTACGTTCACCCAAATCTAAATTGTACTAAATTTAGTACGTTTCGTACACATGATTGGTAATTTTCCAAACCATTTCCTTTTAGAAGCACCACTTCCCAACCTTGATTTCCATGCCAAATTCCTATATTCCTGGGGCCTATTATTGATTTCATTAATTATTTAGCGATTTCATCAAATTACAGATTTTGAAATTGAAAATTGAATAGTTATGACTGTACATCTCCATATACGATAAAATTCTTAATTGCAAATAAATCGTGGTAATATGCACAATTCTATTGCACTTTCATTGATTTGCAAACATTTAGTTATTACCAAAAAGTCAGGTCCATACAGTTTTTAGTTGTTGTTATTTCTGGCCGATTTCTGAATTTATTCCCCTAATGTTGTCTTCAACAGCAACTCATTTGTTCATTTGCGTAATTGATGTTTATACACCATTATCACCAACTGCGACATCTGTTGCAATGGAAGATAACAAATGTCTTGTCTTTCTATTATTTAGTGTCTTACGATAAAATAAGTGCGCCTAGAAGTAAACTACAAAATTTGAAATTATGTGTGATCTCTTACGATATCAAGAAGTTATGGCATTGTTAATTTTACACATGTCTTGCAGAGGGCCAACTAAGTGAATAAGTACGTAATAGTAATGAAAAATAAGGATTTTTGTTGTTGTTATTTTTTGTGGTTCCAGGACGAATTTTCTAAAACCCGGCCTTATCTCGCACATTTGCATCAACAGTGACCCACTGGTAAAATTTCAAGCTCCTAGCTTTAGCCGTTTTGGCTGGGCGTTGATGATGAGTCAGTCAGTCAGTCAATCACTTATCACCAAGCTCATTTATATATATAGATATATATATATATATATATATATATATATATATATATATATATATATATACTAGCAAAATGCCCGCTACTTCGTATGCGGAAAGGATATAAAAAAACAAATAAACAATATATAATATGGAAATGACAAACACTGAAAATTTGGTCGCACTAATACCAATTTTAATCAATATTTATTTTTATCTTAGTACTGTACGTACCCCTTAAGTTCGTTTTTAAAAAAGATCAGCCGTATCTCACCCTTACACATTAACAGCGAGATCAACGTTGCACACCAATACACACCCTAACTCCAAAAAATAAAAATTCCAGCACTGTCCCTACACCCAAAAACAAATTGAGTACCATTAAGTAATTTTCGTATACTTATGGTACGTATTTCGACGACATATCTCAGCCATACACGGACATTAATACAAAATAATTACAGTAAATTCCATAGTAATTACAGTAATTCCAAATCTCAAGATTCCAGCTGTATCCGTTCGTCCAATTCCAAATTGTACCAAACTTAGTATCAAGTCGAACTCTTCGTACCCATAAGAAAGATTTTCCAAAACTACCTCAATCCTTCACTTTAGTAGTAATCTTACTTCCAAATTTCAGGATTCAAACTCTATCCGTTAAACCAAATTAAAATTGTACTAAATTTAGAACAATTTAGAATTTTCGTACCAATTTTCAAAAGTTCCTCAACGCAACAGGGCTACAATAATCATACTTTCAAATTGCAGGATTCCACCGCTATCCGTTCACATACATACAAATTGTACTAAATTTAGTACCATTTAGTGCTTTTCGTAACCATAAGTTTGCTTTTTCAAAACAACCTGAATCCTACTCTTCGACTGTAATCGTAATTCCAAATTTCAGGATTCCAGCTCTATTAATTCACCCGAATCCAAATTGTATCAAATTTAGTACAATTTCTTTCCCAAACAAAAATTTCAGGATTCCAGCTCTACCCGTTCACCCAAATCCACATTGTACCATATTTAGTACCATTTCGTACTTCTCGTACGCACACGTACGACTTTTCAAAATTTCCTCAATACTACACTCCTACAGTAATCTTAATTCCTAATTCCAACACTATCCGTTTACTAAAATTCAAATTGTACCGAATTTAGTGCTTTCTGTACCCATAAGTACGAATTTCCAAAACTACCTCAATTCTACTGTCCGACAGTAATCTTAGTTCCAAATTTCAGAATTCCAGCTTTATCCGTTCATCCAAATCCAAATTGTACCAAATTTAGTACCATTTAGTACTTTTCGTACCCAAAGGTACGAATTTCTAAAACTATCTCAATCCTACACCCCTACAGTAATCTTAATTCAAAACTTTAGGATTCCAGCTCTATCCGTTCACCCAAATCCAAATTTAGTACTGCTCGTAATCATAAATACGAACTTTCAAAACCATTTCCTTATTTCAACGCCATTTCCCAACCTTGATACTTAAAATTCAGGATTCCAGTTCTATCCGTTCACCCAAATCCAAATTGTAATAAATTTAGTACCATTTAGTACTTTCGTACACATAAATACGAATTTCCAAAATTTCGCCAATCCTATGATCCAACAGTAATCTCAATTTCAAATTTCAGGATTCCAGCTCTGTCCGTTCACTCGAATCCCTATTGTACCAAATTTAGTACTTTTCGAACACATAAGTACGAATTTCCAAAACCACCCTCATATCTCAGGATTTAGTACCATTTAGTACTTTCGTACACATAAATACGAATTTCCAAAATTTCCCCAATCCTATGATCCAACAGTAATCTCAATTTCAAATTTCAGGATTCCAGCTCTGTCCGTTCACTCGAATCCCTATTGTACCAAATTTAGTACTTTTCGAACACATAAGTACGAATTTCCAAAACCACCCTCATATCTCAGTCCTACACTTCACAGTAATCTTAATTCCAAATTTCAGGTTTCCAGCTACATACATACGTTCACCCAAATCCAAATTGTACTAAATTTAGTACCATTTAGTACTTTTCGTACCCATAAGTACGAATTTTCAAAACTACCTCAATTCTACACCCCACCAGTAATCTCCATTCCAAATTTCGAGATTCCAACTATATCCGTTAACCCAAATCCCCATTGTCCCAAATTTAGTACCATTTAGTACTTTTCATTCACATAAGTAAGAATTTCCAAAACTTCCCCAGTCCTACACTCCAACAGTAATATCAATTCCAAATTTCAGGAATCCAGCTCTATCCGTTCACTCAAATCCAAATTGTACTAAATTTAGTACCAATTATTACTTTTCGTACACTCAAGTTTCCAAAAACCCTTTGGTGCATCTTTCTTACTCTTCATCAGTGATCCTCAGTCCAAATTTGAGGAATCAAGCCCTATCCGTTCACCCAAATCGAAACTGTACCAAATTTAATGCTATTTAGTATTTTTCGTACCCTATGTACGAATTTCCAAAACTTCCACAATATTAAACTCCACCAGTAATCTCAGTTCCAAATTTAGAGATTCCAGCGCTATCCGTTCACCCAAAACCCCATTATACAAAATTTAGTTCCATTTAGTACTTTCCGTACACATAAGTACTAATTTCCAAAACCACCTTCATATCTCAATCCTACACTTCAACAGTAATATTAATTCCAAATTTCAGGTTTCCAGCTCTATCCGTTCATTCAAATCCAAATTGTACTAAATTTAGCACCATTTAGTACTTTTCGTACCCATAAGTACGAATTTTCAAAACTACCTCAATCCTACACCCCACCAGTAATCTCAATTCCAAAATCCGAGATTCCAGCTATTATCCGTTCACCCAAATCCCCATTGTATCAAATTTAGTACCATTTAGTACTTTTCATACACATAAGTACGAATTTCCAAAAGTTCTTCAATCCTACACTCCAACAGTAATCTCAATTCCAAATATCAGGATTCCAGCTCTATCCGTTCAACCAAATCCCTATTGTACCAAATTTAGTACTATTTAGTACTTTTCGTACACATAAGCACGAATTTCCAAAACTACCCTCATATCTCAATCCTACACTACAACAGTAACCTTAATTCCAAATTTCAGGTTTCCAGCTCTTTACGTTCACCCAAATCTAAATTGTACTAAATTTAGTACTTTTCGTACACATGATTGGTAATTTTCCAAACCATTTCCTTTTAGAAGCACCACTTCCCAACCTTGATTTCCATACCAAATTCCTATATTCCTGGGGCCTATTATTGATTTCATTCAAATTACAGATTTTGAAATTGAAAATTGAATAGTTATGACTGTACATCTCCATATACGATAAAATTCTTAATTGCAAATAAATCGTGGTAATATGCACAATTCTATAGCACTTTCATTGATTTGCAAACATTTAGTTATTACCAAAAAGTCAGGTCCATACAGTTTTTAGTTGTTGTTATTTCTGGCCGATTTCTGAATTTATTCCCCTAATGTTGTCTTCAACAGCAACTCATTTGTTCATTTGCGTAATTGATGTTTATACACCATTATCACCAACTGCGACATCTGTTGCAATGGAAGATAACAAATGTCTTGTCTTTCTATTATTTAGTGGTTTACGATAAAATAAGTGCGCCTAGAAGTAAACTACAAAATTTGAAATTATGATGGATCTCTTACGATATTAAGAAGTTATGGCATTGTTAATTTTACACATGTCTTGCAGAGGGCGAACTAAGTGAATAAGTACGTAATAGTAATGAAAAATAAGGATTTTTGTTGTTGTTATTTTTTGTGGTTCCAGGACGAATTTTCTAAAACCCGGCCTTATCTCGCACATTTGCATCAACAGTGACCCACTGGTAAAATTTCAAGCTCCTAGCTTTAGCCGTTTTGGCTGGGCGTTGATGATGAGTCAGTCAGTCAGTCAGTCAATCACTTATCACCAAGCTCATTTATATATATAGACTAGCAAAATGCCCGCTACTTCGTATGCGGAAAGGATATAAAAAAAACAAATAAACAATATATAATATGGAAATGACAAACACTGAAAATTTGGTCGCACTAATACCAATTTTAATAAATATTTATTTTTATCTTAGTACTGTACGTACCCCTTAAGTTCGATTTTCAAAAAGATCAGCCGTATCTCACCCTTACACATTAACAGCGAGATCAACGTTGCACACCAATACACACCCTAACTCCAAAAAATAAAAATTCCAGCACTGTCCCTACACCCAAAAACAAATTGAGTACGATTGAGTAATTTTCGTATACTTATGGTACGTATTGCGACGACATATCTCAGCCATACACGGACATTAATACAAAATAATTACAGTAAATTCCATAATAATTACAGATCTCAAGATTCCAGCTGTATCCGTTCGTCCAATTCCAAATTGTACCAAACTTAGTATCAAGTCGAACTCTTCATACCCATAAGTAAGATTTTCCAAAACTACCTCAATCCTTCACTTTAGTAGTAATCTTACTTCAAAATTTTAGGATTCAAACTCTATCCGTTAAACCAAATTAAAATTGTACTAAATTTAGAACAATTTATAATTTTCGTACCAATTTTCAAAACTTCCTCAACGCAACAGGGCTACAATAAACATACATTCAAATTGCAGGATTCCACCGCTATCCGTTCACCTACATACAAATTGTACTAAATTTAGTACCATTTAGTGCTTTTCGTAACCATAAGTTTGCTTTTTCAAAACAATCTGAATCCTACTCTTCGACTGTAATCGTAATTCCAAATTTCAGGATTCCAGCTCTATTAATTCGCCCGAATCCAAATTGTATCAAATTTAGTACCATTTCTTTCTCAAACAAAAATTTCAGGATTCCAGCTCTACCCGTTCACCCAAATCCATATTGTACCATATTTAGTACCATTTAGTACTTCTCTTACCCATACGTACGACTTTTCAAAATTTCCTCAATACTACACTCCTACAGTAATCTTAATTCCTAATTTCAACACTATCCGTTTACTAAAATTCAAATTGTACCAAATTTAGTGCTTTCTGTACCCATAAGTACGAATTTCCAAAACTACCTCAATTCTACTGTCCGGCAGTAATCTTAGTTCCAAATTTCAGAATTCCAGCTCTATCCGTTCATCCAAATCCAAATTGTACCAAATTTAGTACCTTTTAGTACTTTTCGTACCCAAAGGTACGAATTTCCAAAACTATCTCAATCCTACGCCCCTACAGTAATCTTAATTCAAAACTTTAGAATTCCAGCTCTATCCGTTCACCCAAATCCAAATTTAGTACTGCTCGTAATCATAAATACGAACTTCCAAAACCATTTCCTTATTTCAACGCCATTTCACAACCTTGATTCCCATACCAAATTTGAAGATTCTAGCATTATCCATTAAAAATATGCAATTGGTACCAAATTTAGAAACTTTTAGTACTTTTCGTACACTTATAGGTAGAGTTTCTAAATACCCTTTAATACATCTTCCTAACTCTCCATCAATGACCATTCGTTCAAAATTTCAGATTTCTAGCTCTTCGCGTTTGCCTAATACAATGGATTCCATATTTAGTACACTTTAGCACTTTTCATACCTTTCTACGACGAATTTCCAAAAACCCCTTTACACAAAAACAAATTATACCAAATTCTGTACAATTCGATTTTCCAAAACAACCTTAATCCTTCACTTCAACAGTAACCATAATTCCAAATAACAGGATTCCAGCGCTATCCGTGCACTCAAATCCCATAAGTACGAATTTCAAAAACTACTTCCATCTCAATCCTATACTCCAACAGCAGTCTGACCAAATTCCAGGATTCCAGCTCTATCCGTTCCCCCAAATCCAAATTGTACCACAGGTAGTACCACTTAGTACTTTTCGTACCCTTACTACCTCAGTCCTACACTCCAATAGTAATCCTAATTTCAAATTTCAGGACTCAAACACTATCCGTGACCCAAATCCAAATTCTACCTCTATAGCCTACCGCGAACGGGTTGCAAATTCTAACTCTTTCCGTTTACAAAAATTCATACTTTAAATTAAAATAAATAAAATTAAAATACTTAAAATTCAGGATTCCAGTTCTATCCGTTCACCCAAATCCAAATTGTAATAAATTTAGTACCATTTAGTACTTTTCGTACACATAAATACGAATTTCCAAAATTTCCCCAATCCTATGCTCCAACAGTAATCTCAATTTCAAATTTCAGGATTCCAGCTCTGTCCGTTCACTCGAATCCCTATTGTACCAAATTTAGTACTTTTCGAACACATAAGTACGAATTTCCAAAACCACCATCATATCTCAGTCCTACACTTCACAGTAATCTTAATTCCAAATTTCAGGTTTCCAGCTACATACATACGTTCACCCAAATCCAAATTGTACTAAATTTAGTACCATTTAGTACTTTTCGTACTCATAAGTACGAATTTTCAAAACTACCTCAATTCTACACCCCACCAGTAATCTCAATTCCAAATTTCGAGATTCCAACAATATCCGTTCACCCAAATCCCCATTGTCCCAAATTTAGTGCCATTTAGTACTTTTCATTCACATAAGTAAGAATTTCCAAAACTTCCCCAGTCCTACACTCCAACAGTAATATCAATTCCAAATTTCAGGAATCCAGCTCTATCCGTTCACCCAAATCAAAATTGTACTAAATTTAGTACCATTTAGTACTTTTCGTACACTCAAGTTTCCAAAAACCCTTTGGTGCATCTTCCTTACTCTTCATCAGTGATCCTCAGTCCAAATTTGAGGAATCAAGCTCTATCCGTTCACCCAAATCGAAACTGTACCAAATTTAGTGCTATTTAGTATTTTTCGTACCCTATGTACGAATTTCCAAAACTTCCACAATACTAAACTCCACCAGTAATCTCAGTTCCAAATTTAGAGATTCCAGCGCTATCCGTTCACCCAAATCCCCATTATACAAAATTTAGTTCCATTTAGTACTTTCCGTACACATAAGTACTAATTTCCAAAACCACCCTCATATCTCAACCCTACACTTCAACAGTAATATTAATTCCAAATTTCAGGTTTCCAGCTCTATCCGTTCATTCAAATCCAAATTGTACTAAATTTAGTACCATTTAGTACTTTCCGTACCCATAAGTACGAATTTTCAAAACTACCTCAATCCTACACCCCACCAATTCCAAATTTCGAGATTCCAGCTATTATCCGTTCATGCAAATCCCCATTGTATCAAATTTAGTACCATTTAGTACTTTTCATACACATAAGTACGAATTTCCAAAAGTTGTTCAATCCTACACTCCAACAGTAATCTCAATTCCAAATATCAGGTTTCCAGCTCTATCCGTTCACCCAAATTCCTATTGTACCAAATTTAGTACTTTTCGTACACATAAGCACGAATTTCCAAAACTACCCTCATATCTCAATCCTACACTACAACAGTAACCTTAATTCCAAATTTCAGGTTTCCAGCTATTTCCTTTTAGAAGCACCACTTCCCAACCTTGATTTCCATACCAAATTCCTATATTCCTATATTCCTGGGGCCTATTATTGATTTCATTAATTATTTAGCGATTTCTTCAAATTACAGATTTTGAAATTGAATAGTTATGACTGTACATATCAATATACGATAAAATTCTTAATTGCAAATAAATCGTGGTAATATGCACAATTTTATTGCACTTTCATTGATTTGCAAACATTTAGTTATTACCAAAAAGTGAGGTCCATACAGTTTTTAGTTGTTGTTATTTCTGGCCGATTTCTGAATTTATTCCCCTAATGTTGTCTTCAACAGCAACTCATTTGTTCAACAAACCCAACATCATTTATTGAAAGAATTTTTGTTTTAATTTTAAATTGAAAATCAAAATTTTTACAAATGCATCGTCTGTAATCATCTTTTCTAACAGTATTTTAACGAATGAAAATCTTTTGTGCGACACCTGTTATGTGAAAACTAAATCAGGATCGGTTTGTATTTTTCGCGTAATTGATGTTTATATCATTATCACCAACTGCGACATCTGTTGCAATGGAAGATAACAAATGTCTTGTCTTTCTATTATTTAGTGGTTTACGATAAAATAAGTGCGCCTAGAAGTAAACTACAAAATTTGAAATTATGTGTGATCGTTTACGGTATCATGAAGTTATAGCATTGTTAATTTGACACATGTCTTGCAGAGGGCCAACTAAATGAATAAGTACGTAATAATAATAAAAAATAAGGATTTTTGTTGTTGTTATTTTTTGTGGTTCCAGGACGAATTTTCTAAAACCCGGCCTTATCTCAAACATTTGCATCAACAGTGACCCACTGGTAAAATTTCAAGCTCCTAGCTTTAGCCGTTTTGGCAGTCAGTCAATCACTTATCACCAAGCTCATTTATATATATAGATACTAGCAAAATGCCCGCTACTTCGTATGCGGAAAGCATATAAAAAGAAATAAACAATATATATTATGGAAATGACAAACACTGAAAATTTGGTCGCACTAATACCAATTTTAATCAATATTTATTTTTATCTTAGTACTGTACGTACCCTTTAAGTTCGATTTTCAAAAAGATCAGCCGTATCTCACCCTTACACATTAACAGCGAGATCAACGTTGCACACCAATACACACCCTAACTCCAAAAAATAAAAATTCCAGCACTGTCCCTACACCCAAAAACAAATTGAGTACCATTAAATAATTTTCGTATACTTATGGTACGTATTTCGACGATATATCTCATCCATACACAGACATTAATACAAAATAATTACAGTAAATTCCATAATAATTACAGTATTTCCAAATCTCAAGATTCCAGCTGTATCCGTTCGTCCAATTCCAAATTGTACCAAACTTAGTATCAAGTCAAACTCTTCGTATCCATAAGTAAGATTTTCCAAAACTACCTCAATCCTTCACTTTAGTAGTAATCTTACTTCCAAATTTCAGGATTCAAACTCTATCCGTTAAACCAAATTAAAATTGTACAAAATTTAGAACAATTTAGAATATTCGTACCAATTTTCAAAACTTCCTCAACGCAACAGGGCTACAATAATCATACATTCAAATTGCAGGATTCCACCGCTATCCGTTCACCTACATACAAATTGTATTAAATTTAGTACCATAAGTTTGCTTTTTCAAAACAACCTGAATCCTACTCTTCGACTGTAATCGTAATTCCAAATTTCAGGATTCCAGCTCTATTAATTCACCCGAATCCAAATTGTATCAAATTTAGTACCATTTCATTCCCAAACAAAATTTTCAGGATTCCAGGTCTACACGTTCACCCAAATCTATATTGTACCATATTTAGTACTTCTCGTACCCATACGTACGACTTTTCAAAATTTCCTCAATACTACACTCCTACAGTAATCTTAATTCCAACACTATCCGTTTACTAAAATTCAAATTGTACCAAATTTAGTGGTTTTCGTACCCATAAGTACGAATTTCCAAACTACCTCAATTCTACTGTCCGGCAGTAATCTTAGTTCCGTTCATCCAAATCCAAATTGTACCAAATTTAGTACCATTTAGTACTTTTCGTACCCAAAGGTACGAATTTCCAAAACTATCTCAATCCTACACCCCTACAGTAATCTTAATTCAAAACTTTAGGATTCCATCTCTATCCGTTCACCCAAATCCAAATTTATTACTGCTCGTAATCAAAAACGAACTTCCAAAACCATATCCTTATTTCGACGCCATTTCCCAACCTTGATTCCCATACCAAATTTGAAGATTCTAGCTTTATCCATTAAAAATATGCAATTGGTACCAAATTTAGAAACTTTTAGTACTTTTCGTACACTTATAGGTCGAGTTTCTAAATACCCTTTGGTACATCTTCCTAACTCTCCACCAATGACCACTCGTTCAAAATTTCAGAATTCTAGCTCTTCGCGTTTGCTTAATACAATGGATTCCATATTTAGTACACTTTAGCACTTTTCGTACCTTTCTACGACGAATTTCCAAAAACCCCTTTACACAAAAACAAATTGTACCAAATTCTGTACAATTCGATTTTCCAAAACAACCTTAATCCTTCACTTAAACAGTAACCATAATTCCAAATAACAGGATTCCAGCGCTATCCGTGCACTCAAATCCAAGTTGTACCATTTGGTACATTTCGTACCCATAAGTACGAATTTCAAAAACTACTTCCATCTCAATCTTAAGGCCCCCACTCATTAGTCAGTCTGACTGCCAGCATTTATGGTAGTATGTGTAAATTTTTGAAATTTTGAGAATGTATGTGTGAGTTTTCCAAGACTGATGAAAATCAAAATAGTTTTGATTTCAAAATGAACCCCCATCAGTCTGGGTGAATTGTGTTTGTTTTCAAATTGTCAATAAATAATTTTGAAAAACAGAAAATAATGTTGGTGTTGGAACACAAAAACGTAGAATTCATTCATTTTTGGAGGAGAAATTCAAGTTTTCTAGACTTGACTGATGGTTCGTGCTACACACTTGTCAGTCACACATACAGAAAGGGTTCATCGGACTGACGGCACAGACTGATAAATGAGTGGGGGCCTTTATACTCCAACAGCAGTCTGACCGAATTCCAGGATTCCAAATTGTATCACAGGTAGTACCACTTAGTAATTTTCGTACCCTTACTACCTCAGTCCTACACTCCAATAGTTATCCTAATTTCAAATTTCAGGACTCAAACACTATCCGTCACCCAAATCCAAATTCTACTCTATAGCCTACCGCGAACGGGTTTCAAATTCTAACTCTTTCCGTTTACTAAAATTCATACTTTAAATTAAAATAAATAAAATTAAAATACTTAAAATTCAGGATTCCAGTTCTATCCGTTCACCCAAATCCAAATTGTAATAAATTTAGTACCATTTAGTACTATTCGTACACATAAATACGAATTTCCAAAATTTCCCCAATCCTATGCTCCAACAATAATCTCAATTTCAAATTTCAGGATTCCAGCTCTGTCCGTCCACTCGAATCCCTATTGTACCAAATTTAGTACTTTTCGAACACATAAGTACGACTTTCCAAAACCACCCTCATATCTCAGTCCTACACTTCACAGTAATCTTAATTCCAAATTTCAGGTTTCCAGCTACATACATACGTTCACCCAAATCCAAATTGCACTAAATTTAGTACCATTTAGTACTTTTCGTACCAATAAGTACGAATTTTCAAAACTACCTCAATTCTACACCCCACCAGTAATCTCAATTCCAAATTTCGAGATTCCAACTATATCCGTTCACCCAAATCCCCATTGTCCCAAATTTAGTACTTCTCATTAACATAAGTAAGAATTTCCAAAACTTCCCCAGTCCTACACTCCAACAGTAATATCAATTCCAAATTTCAGGAATCCAGCTCTATCCGTTCACCCAAATCCAAATTGTACTAAATTTAGTACCATTTAGTACTTTTCGTACACTCAAGTTTCCAAAAACCCTTTGGTGCATATTTCTTACTCTTCATCAGTGATCCTTAGTCCAAATTTGAGGAATCAAACTCTATCCGCTCACACAAATCGAAACTGTACCAAATTTAGTGCTATTTAGTATTTTTCGTACCCTATGTACGAATTTCCAAAACTTCCACAATACTAAACTCCACCAGTAATCTCAGTTCCAAATTTCGAGATTCCAGAGCTATCCGTTCACCCAAATACCCATTATACAAAATTTAGTTCCATTTAGTACTTTCCGTACACATAAGTACTAATTTCCAAAACCACCCTCATATCTCAATCCTACACTTCAACAGTAATATTAATTCCAAATTTCAGGTTTCCAGCTCTTTCCTTTCACCCAAATCTAAATTGTACTAAATTTAGTACCATTTAGTACTATTCGTACACATAAATACGAATTTCCAAAATTTCCCCAATCCTATGCTCCAACAATAATCTCAATTTCAAATTTCAGGATTCCAGCTCTGTCCGTTCACTCGAATCCCTATTGTACCAAATTAAGTACTTTTCGAACACATAAGTACGAATTTGCAAAACCACCCTCATATCTCAGTCCTACACTTCACAGTAATCTTAATTCCAAATTTCAGGTTTCCAGCTACATACATACGTTCACCCAAATCCAAATTGCACTAAATTTAGTACCATTTAGTACTTTTCGTACCCATAAGTACGAATTTTCAAAACTACCTCAATCCTACACCCCACCAGTAATCTCAATTCCAAATTTCGAGATTCCAGCTTTTATCCGTTCACCCAAATCCCCATTGTATCAAATTTAGTACCATTTAGTACTTTTCATACACATAAGTACGAATTTCCAAAAGTTCTTCAATCCTACACTCCACCTGTAATCTCAATTCCAAATATCGAGATTCCAGCTATTATCCGTTCACCCAAATCCCCATTGTATCAAATTTAGTACCATTTAGTACTTTTCATACACATAAGCACGAATTTCCAAAACTACCCCCATATCTCAATCCTACACTACAACAGTAACCTTAATTCCAAATTTCAGGTTTCCAGCTCTTCAGCTACGTTCACCCAAATCTAAATTGTACTAAATTTAGTACCATTTAATACTTTTCGTACACATGATTGGTAATTTTCCAAACCATTTCCTTTTAGAAGCACCACTTCCCAACCTTGATTTCCATACCAAATTCCTATATTCCTGGGGCCTATTATTGATTTCATTAATTAGTTATCGATTTCTTCAAATTACAGATTTTGAAATTGAATAGTTATGACTGTACATCTCCATATACGATAAAATTCTTAATTGCAAATAAATAGTGGTAGTATGCACAATTTTATTGCACTTTCATTGATTTGCAAACATTTAGTTATTCACGACATCTGTTGCAATGGAAGATAACAAATGTCTTGTCTTTCTATTATTTAGTGGTTTACGGTAAAATAAGTGCGCCTAGAAGTAAACTACAAAATTTGAAATTATGTGTGATCGTTTACGGTATCATGAAGTTATAGCATTGTTAATTTGACACATGTCTTGCAGAGGGCAAACTAAGTGCATAAGTACGTAATAATAATGAAAAATAAGGATTTTTGTTGTTGTTATTTTTTGTGGTTCCAGGACGAATTTTCTAAAACCCGGCCTTATCTCGCACATTTGCATCAACAGTTACCCACTGGTAAAATTTCAAGCTCCTAGCTTTAGCCGTTTTGGCTGGGCGTTGATGATGAGTCAGTCAGTCAGTCAGTCAGTCAGTCAATCACTTATCACCAAGCTCATTTATATATATAAGATATGTATACTGACATTTCTCTTTGTTGCAATATTCGTATGAAACAAACAGACCGTTTTATTTTACATTTTCTTTTACTTCCATGTCAAAATTTCAGTGAAATTACTCTTAGTGTGGCCCGGGACCAACGAACGACATTTGATTTCTATACCCTCCACCATAGTATTGAGGGTATATTAAGTTTGTTTTTCCGTTTGTAATGCATTGAAATAAAGGATATATATTCTTGGCCAGGATAAAATTCTGAGTCAATCTGGACATGTCCGTCTGTTTGTGTTAATTACTCTAGAGGCCTCAAAAATTGAGCTGAAGATATGGAAATTTGCATCCGGCCATTTTTTTCCATAGGCAGGCCAAGTTCGAAGATGGGCTATGTATAGCCCCCATATAACGGTACCTCCCGATTTTCGGTATTTTGAGGGTTTTTGCTGCAATTGTTAAACGAACTAGCTGTAATTTCACATTTGAGGTTCTTACAGGTCAAAACACTACTACACTAAAAACTTTCAACAAAGGTCCATGTTTAGGTATAGCCCCCATATAACGGTATCTCCCGATTTTCGGTATTTTGTAGGTTTTAGTCACATTATTAAACCAAACTAGCTGTAATTTGACATTTAAGGTTCTTACGGGTCACAAAACTACTCCACTAAAAACTGTCAACATAGGTCAATTTTTTGGTATTTTGAGGGTTTTAGCTAAAATTTTAAATGAACAAGCTGTAATTTTGCATTTAAGGTACCTAAAGTTCACAACACTACTCCATTAAAAGCTGTCAACATAGGATCATGTTTGGGATAGCCCCCATATAACGGTACCACCCGATTTTCGATACTTAGAGGGGTTTACCTAGATTTTTAATCCGAACTAGCTGTAATTTGACAGTCACGATTCTTAGGGGTCACAACACTACTCCACTGTCAACATAGGTCCATGTTTAGGTGTAGCCCCTATATAACGGTACCTCCCGATTTTCGGTATTTTGTTGGGTTTAGCTACATTTTTAAACCGAACTAGCTGTAATTTGACACTTAAAGTTCTTAGGGGTCACAAAATTACTCCACCAAAAACTATCAACATAGGTCAATTTTTACGTATAGCCCCCATGTAACGGTACCTCCCGATTTTCGTTTTTTAGGGGTTTTGGCTGCAATTTTTTACCGAACTAGATTAGATTCTTAAAGGTCACAACACTACTCCACTAAAACCGTCAACCTAGGTCCATGTTAAGGTATAGCCCCTATATAATGGTACCTCCCGATTTTCGGTATTTTAAGGATTTTTGCTACATTTGTTGACTGAATTACCCGTAAGGAATTTCAGTATTTTAGCTACATTTGTTGACCGAACTACCTGTTATGTGACATTTGAGTTTCCCAGCTGCCACAAAACGTGTCCAACAAAAATTGTCAACATTATTCAACGGTTTGTTATGGAGCTATAAAACGGTACATAGCAGCAATTCCAGGTTTTTTTGTTTTTGCCTAGATTTTCGGTTAAAATTGGATGTCGTTTTGCTTATATGATTAAAAGTGGTTAAAGGCTGCTCTATCAAAAAATGTGAACATTGGCTCACGTTGTGCTGAGTACCCATATAACGGTACCTCCCGATTTTTGATATTTTGAGGGTTTTAGCTACATTGTTTGACGGAACTACCCGTAATTTGACATTCACCATAGTTCCCAATACAACTTTTCACTTTTTGGTATAGACTAAATTTAAGCATGTCTCCCGACACCATTATTTTTTCCTATCTTGAACATTAGATTCTTATTTATTTCATTGACGTTTTCGTTCTTAGCAATGACAATTGATGTATAAATAAGAAGATTTAAGTTTTTCTAAGTTTCGGTTCAAAACTCGACTTTCTAGATAGCCATTGTTAACTCAGTTATACAGTCAGTATGTGATTAACTATCTGAATCTGATGCACTTTAAAGCACTTTAAAGTTAATTAACATTTAGTAATATTCGTACCGCGAAAACACTAATTATCAAAAACTCTACCCGTTTGTAAAACTTGAGCTTGCTTCTAGTTCTGTCTGTTCACACAACCCCAGTGATCCCCATTTGTAAACTTACAGAACTATATTTTAAAATCACAACTTTATCTCAACCAATGCTAAATATCAGTTTAGAAATCTATCTGTTCACACAAAACCAATGGTACCAAATTTAATACGCAAATTAAAACCTTTTTTACATTTCCGTTTTTTATTGAATTCGTTAGATAAGTACCCAACGCAATTTGCCCCTCGCAACGCCTTAACAAACGCATTTAAAAGTTGCACTTTTGTTTCATATTTTTTTGTAAGGAACAAACGGTATGCACAAATCTATCATTCTTAATATTTTAGAAAACAGTTATATTTTACTCTTAAAATCAGAAATGTAAAAAAGTGGAAATTTAAAGTTGAAATTTAATCATTACAAATGATGATTTCTGTGATACTAAGAATCCTCTCGCAAATGAAACGGTAAAAATAGAAATGCAGTGACAACCTGAACTTAAGGTAAGACATTCTGTATAAAATTTATGGTATGATGATGGACCAAAGTCGATTGAAAGTTTTGTCTTTAAACTTTAAAATACTTCAAAACATAAACCTATGTTGCTAATATTTCGCACAGAGGTTTTCTATCTACAAAGAACAACAAATGCCAAATTACAACAAAATACGTAGGAAAATGTATCCTAACGGCCGGTATGGTTAAATGAGGGCAATACCAACGTGTATTGAAAATATTTTGTACATATTCCGAAAACCCTATATTCTAAAGTGGGGTACACACGATCAGTTTTGACTGTCAATTTTTCGGAAATATCGGTAAATATCAAACTATCCAGCAACCACAAAATATTTTATGATGACTGACAAAAATGAACGGCCACACTGGCAAGCAACCGATTACTTGAGCAAAACTGACAGTCAAAACTGATCGTGTGTACCCCGCTTAAAGAGGAGTACACACTATCAATCAAAAATGACAGCCAACGTACTTTTAGGACATTTTTCCTGCAAATAACAACTTTTATTTAGCGAAATTATTTGCAGCAAAATTGATTGAATGAGTCTATGGGCCATTATTATATGTGTTCTTTTACTATCTGATGGATTTGAAAACGCAAAATAAACCAATTTGGAGGCATTAAAAATATAATTTTCACAATGAAAGTTAATGCAAAGAAGCTCCTCCTAGAAATCCAATCATCACTTCTAACTTTATGTTAACCGGAACGCAATACATCCGTTCGGTAAATCCAAAATATAACAAAAGAATACTCATAATAATGGGGGTATAACGTAAAAATGGACGGTACCGCTACATTAACCCTACAGGAAACCGCGTGTTTATGTGTTAAATATTGAGCCTTGCACTACCAACTAATATAAGTGGAATTTTTGTGTGTTTACTGCAAAAATTAGTAACCTATGTCCTTCATATCAAACTACAAATGTTTCGAAACTATCAAAATTCGAAATTAAGAATTTAATCATATACAAAATATAAATTCATTTTTTAGAAAACTGTATTAATTATTTTCGAAGTCGAGTAATTTGAGGGTACACAAACCTGTAGTGGGATTCTGTAACTTATTTTTGCTGTTACCGGCAAAAATCGGTAAAATTAAATAGCAAAATTATGACTAAAAACATAAAGAAAAGTTGACATCACTGTTTGTGTAGCTAGAGGCTAGCGACTACTTTTTATTCTTCGTTAACTTACCGAAAAAATTCGTTAATTATCGAAATTATAAGCATTTTAATTTTACCGACAATTATCGATACTACTAATGAATGTAAAAACATGCAAAATTTTTGGAAATTTCACCATTACATAACGTTAACATAGATTTACCACAACACAAAAGAAAAAAGCACATTTTTTATTAAAACACCAACTTCCCCAGCTTTATATATCACCGTGGGTCATCTTGCAAAACAAATAAAAATCAAACCCTTCATACAGCACGGAAACAACTCGAGTTTAAGACCGCCATAATCCGGTTTATAGTCTGGTCTTCAATCGTTGTGCAATTGCACTACTTGTGATGCTTAATATAGCCATTGCCACCTGAGATTTATGAACAGTTTCGTTAAGACGATACGAATACAAATGTGTTCAAACTGCTACCTGAGTTACGTTTTGTTTATATATGAGTTATTTTTGTTTGTTTTTTGTTTTCAGTCGAACAACCATTTTCTACACCGAAAGGCGTTTGGTAGTAATTCGAACGAATTTGATTTCGGATCGTCTTAGAAATCAAATATATTATAGTCATTCATTAACCATCATTCAAAACACAAATTTGTTTTTCACTGAACACTAATTTTAAATGTAAGTTATATGCATAGGTAAGGGTACTTTACACAAAAATACATTTCGAAATGTCATATTTTATTGGTATTTTTCCCATTGATTTTTATTAAGTTTCGCATATAATTGGAGGGTCTTTTTCCAGCTTTTTTCCTCAGATGAATCCATAAAGTTTTTGTAATTAAGATTTACGTCTAGAATGTCTTGTCTTGGTAGATTTTATATTGTATTTACTTTTTTGATTTTCAGGTTCCAAAAACCACAATTTTGACGTTGTCGTTAAATAAGTTGTAGATGATCTTCAAATAAACCTCAGAAAACTTATTTTACCTAAAGCCATTGCTTCATATACAACCCTTTGCCCATGGTACAATAATACAGGTAAAAGCAAGTCCCAGCTGATTAGATTGACACGTAATACTAGTGTCAAAATGTATATGACGTTTTGTCATTGTTTTTCATTGTGTATACTTTTTTGTCAACCGTTGTATTGAAAATTCAAAAATAAATCATCCACAAACAAACACATTGGAAACTAAAAATATAAAAAATTTAATTTGATATTCGCATATACATCGGTAAGTACAAAGAAATACATATATTTTCATTAATAATGCGTAATATCTCATAGTGAGAAGAGAAATTGAAATGGGAATGTGCGTATTGTTCGATAATATAGAAACGAAGGACAAAGGCCCTTATTTCAACATTCCGTTAGATCCATATAGAAGGCGTGACTGGGCTAAAATTTGTGGAAAGGATTTCAAGAAGAATGACTGTATATGCTGGGATCACTTTTTACCGGAGGATACCAGAAGAGTAGGTAAAAAATGGAAGCTCATGCCACGTGCATTCGCCGAACGTTGCGACTATGGAATGGTAAGTAACTGTATGTAATTTAGAATTGAAAATTTATGTAAAATGTATTTTATTCAGTTCCACAGATGTAAATATTGCATTCCATTCCATATCCGTTGGAGAATATTGTGAGGAAAAGGAAACAGATACAGACCAGGCAAATGTAAACGGAAATAAAGCTATGGAATCAAAAAAGTTTGCTGAATGTGGTACACAGACTGAGTAAGTTAATTGGCAATATTTTTTAACATTACTAGTTTCATAAAATACCATTTTACACAACATCTTAATTAAGTATGCTTCATCTTTGATTATACCGATTAGATTAAACTAACAATGTTGTTGTGACCATTTAAACTGCTTAGCAGTACGTTAAACATACAAATTCAAACAGTGACTTTACACGCAAACTTCCAGTTTAAACCAAAAAGTGTGAAAATCCAAAAAGGACCAAATTTTTAAGTTTTAGTAATGTTATTAATTTGTCATAACTGCAAAACGCATTCGTCTCACTTTCTAATGACTACTTAACATACATTTTAAGTACTGTAACGGTTAGGATTTATTTTTAATGGACAGCAGGATAATTTTGGTGTTATCTTATGGTGTGTGTTACAACAATAACAATTTTGTCAACCTGTGATTGCCTAATAAAGCTTCTAAAGGAAAAGGGCATCATATTAAAGTAGTATTTTACGATAGAGACCGACTTCCGTATTGCCAGTTGTTTTCTAGTTGTGCATGATACTAGGGGTTCTTAAATCGATTTCCCCACTACTGAAAATTCCTAAAATTACTCTAGTATAGAACTCGATTTTAGAACCATGCACGAATACAAAGCAACTGACAATACGGAAATCAGCCTTACATATGTATATGAAATATGAGCTATAAGTCATACTTGCGAATATAAAAAAATACCACAGGACAACAAGTAAGTTTCATTTACGAAACGAGTGGATTTCAACAGTCTATTCCTTTGTGTATACGTCAAATGGATATCGTAAATTTAAACCTGGAATAACACCCCACATCATTGCTCCATTCCATCGTGTCAATTTGCATCTATGGTAAAACTTCTCTGTCACAATTTTCTTTTTATACCCTCAGCCTTTAGGATAAAGAGGGTATTTACACTTTGATACGACAAAAAATGTGCCTCATCGAAATAATGGTTTTAGACCCGAAGTATGTTTGTACGATATCCGTTTCAGACAATTTTGAGTAGACCTAGCAATGTCCGTCCGTCTGTCTGTCGGTCTGGCTGGCTGGTGCGCACGATAACTCTCGAACGGATCAATCGATTCGGTTCAAAAATTAACAAGTAAGAAAAGCGTTAAGTTCGGTCGGGCCGAACTTTTTATACCCTCCACCACAAATTTCAGCCATTTCGGTGGATTAATGTGGCCACTACCTTCAAAATACCGAAATTCAGAAGGTACCGTTCTATGGGGGCTATATGATGGCGTGGACCTATACCTACAAATTTCTGGGGGAAAGTTTTATACGCCTAAAGAAGACTAAATACCAAATTTCAGCCATATCGGTGTGATAATGAGGCTAACACGTTCAAACTATCGAAAATCGGGAGATATTGTATTATGGGGGCTATATCAACACGTGGACCTATATAAACATTTTATGGTAGAAATGTTTCTTAGCCTCTGGAAACACAAAATACAAAGTTACAACCGATTCTTTGGTCAAATGGGTCTAATACATTCAAAATATATTAAAATGACGCGTACTTTATAAGGGGTCTTATGTGGGGACTATACCAAAACGTAGACCTATATAACCCAACTTTGGTAGGAATGTTTTCTGGCCTCTGAAGACACAAAATACCAAATTACAACCAATTTTGTGGTCAAATTTGTCTAATACATTCAAAATATATTAAAATGACGCGTACTTTATAAGGGGTCTTATGTGGGGACTATACCAAAACGTAGACCTATATAACCCAACTTTGGTAGGAATGTTTTCTGGCCTCTGAAGACACAAAATACCAAATTACAACCAATTTTGTGGTCAAATTTGTCTAATACATTCAAAATATATTAAAATGACGCGTACTTTATATGGGGCCTTATATGGGGGCTATACCAAAACGTGGACCTATATAACCCAACTTTGGTAGGAATATTTTTTGGTCTCTGGAGACACAAAGTACCAAATTACAACCAATTTGGTGGTAAAATGGGCCAAATATCTTAAAAATTCCTTAAAACGACGACGCGTCACGCGTCATTTTGTATGGGGGCTATACGAAAGCGTGGACCTACATAGCCCGCTTTCAATACCAAAAGTCCTACGTAAATATAACATATTTTCCCAAAATTTCATCAACCTACGTCAATCCGTTCGGACGCTAGAGTGATTTCCACAGACGGACAGACAGACGGACGGACATGGCTATATCGATGTAGAAATGCACGCTGATCAAGAACATATATACTTTGTGGGGTCTACAATGATTATTTCGAGTAGTTACAAACGTAGTGACAAACTTAATATACCCCCATCCTATGGTGGAGGGTATAAAAATGACAAAGCAAATATTAAGGCTTCCAAAAAGCTCTACAAGACAGCAATGTAATCTCGTAAGTGTACTTTTTTATTTAATATCTTCAAATACACATTATGGAAGTGTATGTACCCTCATTTGCATAAATACTGAGGGTTTAAAAATCATTTAATCTAGTGACCAAAAACTAGTGTTTAAAATCTTTCCTTCCGTATCTTTATATAACTCTTTTTTATCTACATGCATATGAAAGTATTTATAATTAATCACTTTTTAATTCAAATAACTTTTTCACTTTTCTAGATTTCGAACCAGAGTGCGAATTGCAATAAAATGTGTATATCCAGGATGGGTCGCATTTCAATTAACATATTACACTTCATTCAAACACAAATTTTAATTTTTAATATATTCATTGTAAATAACTAAATTATATTGTGTTTCAACACATTGTACAATGTACCATGGTTTCAATATTACATAATTAAAATTGGTTTATATGTATACATACACCATTTAATAAATGATTAAAATGTTTAGTTTTTTGAGAACTTAGATATGGGTAGAAAATTATTCTTCCTCAATACAATAAAAATATGTACAATATGTAAAATTACCAAAGTGTTTTATTACTATTCAGCTACTTTAACAATAAAAAAGACAAGAATCCGTTCTTCCTGAAATATAATTATTTGTTACCAATACAAAAAATCTAAATTCGCTTTTTGATTGAATCTAATGCATAAGACTAAAGCACATAATCTGGAAAAATTTCAAGCTTCTACGTTAAAAAACAATCCTATTCATGAAAATTCATTTCGAAAAATGAGATAACATTGCAGATTTTTTGTAATGGCGCATCCCAAAACCAAGTGCTTCTGCGGTTTTGTTTTCATTACTTACTCCCATTCGTATCTGATTGATATCCCATTTACTCGCCTTCATAAGATGGATATTCTATAAAACAGCTTTTCATTTTAAAACGTTTTTTGCTTCTCTTGTGAAATTATTATTTTGTTAGTTAGTGGCACATTTTAGAAGTTCAGGTAGCTTCCGTAATTATGTACCCAATGGATGCTCTTTGAGAAATCTGGTGCCTTCTAATGATGATCGAATAAGGCCCACATTGGTCCTTTTCCTTTTTTACTGGTCTCTTCATCATCTGAACTATTTACTTCCTCTTTGAGGGCGGCAATGGCAGCACTCATCAATGATTTGGCCTTTTTATGAGTTTCACTTTAACCGTTTCCAATTCTAACCTTCTTTGGGTAAATATTTTCTTCAATGTTTTAGCATCTTTGTAAATTTGTGAACCCGGTTCATTGAATTGACAGGCATTCCTGTGGCAAATAATCGCAAATCAATGGGATGTTTAATAACATCATAGTAATCAGGATACATTTTCTTCGGGGCAGTAGCAAAAACATTCTATGCAATGGCCGGTCATTCATTGTGCTATCCACCGATAGATGCAATAGTTCTTCATATAAATTCAAGTCATCTTCCTTATTACCGGTACCAACTTCATCGGCTGTACAAGTCAAATTTCTTTTCATCGGCAATGCCACAGCATCTTGATGATCTGTTGTGTCGAGTTTATAGACTCAAAGTCTTGCACCAGCTCATCCAAATCTTCATAAACATCAGTTTTAAGTTGTTGTTGTATTTTCAACAAATCAATTGGATTGTTGACCACATCATAATCTGATGGCTCTTGGCGTCACTTCGGTGCCCCTATGAATGTGTTACACAACATGGAACCATCTTTTTTCAAGCAAGGTGCAGAAAAGACTGTCGACATCCTCCAATGCAATAGGTTTTGTCATCTCGTCCACTTCATAATTATTGATATCATCTGAAAAAAAATTAATTATTGATTGTAAATATTTTATTTAGAGATATATGTACATACATACCGCAAAAAACTCCTTCTTAACAAGGAATTTATTAATATATTTATTATTTAGTGGAAATGTTATTTATTTATTTAGTGGAAATGACATTTTACAATAACATCTTTCAAAACAATATTTATCAACCCTTAAAATGTGTTTATATTTGTTTACATTTTTGCCCATATGGTTATGACATTAGTATTACGTACAAAAACAAATTTCTATGTGGTTGTTGTATCGATTGTTGTACAACAACACTTGCTTTTACCTGTGATAATTGTACCATGGGTTATGACATTAGTATTACGTACAAAAACAAATTTCTATGTGGTTGTTGTATCGATTGTTGTACAACAACACATGCTTTTACCTGTAATAATTGTACCATGCCCTTTGCCATAGACAAATTAAATGTACATATAGACAAAGGAATGCTCTAAACAATGTTCTTAACATCGAGTTTGTTGACAGAACAACTCAATTAAAACTACAATAAATACAATTCTATAAAGTTACTTTTTTACGGAATCTACATCCTCGGATAAAAATGTAAAAGAAAATCTTGCCATTTTTCTCAAAAATCGCCTTCGAAAAATATTCAGTATTTTGGTTTGAGTCTGTTGACAGCACACAGCATGAGTAATCTTTTGTCTATATACAATTCGTTTGTCTATGCCAATACCATAACTTACAGTTCTCCGAAGTTTTCAGTATGTATTACATTTTTATTTTCCAGGGTTGTAAGATGGTTGCGCCATACTTTTTGGGTCCCCTCGTAATAATACAACATAATGTTCGTCTCATTAGAAAATATAACGTCATCAAAGTACTTTAAAGGACTTGAAATCTTCTCTGTAGAAAATTCGTTTCCCTATATTTTACGGGGAGAGCAGTGGTTTTTCCTATCCCTTCGTGATAATGCTTTTCTGACTTTTTCACGTAACGCACATATTCCAAAATCGTTTTCAATTACAAAACCAAAATTTGATTCTGGTTTGTGGTCTATTATTGATTTCCTAAATTATTTGGTGACGAAAAGTTATAGACTCTACATTTCTATATACCAAGAACGCCATAAAAATTCTTAATTGCAAACAAATCGTGGGAATATTCACAATTTTATTGCACTTTAACTGATTTGCAAACATTTAGACCAAGGCAAAGAAATCAAATACATACAGTTTTTGTTGTTATTATTTCTGGCCGATTTCTGATTTTATTGCCTTAATGATATTTTAAACAGTAAAAAACTTAACATTATTGAACTATATTTTGTTTTAATCTTAAATTAAAAATTAAATTTTCCAAATTCGTTGGTAATAATTTTTTTGTTTAAAAAAGAAAATCTGTTGTGCGACATTTGTTAAGTGAAAACAAAATTACTCCAGACACGTAAATATGGATCGGTTGGTTTTTACTGCTTACATTACGTTAATACTATACAATTGCGACATCCGTTGAAACGGAAGAAAAACTTCTAATGTGGTTTTATAATTTAGTGTTTTACGATAAAATGATACGATAAAACCTGCGCCTAGAAGTAAACTACAAAATTTGAAATTATTTGTGATAATTTACGGTATATAATATTTTACGGTATATAATAGCAAAACATAAGGATTTTTGTTGTTAATATTTTTTGTGGTTCCAGGACGAATTTTCTAAAACCCGGCCTTATCTCGCACATTTGCACCAACAGTGACCTACTGGTAAAATTTCAAGCTCATAGCTTTAGCCGTTTTGGCTGAGCGTTGATGATGAGTCAGTCAGTCACTTATCACCAAGCTCAAATATATAATAGACTAGCAAAATGCCCGCTACTTCGTATGCGGAAAGCATATAAAAAGAAATAAACAATATATATTATGGAAATGACAAACACTGAAAATTTGGTCGCACTAATACCAATTTTAATCAATATTTATTTTTATCTTAGTACTGTACGTACCCTTTAAGTTCGATTTTCAAAAAGATCAGCCGTATCTCACCCTTACACATTAACAGCGAGATCAACGTTGCACACCAATACACACCCTAACTCCAAAAAATAAAAATTCCAGCACTGTCCCTACACCCAAAAACAAATTGAGTACCATTAAATAATTTTCGTATACTTATGGTACGTATTTCGACGATATATCTCATCCATACACAGACATTAATACAAAATAATTACAGTAAATTCCATAATAATTACAGTATTTCCAAATCTCAAGATTCCAGCTGTATCCGTTCGTCCAATTCCAAATTGTACCAAACTTAGTATCAAGTCAAACTCTTCGTATCCATAAGTAAGATTTTCCAAAACTACCTCAATCCTTCACTTTAGTAGTAATCTTACTTCCAAATTTCAGGATTCAAACTCTATCCGTTAAACCAAATTAAAATTGTACAAAATTTAGAACAATTTAGAATATTCGTACCAATTTTCAAAACTTCCTCAACGCAACAGGGCTACAATAATCATACTTTCAAATTGCAGGATTCCACCGCTATCCGTTCACCTACATACAAATTGTATTAAATTTAGTACCATAAGTTTGCTTTTTCAAAACAACCTGAATCCTACTCTTCGACTGTAATCGTAATTCCAAATTTCAGGATTCCAGCTCTATTAATTCACCCGAATCCAAATTGTATCAAATTTAGTACCATTTCATTCCCAAACAAAATTTTCAGGATTCCAGGTCTACACGTTCACCCAAATCTATATTGTACCATATTTAGTACTTCTCGTACCCATACGTACGACTTTTCAAAATTTCCTTAATACTACACTCCTACAGTAATCTTAATTCCAACACTATCCGTTTACTAAAATTCAAATTGTACCAAATTTAGTGGTTTTCGTACCCATAAGTACGAATTTCCAAACTACCTCAATTCTACTGTCCGGCAGTAATCTTAGTTCCGTTCATCCAAATCCAAATTGTACCAAATTTAGTACCATTTAGTACTTTTCGTACCCAAAGGTACGAATTTCCAAAACTATCTCAATCCTACACCCCTACAGTAATCTTAATTCAAAACTTTAGGATTCCATCTCTATCCGTTCACCCAAATCCAAATTTATTACTGCTCGTAATCAAAAACGAACTTCCAAAACCATATCCTTATTTCAACGCCATTTCCCAACCTTGATTCCCATACCAAATTTGAAGATTCTAGCTTTATCCATTAAAAATATGCAATTGGTACCAAATTTAGAAACTTTTAGTACTTTTCGTACACTTATAGGTCGAGTTTCTAAATACCCTTTGGTACATCTTCCTAACTCTCCACCAATGACCACTCGTTCAAAATTTCAGAATTCTAGCTCTTCGCGTTTGCCTAATACAATGGATTCCATATTTAGTACACTTTAGCACTTTTCGTACCTTTCTACGACGAATTTCCAAAAACCCCTTTACACAAAAACAAATTGTACCAAATTCTGTACAATTCGATTTTCCAAAACAACCTTATTCCTTCACTTAAACAGTAACCATAATTCCAAATAACAGGATTCCAGCGCTATCCGTGCACTCAAATCCAAGTTGTACCATTTGGTACATTTCGTACCCATAAGTACGAATTTCAAAAACTACTTCCATCTCAATCTTAAGGCCCCCACTCATTAGTCAGTCTGACTGCCAGCATTTATGGTAGTATGTGTAAATTTTTGAAATTTTGAGAATGTATGTGTGAGTTTTCCAAGACTGATGAAAATCAAAATAGTTTTGATTTCAAAATGAACCCCCATCAGTCTGGGTGAATTGTGTTTGTTTTCAAATTGTCAATAAATAATTTTGAAAAACAGAAAATAATGTTGGTGTTGGAACACAAAAACGTAGAATTCATTCATTTTTGGAGGAGAAATTCAAGTTTTCTAGACTTGACTGATGGTTCGTGCTACACACTTGTCAGTCACACATACAGAAAGGGTTCATCGGACTGACGGCACAGACTGATAAATGAGTGGGGGCCTTTATACTCCAACAGCAGTCTGACCGAATTCCAGGATTCCAAATTGTATCACAGGTAGTACCACTTAGTAATTTTCGTACCCTTACTACCTCAGTCCTACACTCCAATAGTTATCCTAATTTCAAATTTCAGGACTCAAACACTATCCGTCACCCAAATCCAAATTCTACTCTATAGCCTACCGCGAACGGGTTTCAAATTCTAACTCTTTCCGTTTACTAAAATTCATACTTTAAATTAAAATAAATAAAATTAAAATACTTAAAATTCAGGATTCCAGTTCTATCCGTTCACCCAAATCCAAATTGTAATAAATTTAGTACCATTTAGTACTATTCGTACACATAAATACGAATTTCCAAAATTTCCCCAATCCTATGCTCCAACAATAATCTCAATTTCAAATTTCAGGATTCCAGCTCTGTCCGTCCACTCGAATCCCTATTGTACCAAATTTAGTACTTTTCGAACACATAAGTACGACTTTCCAAAACCACCCTCATATCTCAGTCCTACACTTCACAGTAATCTTAATTCCAAATTTCAGGTTTCCAGCTACATACATACGTTCACCCAAATCCAAATTGCACTAAATTTAGTACCATTTAGTACTTTTCGTACCAATAAGTACGAATTTTCAAAACTACCTCAATTCTACACCCCACCAGTAATCTCAATTCCAAATTTCGAGATTCCAACTATATCCGTTCACCCAAATCCCCATTGTCCCAAATTTAGTACTTCTCATTAACATAAGTAAGAATTTCCAAAACTTCCCCAGTCCTACACTCCAACAGTAATATCAATTCCAAATTTCAGGAATCCAGCTCTATCCGTTCACCCAAATCCAAATTGTACTAAATTTAGTACCATTTAGTACTTTTCGTACACTCAAGTTTCCAAAAACCCTTTGGTGCATATTTCTTACTCTTCATCAGTGATCCTTAGTCCAAATTTGAGGAATCAAACTCTATCCGCTCACACAAATCGAAACTGTACCAAATTTAGTGCTATTTAGTATTTTTCGTACCCTATGTACGAATTTCCAAAACTTCCACAATACTAAACTCCACCAGTAATCTCAGTTCCAAATTTCGAGATTCCAGAGCTATCCGTTCACCCAAATACCCATTATACAAAATTTAGTTCCATTTAGTACTTTCCGTACACATAAGTACTAATTTCCAAAACCACCCTCATATCTCAATCCTACACTTCAACAGTAATATTAATTCCAAATTTCAGGTTTCCAGCTCTTTCCTTTCACCCAAATCTAAATTGTACTAAATTTAGTACCATTTAGTACTATTCGTACACATAAATACGAATTTCCAAAATTTCCCCAATCCTATGCTCCAACAATAATCTCAATTTCAAATTTCAGGATTCCAGCTCTGTCCGTTCACTCGAATCCCTATTGTACCAAATTAAGTACTTTTCGAACACATAAGTACGAATTTGCAAAACCACCCTCATATCTCAGTCCTACACTTCACAGTAATCTTAATTCCAAATTTCAGGTTTCCAGCTACATACATACGTTCACCCAAATCCAAATTGCACTAAATTTAGTACCATTTAGTACTTTTCGTACCCATAAGTACGAATTTTCAAAACTACCTCAATCCTACACCCCACCAGTAATCTCAATTCCAAATTTCGAGATTCCAGCTTTTATCCGTTCACCCAAATCCCCATTGTATCAAATTTAGTACCATTTAGTACTTTTCATACACATAAGTACGAATTTCCAAAAGTTCTTCAATCCTACACTCCAACAGTAATCTCAATTCCAAATATCAGGATTCCAGCTCTATCCGTTCACCCAAATCCCTATTGTACCAAATTTAGTACTATTTAGTACTTTTCGTACACATAAGTACTAATTTCCAAAACTACCCTCATATCTCAATCCTACACTTCAACAGTAATATTAATTCCAAATTTCAGGTTTCCTGCTCTATCCGTTCATTCAAATCCAAATTGTACTAAATTTAGTACCATTTAGTACTTTTCGTACCCATAAGTACGAATTTTCAAAACTACCTCAATCCTACACCCCACCTGTAATCTCAATTCCAAATATCGAGATTCCAGCTATTATCCGTTCACCCAAATCCCCATTGTATCAAATTTAGTACCATTTAGTACTTTTCATACACATAAGCACGAATTTCCAAAACTACCCTCATATCTCAATCCTACACTACAACAGTAACCTTAATTCCAAATTTCAGGTTTCCAGCTCTTCAGCTACGTTCACCCAAATCTAAATTGTACTAAATTTAGTACCATTTAATACTTTTCGTACACATGATTGGTAATTTTCCAAACCATTTCCTTTTAGAAGCACCACTTCCCAACCTTGATTTCCATACCAAATTCCTATATTCCTGGGGCCTATTATTGATTTAATTAATTAGTTATCGATTTCTTCAAATTACAGATTTTGAAATTGAATAGTTATGACTGTACATCTCCATATACGATAAAATTCTTAATTGCAAATAAATAGTGGTAGTATGCACAATTTTATTGCACTTTCATTGATTTGCAAACATTTAGTTATTCACGACATCTGTTGCAATGGAAGATAACAAATGTCTTGTCTTTCTATTATTTAGTGGTTTACGGTAAAATAAGTGCGCCTAGAAGTAAACTACAAAATTTGAAATTATGTGTGATCGTTTACGGTATCATGAAGTTATAGCATTGTTAATTTGACACATGTCTTGCAGAGGGCAAACTAAGTGCATAAGTACGTAATAATAATGAAAAATAAGGATTTTTGTTGTTGTTATTTTTTGTGGTTCCAGGACGAATTTTCTAAAACCCGGCCTTATCTCGCACATTTGCATCAACAGTTACCCACTGGTAAAATTTCAAGCTCCTAGCTTTAGCCGTTTTGGCTGGGCGTTGATGATGAGTCAGTCAGTCAGTCAGTCAGTCAATCACTTATCACCAAGCTCATTTATATATATAGACTAGCATATGCCCGCTACTTCGTTAGCGGAAAATCCCCATGTTAAGAGTATTATGAACAGTTTCGTTAAGACGATACGAATACAAATGTGTTCAAACTGCTACCTGAGTTACGTTTTGTTTATATATGAGTTACTAGCATATGCCCGCTACTTCGTTAGCGGAAAATCCCCATGTTAAGAGTATTATGAACAGTTTCGTTAAGACGATACGAATACAAATGTGTTCAAACTGCTACCTGAGTTACGTTTTGTTTATATATGAGTTATTTTTGTTTGTTTTTTGTTTTCAGTCTAACAACCATTTTCTACACCGAAAGGCGTTTGGTAGTAATTCGAACGAATTTGATTTCGGATCGTCTTAGAAATCAAATATATTATAGTCATTCATTAACCATCATTCAAAACACAAATTTGGTTTTCACTGAACACTAATTTTAAATGTAAGTTATATGCATAGGTAAGGGTACTTTACACAAAAATACATTTCGAAATGTCATATTTTATTGGTATTTTTCCCATTGATCTTTATTAAGTTTCGCATATTAGTGGAAGGTCTTTTTCCAGCATTTTTCCTCAGATGAATCCATAAAGTTTTTGTAAATATGATTTACGTCTAGAATGTCTTGTCTTGGTAGATTTTATTTGTATTTACTTTTTTGATTTTCAGGTTCCAAAAACCACAATTTTGACGTTGTCGTTAAATAAGTTGTAGAACTACTTCAAATAAACCTTAGAAAACTTATTTTACCTAATGCCAATGCTTCATATACAACCCTTTGCCATAGACAAATTAAATGTACATATAGACAAAGGAATGCTCTAAACAATGTTCGTAACATCGAGTTTGTTGACAGAACAACTCAATTAAAACTACAATAAACACAATTCTATAAAGTTACTTTTTGACGGAATCTACATCCTCGGATAAAAATGTAAAAGAAAATCTTGCAATTTTTCTCAAAAATCTCCTTAGAAAAATATTCAATATTTTGGTTTGAGTCTGTTGACAGCACACAGCATGAGTAATCTTTTGTCTATACAATTCGTTTGTCTATGCCAGTACCATAACTTATAGTTCTCCGAAGTTTTCAGTATGTATTAAATTTTTATTTTCCAGGGTTGTAAGATGGTTGCGCCATACTTTTGGTGTCCCCTCGTAATAATACAACATAATGTTCATCTCATTAGAAAATATAACGTCATCAAAGTACTTTAAAGGGCTTGAAATCTTCTCTGTAGAAAATTCGTTTCCCTATATTTTACGGGGAGAGCAGTGGTTTTTCCTATCCCTTCGCGATAATGCTTTTCTGACTTTTTCACGTAACGCACATATTCCAAAATCCTTTTCAATTACAAATCAAAGGTTTGATTCTGGTTTGTGGTCTATTATTGATTTTCTAAATAATTTAGTGACGAAAAGTTATAGACTCTACATTTCTATGTACCAAGAACGCCATAAAAATTGCTAATTGCAAACAAATCATGGGAATATTCACAATTTTATTGCACTTTAACTGATTTGCAAACATTTAGACCAAGCCCAAGAAATCAAGTACATACAGTTTTTGCTGTTGTTATTTCTGGCCGATTTCTGATTTTATTGCTTAATGATATTTTAAACAGTAAAAAACTTAACATTATTGAACTAAATTTTGTTTTAATCTTAAATTAAAAATCACAATTTTCCAAATTCGCTGGTAATAATTTTTTTGTTTAAAAAAGAAAATCTGTTTTGCGACATCTATTAAGTGAAAACAAAATTACTCCCGACACGTAAATCTGGATTGGTTGGTTTTTATACTGCTTATATTACGTTAATACTATACAATTGCGACATCTGTTGAAACGGAAGAAAAACTTCTAATGTGGTTTTATAATTTAGTGGTTTACGATAAAATGATAAGATAAAACCTGCGCCTAGAAGTAAACTACAAAATTTGAAATTATTTGTGATAATTTACGGTATATAATATTTTACGGTATATAATAGCAAAATATAAGGATTTTTGTTGTTGATATTTTTTGTGGTTCCATGACGAATTTTCTAAAACCCGGCCTTATCTCGCACATTTGCACCAACAGTGACCTACTGGTAAAATTTCATGTTCATAGCTTTAGCCGTTTTGGCTGGGCGTTGATGATGAGTCAGTCAGCACTTATCACCAAGCTCAAATATATAATACTAGCAAAATGCCCGCTACTTCGTATGCGGAAAGGATATAAAAAAAAACAAATAAACAATATATAATATGGAAATGACAAACACTGAAAATTTGGTCGCACTTATACCAATTTTAATCAATATTTATTTTTATCTTAGTACTGTACGTACCCCTTAAGTTCGATTTTCAAAAAGATCAGCCGTATCTCACCCTTACACATTAACAGCGAGATCAACGTTGCACACCAAAACACACCCTAACTCCAAAAAATAAAAATTCCAGCACTGTCCCTACACCCAAAAACAAATTGAGTACCATTAAGTAATTTTCGTATACTTATGGTACGTATTTCGACGACATATCTCGGCCATACACGGACATTAATACAAAATAATTACAGTAAATTCCATAATAATTACAGTAATTCCAAATCTCAAGATTCCAGCTGTATCCGTTCGTCCAATTCCAAATTGTACCAAACTTAGAATCAAGTCGAACTCTTCGTACCCATAAGTAAGATTTTCCAAAACTACCTCAATCCTTCACTTTAGTAGTAATCTTACTTCCAAATTTCAGGATTTAAACTCTATCCGTTAAACCAAATTAAAATTGTACTAAATTTAGAACAATTTAGAATTTTCGTACCAATTTTCAAAACTTCCTCAACGCAACAGGGCTACAATAATCATACTTTCAAATTGCAGGATTCCACCGCTATCCGTTCACCTACATACAAATTGTACTAAATTTAGTACCATTTAGTGCTTTTCGTAACCATAAGTTTGCTTTTTCAAAACAACCTGAATCCTACTCTTCGACTGTAATCGTAATTCCAAATTTCAGGATTCCAGCTCTATTAATTCACCCGAATCCAAATTGTATCAAATTTAGTACCATTTCTTTCCCAAACAAAAATTTTAGGATTCCAGCTCTACCCGTTTACCCAAATCCATATTGTACCATATTTAGTACCATTTAGTACTTCTCGTACCCATACGTACGACTTTTCAAAATTTCCTCAATACTACACTCCTACAGTAATCTTAATTCCTAATTCCAACACTATCCGTTTACTAAAATTCAAATTGTACCAAATTTAGTGCTTTCTGTACCCATAAGTACGAATTTCCAAAACTACCTCAATTCTACTGTCCGGCAGTAATCTTAGTTCCAAATTTCAGAATTCCAGCTCTATCCGTTCATCCAAATCCAAATTGTACCAAATTTAGTACTATTTAGTACTTTTCGTACCCAAAGGTACGAATTTCCAAAACTATCTCAATCCTACACCCCTACAGTAATCATAATTCAAAACTTTAGGATTCCAGCTCTATCCGTTCACCCAAATCCAAATTTAGTACTGCTCGTAATCATAAATACGAACTTCCAAAACCATTTCCTTATTTCAACGCCATTTCCCAACCTTGATTCCCATACCAAATTTGAAGATTCTAGCTTTATCCATTAAAAATATGCAATTGGTACCAAATTTAGAAACTTTTAGTACTTTTCGTACGCTTATAGTTCGAGTTTCAAAATACCCTTTGGTACATCTTCCTAACTCTCCATCAATGACCACTCGTTCAAAATTTCAGATTTCTAGCTCTTCGCGTTTGCCTAATACAATGGATTCCATATTTAGTACACTTTAGCACTTTACACAAAAACAAATTGTACCAAATTCTGTACAATTCGATTTTCCAAAACAACCTTAATCCTTCACTTCAACAGTAACCATAATTCCAAATAACAGGATTCCAGCGCTATCCGTGCAATCAAATCCAAGTTGTACCATTTGGTACATTTCGTACCTATAAGTACGAATTTCAAAAACTACTTCCATCTCAATCCTATACTCCAACAGCAGTCTGATCAAATTCCAGGATTCCAGCTCTATCCGTTCTCCCAAATCCAAATTGTACCACAGTACTTATCGTACCCTTACTACCTCAGTCCTACACTCCAATAGTAATCCTAATTTCAAATTTCAGGACTCAAACACTATCCGTCACCCAAATCCAAATTCTACCTCTATAGCCTACCGCGAACGGGTTGCAAATTCTAACTTTTTCCGTTTACTAAAATTCATACTTTAAATTAAAATAAATAAAATTAAAATACTTAAAATTCAGGATTCCAGTTCTATCCGTTCACCCAAATCCAAATTGTAATAAATTTAGTACCATTTAGTACTTTTCGTACACATAAATACGAATTTCCAAAATTTCCCCAATCCTATGCTCCAACAGTAATCTCAATTTCAAATTTCAGGATTCCAGCTCTGTCCGTTCACTCGAATCCCTATTGTACCAAATTTAGTACTTTTCGAACACATAAGTACGAATTTCCAAAACCACCCTCATATCTCAGTCCTACACTTCACAGTAATCTTAATTCCAAATTTCAGGTTTCCAGCTACATACATACGTTCACCCAAATCCAAATTGTACTAAATTTAGTACCATTTAGTACTTTTCGTACCCATAAGTACGAATTTTCAAAACTACCTCAATTCTACACCCCACCAGTAATCTCAATTCCGAGATTCCAACTATATCCGTTCACCCAAATCCCCATTGTCCCAAATTTAGTACCATTTAGTACTTTTCATTCACATAAGTAAGAATTTCCAAAACTTCCCCAGTCCTACACTCCAACAGTAATATCAATTCCAAATTTCAGGAATCCAGCTCTATCCGTTCACCCAAATCCAAACTGTACTAAATTTAGTACCATTTAGTACTTTTCGTACATTCAAGTTTCCAAAAACCCTTTGGTGCATCTTTCTTACTCTTCATCAGTGATCCTCAGTCCAAATTTGAGGAATCAAGCTCTATCCGTTCACCCAAATCGAAACTGTACCAAATTTAGTGCTATTTAGTATTTTTCGTACCCTATGTACGAATTTCCAAAACTTCCACAATACTAAACTCCACCAGTAATCTCAGTTCCAAATTTAGAGATTCCAGCGCTATCCGTTCACCCAAATCCCCATTATACAAAATTTAGTTCCATTTAGTACTTTCCGTACACATAAGTACTAATTTCCAAAACCACCCTCATATCTCAATCCTACACTTCAACAGTAGTATTAATTCCAAATTTCAGGTTTCCAGCTCTATCCGTTCATTCAAATCCAAATTGTACTAAATTTAGTACGATTTAGTACTTTTCGTACCCATAAGTACGAATATTCAAAACTACCTCAATCCTACACCCCACCAGTAATCTCAATTCCAAATTTCGAGATTCCAGTTATTATCCGTTCACCCAAATCCCCATTGTATCAAATTTAGTACCATTTAGTACTTTTCATACACATAAGTACGAATTTCCAAAAGTTCTTCAATCCTACACTCCAACAGTAACCTCAATTCCAAATATCAGGATTCCAGCTCTATCCGTTCACCCAAATCCCTATTGTACCAAATTTAGTACTATTTAGTACTTTTCGTACACATAAGCACGAATTTCCAAAACTACCCTCATATCTCAATCCTACACTACAACAGTAACCTTAATTCCAAATTCCAGGTTTCCAGCTCTTTACGTTCACCCAAATCTAAATTGTACTAAATTTAGTACCATTTAGTACTTTTCGTACACATGATTGGTAATTTTCCAAACCATTTCCTTTTAGAAGCACCACTTCCCAACCTTGATTTCCATACCAAATTCCTATATTCCTATATTCCTGGGGCCTATTATTGATTTCATTAATTATTTAGCGATTTCTTCAAATTACAGATTTTGAAATTGAATAGTTATGACTGTACATATCCATATACGATAAAATTCTTAATTGCAAATAAATCGTGGTAATATGCACAATTTTATTGCACTTTCATTGATTTGCAAACATTTAGTTATTACCAAAAAGTGAGGTCCATACAGTTTTTAGTTGTTGTTATTTCTGGCCGATTTCTGAATTTATTCCCCTAATGTTGTCTTCAACAGCAACTCATTTGTTCAACAAACCCAACATCATTTATTGAAAGAATTTTTGTTTTAATTTTAAATTGAAAATCAAAATTTTTACAAATGCATCGTTTGTAATCATCTTTTCTAACTGTATTTTAACGAATGAAAATCTTTTGTGCGACACCTGTTATGTGAAAACTAAATCAGGATCGGTTTGTATTTTTCGCGTAATTTATGTTTAAACCATTATCACCAACTGCGACATCTGTTGCAATGGAAGATAACAAATGTCTTGTCTTTCTATTATTTAGTGGTTTACGATAAAATAAGTGCGCCTAGAAGTAAACTACAAAATTTGAAATTATGTGTGATCGTTTACGGTATCATGAAGTTATAGCATTGTTAATTTGACACATGTCTTGCAGAGGGCCAACTAAGTGAATAAGTACGTAATAGTAATGAAAAATAAGGATTTTTGTTGTTGTTATTTTTTGTGGTTCCAGGACGAATTTTCTAAAACCAGGCCTTATCTCGCACATGTGCATCAACAGTGACCCACTGGTAAAATTTCAAGCTCCTAGCTTTAGCCGTTTTGGCTGGGCGTTGATGATGAGTCAGTCAGTCAGTCAATCACTTATCACCAAGCTCATTTATATATATAGATAGCAAAATGCCCGCTACTTCGTATGCGGAAAGGATATAAAAAAAACAAATAAACAATATATAATATGGAAATGACAAACACTGAAAATTTGGTCGCACTAATACCAATTTTAATCAATATTTATTTTTATCTTAGTACTGTACGTACCCCTTAAGTTCGTTTTTAAAAAAGATCAGCCGTATCTCACCCTTACACATTAACAGCGAGATCAACGTTGCACACCAATACACACCCTAACTCCAAAAAATAAAAATTCCAGCACTGTCCCTACACCCAAAAACAAATTGAGTACCATTAAGTAATTTTCGTATACTTATGGTACGTATTTCGACGACATATCTCAGCCATACACGGACATTAATACAAAATAATTACAGTAAATTCCATAATAATTACAGTAATTCCAAATCTCAAGATTCCAGCTGTATCCGTTCGTCCAATTCCAAATTGTACCAAACTTAGTATCAAGTCGAACTCTTCGTACCCATAAGAAAGATTTTCCAAAACTACCTCAATCCTTCACTTTAGTAGTAATCTTACTTCCAAATTTCAGGATTCAAACTATATCCGTTAAACCAAATTAAAATTGTACTAAATTTAGAACAATTTAGAATTTTCGTACCCAATTTTCAAAACTTCCTCAACGCAACAGGGCTACAATAATCATACTTTCAAATTGCAGGATTCCACCGCTATCCGTTCACCTACATACAAATTGTACTAAATTTAGTACCATTTAGTGCTTTTCGTAACCATAAGTTTGCTTTTTCAAAACAACCTGAATCCTACTCTTCGACTGTAATCGTAATTCCAAATTTCAGGATTCCAGCTCTATTAATTCACCCGAATCCAAATTGTATCAAATTTAGTACCATTTCTTTCCCAAACAAAAATTTTAAGATTCCAGCTCTACCCGTTCACCCAAATCCACATTGTACCATATTTAGTACCATTTAGTACTTCTCGTACGCACACGTACGACTTTTCAAAATTTCCTCAATACTACACTCCTACAGTAATCTTAATTCCTAATTCCAACACTATCCGTTTACTAATATTCAAATTGTACCGAATTTAGTGCTTTCTGTACCCATAAGTACGAATTTCCAAAACTACCTCAATTCTACTGTCCGACAGTAATCTTAGTTCCAAATTTCAGAATTCCTGCTTTATCCGTTCATCCAAATCCAAATTGTACCAAATTTAGTACCATTTAGTACTTTTCGTACTCAAAGGTACGAATTTCTAAAACTATCTCAATCCTACACCCCTACAGTAATCTTAATTCAAAACTTTAGGATTCCAGCTCTATCCGTTCACCCAAATCCAAATTTAGTACTGCTCGTAATCATAAATACGAACTTCCAAAAACCATTTCCTTATTTCAAAGCCATTTCCCAACCTTGATACTTAAAATTCAGGATTCCAGTTCTATCCGTTCACCCAAATCCAAATTGTAATAAATTTAGTACCATTTAGTACTTTTCCTGCACATAAATACGAATTTCCAAAATTTCCCCAATCCTATGATCCAACAGTAATCTCAATTTCAAATTTCAGGATTCCAGCTCTGTCCGTTCACTCGAATCCCTATTGTACCAAATTTAGTACTTTTCGAACACATAAGTACGAATTTCCAAAACCACCCTCATATCTCAGTCCTACACTTCACAGTAATCTTAATTCCAAATTTCAGGTTTCCAGCTACTTACATACGTTCACCCAAATCCAAATTGTACTAAATTTAGTACCATTTAGTACTTTTCGTACCCATAAGTACGAATTTTCAAAACTACCTCAATTCTACACCCCACCAGTAATCTCAATTCCAAATTTCGAGATTCCAACTATATCCGTTCACCCAAATCCCATTGTCCCAAATTTAGTACCATTTAGTACTTTTCATACACATAAGTAAGAATTTCCAAAACTTCCCCAGTCCTACACTCCAACAGTAATATCAATTCCAAATTTCAGGAATCCAGCTCTATCCGTTCACTCAAATCCAAATTGTACTAAATTTAGTACCAATTATTACTTTTCGTACACTCAAGTTTCCAAAAACCCTTTGGTGCATCTTTCTTACTCTTCATCAGTGATCCTCAGTCCAAATTTGAGGAATCAAGCCCTATCCGTTCACCAAAACCGAAACTGTACCAAATTTAGTGCTATTTAGTATTTTTCGTACCCTATGTACGAATTTCCAAAACTTCCACAATATTAAACTCCACCAGTAATCTCAGTTCCAAATTTAGAGATTCCAGCGCTATCCGTTCACCCAAATCCCCATTATACAAAATTTATTTCCATTTAGTACTTTCCGTACACATAAGTACTAATTTCCAAAACCACCTTCATATCTCAATCCTACACTTCAACAGTAATATTAATTCCAAATTTCAGGTTTCCAGATCTATCCGTTCATTCAAATCCAAATTGTACTAAATTTAGCACCATTTAGTACTTTTCGTACCCATAAGTACGAATTTCAAAACTACCTCAATCCTACACCCCACCAGTAATCTCAATTCCAAATTTCGAGATTCCAGCTATTATCCGTTCACCCAAATCCCCATTGTATCAAATTTAGTACCATTTAGTACTTTTCATACACATAAGTACGAATTTCCAAAAGTTCTTCAATCCTACACTCCAACAGTAATCTCAATTCCAAATATCAGGATTCCAGCTCTATCCGTTCACCCAAATCCCTATTGTACCAAATTTAGTACTATTTAGTACTTTTCGTACACATAAGCACGAATTTCCAAAACTACCCTCATATCTCAATCCTACACTACAACAGTAACCTTAATTCCAAATTTCAGGTTTCCAGCTCTTTATGTTCACCCAAATCTAAATTGTACTAAATTTAGTACTTTTCGTACACATGATTGGTAATTTTTCAAACCATTTCCTTTTAGAAGCACCACTTGCCAACCTTGATTTCCATACTAAATTCCTATATTCCTGGGGCCTATTATTGATTTCATTAATTATTTAGCGATTTCATCAAATTACAGATTTTGAAATTGAAAATTGAATAGTTATGACTGTACATCTCCATATACGATAAAATTCTTAATTGCAAATAAATCGTGGTAATATGCACAATTCTATTGCACTTTCATTGATTTGCAAACATTTAGTTATTACCAAAAAGTCAGGTCCATACAGTTTTTAGTTGTTGTTATTTCTGGCCGATTTCTGAATTTATTCCCCTAATGTTGTCTTCAACAGCAACTCATTTGTTCATTTGCGTAATTGATGTTATACACCATTATCACCAACTGCGACATCTGTTGCAATGGAAGATAACAAATGTCTTGTCTTTCTATTATTTAGTGGTTTGCGATAAATAAGTGCGCCTAGAAGTAAACTACAAAATTTGAAATTATGTGTGATCTCTTACGATATCAAGAAGTTATGGCGTTGTTAATTTTACACATGTCTTGCAGAGGGCCAACTAAGTGAATAAGTATGTAATAGTAATGAAAAATAAGGATTTTTGTTGTTGTTATTTTTTGTGGTTTCAGGACGAATTTTCTAAAACCCGGCCTTATCTCGCACATTTGCATCAACAGTGACCCACTGGTAAAATTTCAAGCTCCTAGCTTTAGCCGTTTTGGCTGGGCGTTGATGATGAGTCAGTCAGTCAGTCAGTCAATCACTTATCACCAAGCTCATTTATATATATAGATTTTTGTTTGTTTTTTGTTTTCAGTCTAACAACCATTTTCTACACCGAAAGGCGCTTGGTAGTAATTCGAACGAATTTGATTTCGGATCGTCTTAGAAATCAAATATATTATAGTCATTCATTAACCATCCATTCAAAACACAAATTTGGTTTTCACTGAACACTAATTTTAAATGTAAGTTATATGCATAGGTAAGGGTACTTTACACAAAAATACATTTCGAAATGTCATATTTTATTGGTATTTTTCCCATTGATCTTTATTAAGTTTCGCATATTAGTGGAGGGTCTTTTTCCAGCTTTTTTCCTCAGATGAATCCATAAAGTTTTTGTAAATATGATTTTTGTCTAGAATGTCTTGTCTTGGTAGATTTTATTTGTATTTACTTTTTTGATTTTCAGGTTCCAAAAACCACAATTTTGACGTTGTCGTTAAATAAGTTGTAGAAGATCTTCAAATAAACCTTAGAAAACTTATTTTACCTAATGCCAATGCTTCATATACAACCCTTTGCCATAGACAAATTAAATGTACATATAGACAAAGGAATGCTCTAAACAATGTTCGTAACATCGAGTTTGTTGACAGAACAACTCAATTAAAACTACAATAAACACAATTCTATAAAGTTACTTTTTGACGGAATCTACATCCTCGGATAAAAATGTAAAAGAAAATCTTGCAATTTTTCTCAAAAATCTCCTTAGAAAAATATTCAATATTTTGGTTTGAGTCTGTTGACAGCACACAGCATGAGTAATCTTTTGTCTATACAATTCGTTTGTCTATGCCAGTACCATAACTTATAGTTCTCCGAAGTTTTCAGTATGTATTAAATTTTTATTTTCCAGGGTTGTAAGATGGTTGCGCCATACTTTTGGTGTCCCCTCGTAATAATACAACATAATGTTCATCTCATTAGAAAATATAACGTCATCAAAGTACTTTAAAGGGCTTGAAATCTTCTCTGTAGAAAATTCGTTTCCCTATATTTTACGGGGAGAGCAGTGGTTTTTCCTATCACTTCGCGATAATGCTTTTCTGACTTTTTCACGTAACGCACATATTCCAAAATCCTTTTCAATTACAAATCAAAGGTTTGATTCTGGTTTGTGTCTATTATTGATTTTCTAAATAATTTAGTGACGAAAAAGTTATAGACTCTACATTTCTATATACCAAGAACGCCATAAAAATTGCTAATTGCAAACAAATCATGGGAATATTCACAATTTTATTGCACTTTAACTGATTTGCAAACATTTAGACCAAGGCCAAGAAATCAAGTACATACAGTTTTTGCTGTTGTTATTTCTGGCCGATTTCTGATTTTATTGCTTAATGATATTTTAAACAGTAAAAAACTTAACATTATTGAACTAAATTTTGTTTTAATCTTAAATTAAAAATCACAATTTTCCAAATTCGCTGGTAATAATTTTTTTGTTTAAAAAGAAAAATCTGTTTTGCGACATCTATTAAGTGAAAACAAAATTACTCCCGACACGTAAATCTGGATTGGTTGGTTTTTATACTGCTTATATTACGTTAATACTATACAATTGCGACATCTGTTGAAACGGAAGAAAAACTTCTAATGTGGTTTTATAATTTAGTGGTTTACGATAAAATGATAAGATAAAACCTGCGCCTAGAAGTAAACTACAAAATTTGAAATTATTTGTGATAATTTACGGTATATAATATTTTACGGTATATAATAGCAAAATATAAGGATTTTTGTTGTTGATATTTTTTGTGGTTCCATGACGAATTTTCTAAAACCCGGCCTTATCTCGCATATTTGCACCAACAGTGACCTACTGGTAAAATTTCATGTTCATAGCTTTAGCCGTTTTGGCTGGGCGTTGATGATGAGTCAGTCAGCACTTATCACCAAGCTCAAATATATAATACTAGCAAAATGCCCGCTACTTCGTATGCGGAAAGGATATAAAAAAAAACAAATAAACAATATATAATATGGAAATGACAAACACTGAAAATTCGGTCGCACTAATACCAATTTTAATCAATATTTATTTTTATCTTAGTACTGTTCGTACCCCTTAAGTTCATTTTTAAAAAAGATCAGCCGTATCTCACCCTTACACATTAACAGCGAGATCAACGTTGCACACCAATACACACCCTAACTCCAAAAAATAAAAATTCCAGCACTGTCCCTACACCCAAAAACAAATTGAGTAGCATTAAGTAATTTTCGTATACTTATGGTACGTATTTCGACGACATATCTCAGCCATACACGGACATTAATACAAAATAATTACAGTAAATTCCATAATAATTACAGTAATTCCAAATCTCAAGATTCCAGCTGTATCCGTTCGTCCAATTCCAAATTGTACCAAACTTAGTATCAAGTCGAACTCTTCGTACCCATAAGAAAGATTTTCCAAAACTACCTCAATCCTCCACTTTAGTAGTAATCTTACTTCCAAATTTCAGGATTCAAACTCTATCCGTTAAACCAAATTAAAATTGTACTAAATTTAGAACAATTTAGAATTTTCGTACCAATTTTCAAAACTTCCTCAACGCAACAGGGCTACAATAATCATACTTTCAAATTGCAGGATTCCACCGCTATCCGTTCACCTACATACAAATTGTACTAAATTTAGTACCATTTAGTGCTTTTCGTAACCATAAGTTTGCTTTTTCAAAACAACCTGAATCCTACTCTTCGACTGTAATCGTAATTCCAAATTTCAGGATTCCAGCTCTATTAATTCACCCGAATCCAAATTGTATCAAATTTAGTACCATTTCTTTCCCAAACAAAAATTTCAGGATTCCAGCTCTACCCGTTCACCCAAATCCACATTGTACCATATTTAGTACCATTTAGTACTTCTCGTACGCACACGTACGACTTTTCAAAATTTCCTCAATACTACACTCCTACAGTAATCTTAATTCCTAATTCCAACACTATCCGTTTACTAAAATTCAAATTGTACCGAATTTAGTGCTTTCTGTACCCATAAGTACGAATTTCCAAAACTACCTCAATTCTACTGTCCGACAGTAATCTTAGTTCCAAATTTCAGAATTCCAGCTTTATCCGTTCATCCAAATCCAAATTGTACCAAATTTAGTACCATTTAGTACTTTTCGTACTCAAAGGTACGAATTTCTAAAACTATCTCAATCCTACACCCTTACAGTAATCTTAATTCAAAACTTTAGGATTCCAGCTCTGTCCGTTCACTCGAATCCCTATTGTACCAAATTTAGTACTTTTCGAACACATAAGTACGAATTTCCAAAACCACCCTCATATCTCAGTCCTACACTTCACAGTAATCTTAATTCCAAATTTCAGGTTTCCAGCTACATACATACGTTCACCCAAATCCAAATTGTACTAAATTTAGTACCATTTAGTACTTTTCGTACCCATAAGTACGAATTTTCAAAACTACCTCAATTCTACACCCCACCAGTAATCTCAATTCCAAATTTCGAGATTCCAACTATATCCGTTTACCCAAATCCCCATTGTCCCAGATTTAGTACCATTTAGTACTTTTCATTCACATAAGTAAGAATTTCCAAAACTTCCCCAGTCCTACACTCCAACAGTAATATCAATTCCAAATTTCAGGAATCCAGCTCTATCCGTTCACTCAAATCCAAATTGTACTAAATTTAGTACCAATTATTACTTTTCGTAGACTCAAGTTTCCAAAAACCCTTTGGTGCATCTTTCTTACTCTTCATCAGTGATCCTCAGTGTCAAATTTGAGGAATCAAGCCCTATCCGTTCACCCAAATCGAAACTGTACCAAATTTAGTGCTATTTAGTATTTTTCGTACCCTATGTACGAATTTCCAAAACTTCCACAATATTAAACTCCACCAGTAATCTCAGTTCCAAATTTAGAGATTCCAGCGCTATCCGTTCACCCAAACCCCCATTATACAAAATTTAGTTCCATTTAGTACTTTCCGTACACATAAGTACTAATTTCCAAAACCACCTTCATATCTCAATCCTACACTTCAACAGTAATATTAATTCCAAATTTCAGGTTTCCAGCTCTATCCGTTCATTCAAATCCAAATTGTACTAAATTTAGCACCATTTAGTACTTTTCGTACCCATAAGTACGAATTTTCAAAACTACCTCAATCCTACACCCCACCAGTAATCTCAATTCCAAATTTCGAGATTCCAGCTATTATCCGTTCACCCAAATCCCCATTGTATCAAATTTAGTACAATTTTGGAATTTTCATACACATAAGTACGAATTTCCAAAAGTTCTTCAATCCTACACTCCAACAGTAATCTCAATTCCAAATATCAGGATTCCAGCTCTATCCGTTCATCCAAATCCCTATTGTACCAAATTTAGTACTATTTAGTACTTTTCGTACACATAAGCACGAATTTCCAAAACTACCCTCATATCTCAATCCTACACTACAACAGTAACCTTAATTCCAAATTTCAGGTTTCCAGCTCTTTACGTTCACCCAAATCTAAATTGTACTAAATTTAGTACTTTTCGTACACATGATTGGTAATTTTCCAAACCATTTCCTTTTAGAAGCACCACTTCCCAACCTTGATTTCCATACCAAATTCCTATATTCCTATATTCCTGGGGCCTATTATTGATTTCATTAATTATTTAGCGATTTCATCAAATTACAGATTTTGAAATTGAAAATTGAATAGTTATGACTGTACATCTCCATATACGATAAAATTCTTAATTGCAAATAAATCGTGGTAATATGCACAATTCTATTGCACTTTCATTGATTTGCAAACATTTAGTTATTACCAAAAAGTCAGGTCCATACAGTTTTTAGTTGTTGTTATTTCTGGCCGATTTCTGAATTTATTCCCCTAATGTTGTCTTCAACAGCAACTCATTTGTTCATTTGCGTAATTGATGTTTATACACCATTATCACCAACTGCGACATCTGTTGCAATGGAAGATAACAAATGTCTTGTCTTTCTATTATTTAGTGGTTTACGATAAAATAAGTGCGCCTAGAAGTAAACTACAAAATTTGAAATTATGTGTGATCTCTTACGATATCAAGAAGTTATGGCGTTGTTAATTTTACACATGTCTTGCAGAGGGCCAACTAAGTGAATAAGTATGTAATAGTAATGAATAATAAGGATTTTTGTTGTTGTTATTTTTTGTGGTTCCAGGACGAATTTTCTAAAACCCGGCCTTATCTCGCACATTTGCATCAACAGTGACCCACTGGTAAAATTTCAAGCTCCTAGCTTTAGCCGTTTTGGCTGGGCGTTGATGATGAGTCAGTCAGTCAGTCAGTCAGTCAGTCAATCACTTATCACCAAGCTCATCTATATATATAAACTAGCAAAATGCCCGCTACTTCGTATGCGGAAAGGATATAAAAAAAAAACAAATAAACAATATATAATATGGAAATGACAAACACTGAAAATTTGGTCGCACTTATACCAATTTTAATCAATATTTATTTTTATCTTAGTACTGTACGTACCCCTTAAGTTCGATTTTCAAAAAGATCAGCCGTATCTCACCCTTACACATTAACAGCGAGATCAAAGTTGCACACCAATACACACCCTAACTCCAAAAAATAAAAATTCCAGCACTGTCCCTACACCCAAAAACAAATTGAGTACCATTAAGTAATTTTCGTATACTTATGGTACGTATTTCGACGACATATCTCGGCCATACACGGACATTAATACAAAATAATTACAGTAAATTCCATAATAATTACAGTAATTCCAAATCTCAAGATTCCAGCTGTATCCGTTCGTCCAATTCCAAATTGTACCAAACTTAGAATCAAGTCGAACTCTTCGTACCCATAAGTAAGATTTTCCAAAACTACCTCAATCCTTCACTTTAGTAGTAATCTTACTTCCAAATTTCAGGATTCAAACTCTATCCGTTAAACCAAATTAAAATTGTACTAAATTTAGAACAATTTAGAATTTTCGTACCAATTTTCAAAACTTCCTCAACGCAACAGGGCTACAATAATCATACTTTCAAATTGCAGGATTCCACCGCTATCCGTTCACCTACATACAAATTGTACTAAATTTAGTACCATTTAGTGCTTTTCGTAACCATAAGTTTGCTTTTTCAAAACAACCTGAATCCTACTCTTCGACTGTAATCGTAATTTCAAATTTCAGGATTCCAGCTCTATTAATTCACCGGAATCCAAATTGTATCAAATTTAGTACCATTTCTTTCCCAAACAAAAATTTTAGGATTCCAGCTCTACCCGTTTACCCAAATCCATATTGTACCATATTTAGTACCATTTAGTACTTCTCGTACCCATACGTACGACTTTTCAAAATTTCCTCAATACTACACTCCTACAGTAATCTTAATTCCTAATTCCAACACTATCCGTTTACTAAAATTCAAATTGTACCAAATTTAGTGCTTTCTGTACCCATAAGTACGAATTTCCAAAACTACCTCAATTCTACTGTCCGGCAGTAATCTTAGTTCCAAATTTCAGAATTCCAGCTCTAGCCGTTCATCCAAATCCAAATTGTACCAAATTTAGTACTATTTAGTACTTTTCGTACCCAAAGGTACGAATTTCCAAAACTATCTCAATCCTACACCCCTACAGTAATCATAATTCAAAACTTTAGGATTCCAGCTCTATCCGTTCACCCAAATCCAAATTTAGTACTGCTCGTAATCATAAATACGAACTTCCAAAACCATTTCCTTATTTCAACGCCATTTCCCAACCTTGATTCCCATACCAAATTTGAAGATTCTAGCTTTATCCATTAAAAATATGCAATTGGTACCAAATTTAGAAACTTTTAGTACTTTTCGTACGCTTATAGTTCGAGTTTCAAAATACCCTTTGGTACATCTTCCTAACTCTCCATCAATGACCACTCGTTCAAAATTTCAGATTTCTAGCTCTTCGCGTTTGCCTAATACAATGGATTCCATATTTAGTACACTTTAGCACTTTACACAAAAACAAATTGTACCAAATTCTGTACAATTCGATTTTCCAAAACAACCTTAATCCTTCACTTCAACAGTAACCATAATTCCAAATAACAGTATTCCAGCGCTATCCGTGCACTCAAATCCAAGTTGTACCATTTGGTACATTTCGTACCTATAAGTACGAATTTCAAAAACTACTTCCATCTCAATCCTATACTCCAACAGCAGTCTGATCAAATTCCAGGACTCCAGCTCTATCCGTTCTCCCAAATCCAAATTGTACCACAGGTAGTACCACTTAGTACTTTTCGTACCCTTACTACCTCAGTCCTACACTCCAATAGTAATCCTAATTTCAAATTTCAGGACTCAAACACTATCCGTCACCCAAATCCAAATTCTACCTCTATAGCCTACCGCGATCGGGTTGCAAATTCTAACTTTTTCCGTTTACTAAAATTCATACTTTAAATTAAAATAAATAAAATTAAAATACTTAAAATTCAGGATTCCAGTTCTATCCGTTCACCCAAATCCAAATTGTAATAAATTTAGTACCATTTAGTACTTTTCGTACACATAAATACGAATTTCCAAAATTTCCCCAATCCTATGCTCCAACAGTAATCTCAATTTCAAATTTCAGGATTCCAGCTCTGTCCGTTCACTCGAATCCCTATTGTACCAAATTTAGTACTTTTCGAACACATAAGTACGAATTTCCAAAACCACCCTCATATCTCAGTCCTACACTTCACAGTAATCTTAATTCCAAATTTCAGGTTTCCAGCTACATACATACGTTCACCCAAATCCAAATTGTACTAAATTTAGTACCATTTAGTACTTTTCGTACCCATAAGTACGAATTTTCAAAACTACCTCAATTCTACACCCCACCAGTAATCTCAATTCCAAATTTCGAGATTCCAACTATATCCGTTCACCCAAATCCCCATTGTCCCAAATTTAGTACCATTTAGTACTTTTCATTCACATAAGTAAGAATTTCCAAAACTTCCCCAGTCCTACACTCCAACAGTAATATCAATTCCAAATTTCAGGAATCCAGCTCTATCCGTTCACCCAAATCCAAACTGTACTAAATTTAGTACCATTTAGTACTTTTCGTACATTCAAGTTTCCAAAAACCCTTTGGTGCATCTTTCTTACTCTTCATCAGTGATCCTCAGTCCAAATTTGAGGAATCAAGCTCTATCCGTTCACCCAAATCGAAACTGTACCAAATTTAGTGCAATTTAGTATTTTTCGTACCCTATGTACGAATTTCCAAAACTTCCACAATACTAAACTCCACCAGTAATCTCAGTTCCAAATTTAGAGATTCCAGCGCTATCCGTTCACCCAAATCCCCATTATACAAAATTTAGTTCCATTTAGTACTTTCCGTACACATAAGTACTAATTTCCAAAACCACCCTCATATCTCAATCCTACACTTCAACAGTAATATTAATTCCAAATTTCAGGTTTCCAGCTCTATCCGTTCATTCAAATCCAAATTGTACTAAATTTAGTACGATTTAGTACTTTTCGTACCCATAAGTACGAATATTCAAAACTACCTCAATCCTACACCCCACCAGTAATCTCAATTCCAAATTTCGAGATTCCAGTTATTATCCGTTCACCCAAATCCCCATTGTATCAAATTTAGTACCATTTAGTAATTTTCATACACATAAGTACGAATTTCCAAAAGTTCTTCAATCCTACACTCCAACAGTAACCTCAATTCCAAATATCAGGATAACAGCTCTATCCGTTCACCCAAATCCCTATTGTACCAAATTTAGTACTATTTAGTACTTTTCGTACACATAAGCACGAATTTCCAAAACTACCCTCATATCTCAATCCTACACTACAACAGTAACCTTAATTCCAAATTCCAGGTTTCCAGCTCTTTACGTTCACCCAAATCTAAATTGTACTAAATTTAGTACCATTTAGTACTTTTCGTACACATGATTGGTAATTTTCCAAACCATTTCCTTTTAGAAGCACCACTTCCCACCTTGATTTCCATACCAAATTCCTATATTCCTATATTCCTGGGGCCTATTATTGATTTCATTAATTATTTAGCGATTTCTTCAAATTACAGATTTTGAAATTGAATAGTTATGACTGTACATATCCATATACGATAAAATTCTTAATTGCAAATAAATCGTGGTAATATGCACAATTTTATTGCACTTTCATTGATTTGCAAACATTTAGTTATTACCAAAAAGTGAGGTCCATACAGTTTTTAGTTGTTGTTATTTCTGGCCGATTTCTGAATTTATTCCCCTAATGTTGTATTCAACAGCAACTCATTTGTTCAACAAACCCAACATCATTTATTGAAAGAATTTTTGTTTTAATTTTAAATTGAAAATCAAAATTTTTACAAATGCATCGTTTGTAATCATCTTTTCTAACTATATTTTAACGAATGAAAATCTTTTGTGCGACACCTGTTATGTGAAAACTAAATCAGGATCGGTTTGTATTTTTCGCGTAATTTATTTAAACCATTATCACCAACTGCGACATCTGTTGCAATGGAAGATAACAAATGTCTTGTCTTTCTATTATTTAGTGGTTTACGATAAAATAAGTGCGCCTAGAAGTAAACTACAAAATTTGAAATTATGTGTGATCGTTTACGGTATCATGAAGTTATAGCATTGTTAATTTGACACATGTCTTGCAGAGGGCCAACTAAGTGAATAAGTACGTAATAGTAATGAAAAATAAGGATTTTTGTTGTTGTTATTTTTTGTGGTTCCAGGACGAATTTTCTAAAACCCAGGCCTTATCTCGCACATGTGCATCAACAGTGACCCACTGGTAAAATTTCAAGCTCCTAGCTTTAGCCGTTTTGGCTGGGCGTTGATGATGAGTCAGTCAGTCAGTCAGTCAGTCAGTCAGTCAGTCAATCACTTATCACCAAGCTCATTTATATATATAAGATGAGCTTGGTGATAAGTGATTGACTGACTGACTGACTGACTGACTCATCATCAACGCCCAGCCAAAACGGCTAAAGCTAGGAGCTTGAAATTTTACCAGTGGGTCACTGTTGATGCAAATGTGCGAGATAAGGCCGGGTTTTAGAAAATTCGTCCTGGAACCACAAAAAAATAACAACAACAAAAATCCTTATTATTCATTACTATTACATACTTATTCACTTAGTTGGCCCTCTGCAAGACATGTGTAAAATTAACAACGCCATAACTTCTTGATATCGTAAGAGATCACACATAATTTCAAATTTTGTAGTTTACTTCTAGGCGCACTTATTTTTCGTAAACCACTAAATAATAGAAAGACAAGACATTTGTTATCTTCCATTGCAACAGATGTCGCAGTTGGTGATAATGGTGTATAAACATCAATTACGCAAATGAACAAATGAGTTGCTGTTGAAGACAACATTAGGGGAATAAATTCAGAAATCGGCCAGAAATAACAACAACTAAAAACTGTATGGACCTGACTTTTTGGTAATAACTAAATGTTTGCAAATCAATGAAAGTGCAATAGAATTGTGCATATTACCACGATTTATTTGCAATTAAGAATTTTATCGTATATGGAGATGTACAGTCATAACTATTCAATTTTCAATTTCAAAATCTGTAATTTGATGAAATCGCTAAATAATTAATGAAATCAATAGTTGGCAAGTGGTGCTTCTAAAAGGAAATGGTTTGAAAAATTACCAATCATGTATACGAAAAGTACTAAATTTAGTACAATTTAGATTTGGGTGAACGTAAAGAGCTGGAAACCTGAAATTTGGAATTAAGGTTACTGTTGTAGTGTAGGATTGAGATATGAGGGTAGTTTTGGAAATTCGTGCTTATGTGTACGAAAAGTACTAAATAGTACTAAATTCGGTACAATAGGGATTTGGGTGAACGGATAGAGCTGGAATCCTGATATTTGGAATTGAGATTACTGTTGGAGTGTAGGATTGAAGAACTTTTGGAAATTCGTACTTATGTGTATGAAAAGTACTAAATGGTACTAAATTTGATACAATGGGGATTTGGGTGAACGGATAATAGCTGGAATCTCGAAATTTGGAATTGAGATTACTGGTGGGGTGTAGGATTGAGGTAGTTTTGAAAATTCGTACTTATGGGTACGAAAAGTACTAAATGGTGCTAAATTTAGTACAATTTGGATTTGAATGAACGGATAGAGCTGGAAACCTGAAATTTGGAATTAATATTACTGTTGTAGTGTAGGATTGAGATATGAAGGTGGTTTTGGAAATTAGTACTTATGTGTACGGAAAGTACTAAATGGAAATAAATTTTGTATAATGGGGATTTGGGTGAACGGATAGCGCTGGAATCTCTAAATTTGGAACTGAGATTACTGGTGGAGTTTAATATTGTGGAAGTTTTGGAAATTCGTACATAGGGTACGAAAAATACTAAATAGCACTAAATTTGGTACAGTTTCGGTTTTGGTGAACGGATAGGGCTTGATTCCTCAAATTTGGACTGAGGATCACTGATGAAGAGTAAGAAAGATGCACCAAAGGGTTTTTGGAAACTTGAGTGTACGAAAAGTAATAATTGGTACTAAATTTAGTACAATTTGGATTTGAGTGAACGGATAGAGCTGGATTCCTGAAATTTGGAATTGATATTACTGTTGGAGTGTAGGACTGGGGAAGTTTTGGAAATTCTTACTTATGTGTATGAAAAGTACTAAATGGTACTAAATTTGGGACAATGGGGATTTGGGTGAACGGATATAGTTGGAATCTCGAAATTTGGAATTGAGATTACTGGTGGGGTGTAGAATTGAGGTAGTTTTGAAAATTCGTACTTATGGGTACGAAAAGTACTAAATGGTACTAAATTTAGTACAATTTGGATTTGGGTGAACGTATGTAAGTAGCTGGAAACCTGAAATTTGGAATTAAGATTACTGTGAAGTGTAGGACTGAGATATGAGGGTGGTTTTGGAAATTCGCACTTATGTGTTCGAAAAGTACTAAATTTGGTACAATAGGGATTCGAGTGAACGGACAGAGCTGGAATCCTGAAATTTGAAATTGAGATTACTGTTGGATCATAGGATTGGGGAAATTTTGGAAATTCGTATTTATGTGTAGGAAAAGTACTAAATGGTACTAAATTTATTACAATTTGGATTTGGGTGAACGGATAGAACTGGAATCCTGAATTTTAAGTATCAAGGTTGGGAAATGGCGTAGAAATAAGGAAATGGTTTTGGAAGTTCGTATTTATGATTACGAGCAGTACTAAATTTGGATTTGGGTGAACGGATAGAGCTGGAATCCTAAAGTTTTGAATTAAGATTACTGTAGGGGTGTAGGATTGAGATAGTTTTAGAAATTCGTACCTTTGAGTACGAAAAGTACTAAATGGTACTAAATTTGGTACAATTTGGATGAACGGATAAAGCTGGAATTCTGAAATTTGGAACTAAGATTACTGTCGGACAGTAGAATTGAGGTAGTTTTGGAAATTCGTACTTATGGGTACAGAAAGCACTAAATTCGGTACAATTAGAATTTTAGTAAACGGATAGTGTTGGAATTAGGAATTAAGATTACTGTAGGAGTGTAGTATTGAGGAAATTTTGAAAAGTCGTACGTGTGCGTACGAGAAGTACTAAATGGTACTAAATATGGTACAATGTGGATTTGGGTGAACGGGTAGAGCTGGAATCCTAAAATTTTTGTTTGGGAAAGAAATGGTACTAAATTTGATACAATTTGGATTCGGGTGAATTAATAGAGCTGGAATCCTGAAATTTGGAATTACGATTACAGTCGAAGAGTAGGATTCAGGTTGTTTTGAAAAAGCAAACTTATGGTTACGAAAAGCACTAAATGGTACAAAATTTAGTACAACTTGTATGTAGGTGAACGGATAGCGGTGGAATCCTGCAATTTGAAAGTATGATTATTGTAGCCCTGTTGCGTTGAGGAAGTTTTGAAAATTGGTACGAAAATTCTAAATTGTTCTAAATTTAGAACAATTTTAATTTGGTTTAACGGATATAGTTTGAATCCTGAAATTTGGAAGTAAGATTACTACTAAAGTGAAGGATTGAGGTAGTTTTGGAAAATCTTTCTTATGGGTACGAAGAGTTCGACTTGATACTAAGTTTGGTACAATTTGGAATTGGACGAACGGATACAGCTGGAATCTTGAGATTTGGAATTACTGTAATTATTATGGAATTTACTGTAATTATTTTGTATTAATGTCCGTGTATGGCTGAGATATGTCGTCGAAATACGTACCATAAGTATACGAAAATTACTTAATGGTACTCAATTTGTTTTTGGGTGTAGGGACAGTGCTGGAATTTTTATTTTTTGGAGTTAGGGTGTGTATTGGTGTGCAACGTTGATCTCGCTGTTAATGTGTAAGGGTGAGATACGGCTGATATTTTTTAAAAACGAACTTAAGGGGTACGTACAGTACTAAGATAAAAATAAATATTGATTAAAATTGGTATTAGTGCGACCAAATTTTCAGTGTTTGTCATTTCCATATTATATATTGTTTATTTGTTTTTTTTATATCCTTTCCGCATACGAAGTAGCGGGCATTTTGCTATCTATATATATAAATGAGCTTGGTGATAAGTGATTGACTGACTGACTGACTGACTGACTGACTCATCATCAACGCCCAGCCAAAACGGCTAAAGCTAGGAGCTTGAAATTTTACCAGTGGGTCACTGTTGATGCAAATGTGCGAGATAAGGCCGGGTTTTAGAAAATTCGTCCTGGAACCACAAAAAATAACAACAACAAAAATCCTTATTTTTCATTACTATTACGTACTTATTCACTTAGTTGGCCCTCTGCAAGACATGTGTAAAATTAACAATGCCATAACTTCTTGATATCGTAAGAGATCACACATAATTTCATATTTTGTAGTTTACTTCTAGGCGCACTTATTTTATCGTAAGCCACTAAATAATAGAAAGACAAGACATTTGTTATCTTCCATTGCAACAGATGTCGCAGTTGGTGATAATGGTGTATAAACATCAATTACGCAAATGAACAAATGAGTTGCTGTTGAAGACAAAATTAGGGGAATAAATTCAGAAATCGGCCAGAAATAACAACAACTAAAAACTGTATGGACCTGACTTTTTGGTAATAACTAAATGTTTGCAAATCAATGAAAGTGCAATAGAATTGTGCATATTACCACGATTTATTTGCAATTAAGAATTTTATCGTATATGGAGATGTACAGTCATAACTATTCAATTTTCAATTTCAAAATCTGTAATTTGATGAAATCGCTAAATAATTAATGAAATCAATAATAGGCCCCAGGAATATAGGAATTTGGCATGGAAATCAAGGTTGGGAAGTGGTGCTTCTAAAAGGAAATGGTTTGGAAAATTACCAATCATGTGTACGAAAAGTACTAAATTTAGTACAATTTAGATTTGGGTGAACGTAAAGAGCTGGAAACCTGAAATTTGGAATTAAGGTTACTGTTGTAGTGTAGGATTGAGATATGAAGGTAGTTTTGGAAATTCGTGCTTATGTGTACGAAAAGTATTAAATAGTACTAAATTTTGTACAATAGGGATTTGGGTGAACGGATAGAGCTGGAATCCTGATATTTGGAATTGAGATTACTGTTGGAGTGTAGGATTGAAGAACTTTTGGAAATTCGTACTTATGTGTATGAAAAGTACTAAATGGTACTAAATTTGATACAATGGGGATTTGGGTGAACGGATAATAGCTGGAATCTCGAAATTTGGAATTGAGATTACTGGTGGGGTGTAGGATTGAGGTAGTTTTGAAAATTCGTACTTATGGGTACGAAAAGTACTAAATGGTGCTAAATTTAGTACAATTTGGATTTGAATGAACGGATAGAGCTGGAAACCTGAAATTTGGAATTAATATTACTGTTGTAGTGTAGGATTGAGATATGAAGGTGGTTTTGGAAATTAGTACTTATGTGTACGGAAAGTACTAAATGGAACTAAATTTTGTATAATGGGGATTTGGGTGAACGGATAGCGCTGGAATCTCTAAATTTGGAACTGAGATTACTGGTGGAGTTTAATATTGTGGAAGTTTTGGAAATTCGTACATAGGGTACGAAAAATACTAAATAGCACTAAATTTGGTACCGTTTCGATTTGGGTGAACGGATAGGGCTTGATTCCTCAAATTTGGACTGAGGATCACTGATGAAGGGTAAGAAAGATGGACCAAAGGGTTTTTGGAAACTTGAGTGTACGAAAAGTAATAATTGGTACTAAATTTAGTACAATTTGGATTTGAGTGAACGGATAGAGCTGGATTCCTGAAATTTGGAATTGATATTACTGTTGGAGTGTAGGACTGGGGAAGTTTTGGAAATTCTTACTTATGTGAATGAAAAGTACTAAATGGTACTAAATTTGGGACAATGGGGATTTGGGTGAACGGATATAGTTGGAATCTCGAAATTTGGAATTGAGATTACTGGTGGGGTGTAGAATTGAGTTAGTTTTGAAAATTCGTACTTATGGGTACGAAAAGCACTAAATGGTACTAAATTTAGTACAATTTGGATTTGGGTGAACGTATGTATGTAGCTGGAAACCTGAAATTTGGAATTAAGATTACTGTGAAGTGTAGGACTGAGATATGAGGGTGGTTTTGGAAATTCGTGCTTATGTGTTCGAAAAGTTCTAAATTTGGTACAATAGGGATTCGAGTGAACGGACAGAGCTGGAATCCTGAAATTTGAAATTGAGATTACTGTTGGATCATAGGATTGGGGAAATTTTGGAAATTCGTATTTATGTGTACGAAAAGTACTAAATGGTACTAAATTTATTACAATTTGGATTTGGGTGAACGGATAGAACTGGAATCCTGAATTTTAAGTATCAAGGTTGGGAAATGACGTTGAAATAAGGAAATGGTTTTGGAAGTTCGTATTTATGATTACGAGCAGTACTAAATTTGGATTTGGGTGAACGGATAGAGCTGGAATCCTAAAGTTTTGAATTAAGATTACTGTAGGGGTGTAGGATTGAGATAGTTTTAGAAATTCGTACCTTTGGGTACGAAAAGTACTAAATGGTACTAAATTTGGTACAATTTGGATTTGGATGAACGGATAAAGCTGGAATTCTGAAATTTGGAACTAAGATTACTGTCGGACAGTAGAATTGAGGTTGTTTTGGAAATTCGTACTTATGGGTACAGAAAGCACTAAATTCGGTACAATTTGAATTTTAGTAAACGGATAGTGTTGGAATTAGGAATTAAGATTACTGTAGGAGTGTAGTATTGAGGAAATTTTGAAAAGTCGTACGTGTGCGTACGAGAAGTACTAAATGGTACTAAATATGGTACAATGTGGATTTGGGTGAACGGGTAGAGCTGGAATCCTGAAATTTTTGTTTGGGAAAGAAATGGTACTAAATTTGATACAATTTGGATTCGGGTGAATTAATAGAGCTGGAATCCTGAAATTTGGAATTACGATTACAGTCGAAGAGTAGGATTCAGGTTGTTTTGAAAAAGCAAACTTATGGTTACGAAAAGCACTAAATGGTACTAAATTTAGTACAATTTGTATGTAGGTGAACGGATAGCGGTGGAATCCTGCAATTTGAAAGTATGATTATTGTAGCCCTGTTGCGTTGAGGAAGTTTTGAAAATTGGTACGAAAATTCTAAATTGTTCTAAATTTAGTACAATTTTAATTTGGTTTAACGGATAGAGTTTGAATCCTGAAATTTGGAAGTAAGATTACTACTAAAGTGAAGGATTGAGGTAGTTTTGGAAAATCTTTCTTATGGGTACGAAGAGTTCGACTTGATACTAAGTTTGGTACAATTTGGAATTGGACGAACGGATACAGCTGGAATCTTGAGATTTGGAATTACTGTAATTATTATGGAATTTACTGTAATTATTTTGTATTAATGTCCGTGTATGGCTGAGATATGTCGTCGAAATACGTACCATAAGTATACGAAAATTACTTAATGGTACTCAATTTGTTTTTGGGTGTAGGGACAGTGCTGGAATTTTTATTTTTTGGAGTTAGGGTGTGTATTGGTGTGCAACGTTGATCTCGCTGTTAATGTGTAAGGGTGAGATACGGCTGATCTTTTTTAAAAACGAACTTAAGGGGTACGTACAGTACTAAGATAAAAATAAATATTGATTAAAATTGGTATTAGTGCGACCAAATTTTCAGTGTTTGTCATTTCCATATTATATATTGTTTATTTGTTTTTTTTTTATATCCTTTCCGCATACGGAGTAGCGGGCATTTTGCTAGTATTATATATTTGAGCTTGGTGATAAGTGCTGACTGACTCATCATCAACGCCCAGCCAAAACGGCTAAAGCTATGAACATGAAATTTTACCAGTAGGTCACTGTTGGTGCAAATATGCGAGATAAGGCCGGGTTTTAGAAAATTCGTCATGGAACCACAAAAAATATCAACAACAAAAATCCTTATATTTTGCTATTATATACCGTAAAATATTATATACCGTAAATTATCACAAATAATTTCAAATTTTGTAGTTTACTTCTAGGCGCAGGTTTTATCTTATCATTTTATCGTAAACCACTAAATTATAAAACCACATTAGAAGTTTTTCTTCCGTTTCAACAGATGTCGCAATTGTATAGTATTAACGTAATATAAGCAGTATAAAAACCAACCAATCCAGATTTACGTGTCGGGAGTAATTTTGTTTTCACTTGATAGATGTCGCAAAACAGATTTTCTTTTTTAAACAAAAAAATTATTACCAGCGAATTTGGAAAATTGTGATTTTTAATTTAAGATTAAAACAAAATTTAGTTCAATAATGTTAAGTTTTTTACTGTTTAAAATATCATTAAGCAATAAAATCAGAAATCGGCCAGAAATAACAACAGCAAAAACTGTATGTACTTGATTTCTTGGCCTTGGTCTAAATGTTTGCAAATCAGTTAAAGTGCAATAAAATTGTGAATATTCCCATGATTTGTTTGCAATCAGCAATTTTTATGGCGTTCTTGGTATATAGAAATGTAGAGTCTATAACTTTTCGTCACTAAATTATTTAGAAAATCAATAATAGACCACAAACCAGAATCAAACCTTTGATTTGTAATTGAAAAGGATTTTGGAATATGTGCGTTACGTGAAAAAGTCAGAAAAGCATTATCGCGAAGTGATAGGAAAAACCACTGCTCTCCCCGTAAAATATAGGGAAACGAATTTTCTACAGAGAAGATTTCAAGCCCTTTAAAGTACTTTGATGACGTTATATTTTCTAATGAGATGAACATTATGTTGTATTATTACGAGGGGACACCAAAAGTATGGCGCAACCATCTTACAACCCTGGAAAATAAAAATTTAATACATACTGAAAACTTCGGAGAACTATAAGTTATGGTACTGGCATAGACAAACGAATTGTATAGACAAAAGATTACTCATGCTGTGTGCTGTCAACAGACTCAAACCAAAATATTGAATATTTTTCTAAGGAGATTTTTGAGAAAAATTGCAAGATTTTCTTTTACATTTTTATCCGAGGATGTAGATTCCGTCAAAAAGTAACTTTATAGAATTGTGTTTATTGTAGTTTTAATTGAGTTGTTCTGTCAACAAACTCGATGTTACGAACATTGTTTAGAGCATTCCTTTGTCTATATGTACATTTAATTTGTCTATGGCAAAGGGTTGTATATGAAGCATTGGCATTAGGTAAAATAAGTTTTCTAAGGTTTATTTGAAGATCTTCTACAACTTATTTAACGACAACGTCAAAATTGTGGTTTTTGGAACCTGAAAATCAAAAAAGTAAATACAAATAAAATCTACCAAGACAAGACATTCTAGACAAAAATCATATTTACAAAAACTTTATGGATTCATCTGAGGAAAAAAGCTGGAAAAAGACCCTCCACTAATATGCGAAACTTAATAAAGATCAATGGGAAAAATACCAATAAAATATGACATTTCGAAATGTATTTTTGTGTAAAGTACCCTTACCTATGCATATAACTTACATTTAAAATTAGTGTTCAGTGAAAACCAAATTTGTGTTTTGAATGATGGTTAATGAATGACTATAATATATTTGATTTCTAAGACGATCCGAAATCAAATTCGTTCGAATTACTACCAAACGCCTTTCGGTGTAGAAAATGGTTGTTAGACTGAAAACAAAAAACAAACAAAAATAACTCATATATAAACAAAACGTAACTCAGGTAGCAGTTTGAACACATTTGTATTCGTATCGTCTTAACGAAACTGTTCATAATACTCTTAACATGGGGATTTTCCCCTAACGAAGTAGCGGGCATATGCTAGTTTATATATATAGATTGTGCACAACACTTCTCCAACAAAGTTGTCAATATAGGTCCCGATTTTCTGTGTTTTCAGCGTTTTAACGTTTTTTAACGGAACTACCTAAAGTTTGAGGTTTTCTCTAGTCACGAAACTTTCCAACCCAAAAATGGTGGTAAACTTTTGCGCCCTAAACTGTGGACAGGGAAAGAAGCAAATAATTCCATTTTAGTAAAGAATATTTTGTGGTGGAGTTATTAAAAGTTCGGCCTAGTCGAACTTTACGATTTTTTACTTGTTTTATTTCAGGTGCTTTATTTATTTACTTTAAATATTTGCTTATTTATGTATTTATTTCTTTTTTTTTAATTTTAAAATTGACAAAATTTGAAAATTAAAACCGCTGACATTATAAACAGAAAATTACTTACAGATAGCGTGACGCTTAAAAATTTGAATATTTTTAATAATTGGCTGGGCAATGACAGAAAAGCCAAAAATCTGATTCATTGAATTTTATCCAAATTTTAAAAGAAGTATCGGTGACAGTAAAAAACACATTCATAATTTATGTACGCACCTTACCGAAAATGGGAGAAAATACCATAAGGGCAAAAGACGTTTCCTTCAATATGAGCAAGTTTTGTGAAGTATTGAGACAGTTTTTAAAGTAGAATAATTTCGTGTTCCAAAGAAAAAAGGACGACCTTATGTAGGTTATAGCGAAGGAAGCGAGCGTCAAAAAAGAAAACTTGCTTCGGAATTGTCCTCGATCACGACAACAATACAAAGCTTTTAATGCATGACCGCTTCTGTTTCAGCCAACTTATCGAAAGAAAATGATTTGAATTTTATCTTAAAAAAAGGTGTTTCATCTCCATCACAACCTAATAATATGAGGGAAAAAACAAGTAAGAAATCGTTAAGTTCGGCCGGGCCGATCTTTTTATTAACTCCACCATAAAATATTCTTTACTAAAATTTAATAATTTGATTCTTTCCCTGTTCCCAGCTTAGGGCGTAAAAGTTTAAGACCATTTTTGGGTTAGAAAGTTTCGTGACTACAGAGAACCTCAAACTTCAGGTAGTTCCGTTAAAACATGTTGTCAAAACGCCGAAGACACAGAAAATCGTGACCTATATTGACAACTTTTGTTGGAGAAGTGTTGTGCACAATATATGCCGAAAATATCAAATTAAAACAAGTTCTGTGAAGGAATCAAGCTAAAATTCTCAAAATACCTCAAAATATGCTTAAATTGGGCCTATACCAAAAGTGAAAAGTTGTATTGAGAACGTATTGTGGCTATGGTGAATGTCATATTACGGGTAGTTCCGTCAAACAATGTAGCTAAAACCCTCAAAATATCGAAAATCGGGAGGTACCGTTATATGGGGAATTGTATCCTGACCAAGAAAATATATACTTTATAGGGTCGCAAGTTATTATTTCAATGCGTTATAAACGGAAAAACAAACTTAGTATAACTTCCAACAAGAAAATGCCTATACCACTCTCACCTGATGAAGCATTAAGCATTTTAATAGAAAATAATTTAACAAAACAACAATACATAAATTTAGGAGAGTTAACTAAGTCACGAAATTGTAATATATTTCCTACCTACAAAAAAGTTCAAAATGGTATGTTGCAATGCCGACCCGGTGGACTAACTGTAATGGGGTTTCTACAAGGTATGTTTTTTATACCCTCCACCATAGTATGGAGGGTATATTAAGTTTTATACCCTCCACCATATATTTAAGGGTATATTATGGGGTATATTAAGTTTGTTTTTCCGTTTGTAACGCATTGAAATACTCATTTGCGACCCTATAAAGTATATATATTCTTGATCATATTTGAAAATTAAAACCGCTGACATTATAAACAGAAAATTACTTACAGATAGCGTGACACTTAAAAATTTGAATATTTTTAATAATTGGCTGGGCAATGACAGAAAAGCCAAAAATGTGATTCATTGAATTTTATCCAAATTTTAAAAGAAGTATCGGTGACAGTAAAAAAACACATTCATAATTTATGTACGCACCTTACCGAAAATGGCCCATAAGGGCAAAAGACGATTCCTTCAATATGAGCAAGTTTTGTGAAGTATTGAGACAGTTTTTAAAGTAGAAAAATTTCGTGATCCAAAGAAAAAAGGACGACCTTATGTAGGTTATAGCGAAGGAAGCGAGCGACAAAAAAGAAAACTTGCTTCGGAATTGTCCTCCGATCACGACAACAATACAAAGCTTTTAATTCATGACCGCTTCTGTTTCAGCCAACTTATCGAAAGAAAATGATTTTAATTTTATCTTAAAAAAAGTTGTTTCATCTCCATCACAACCTAATAATATGAGGGAAAAAACAAGTAAAAAATCGTTAAGTTCGGCCGGGCCGATCTTTTTATTAACTCCACCATAAAATATTCTTTACTAAAATTTAATAATATGCTTCTATCCCTGTTTCCAGCTTAGGGCGCAAAAGTTTACGACCAATTTTAACCGAAAATCCAGATAAAAACTAAAAAACCTGAAATTGGTGCTACTGTTTTATAGCTCCATAACAAACCGCTCAATAATGTTGACAATTTTTCTTGGATACGTTTTGTGGCAGCTGGGAAACTCAAATGTCACACAACAGGTAGTTCGGTAAAGAAATGTAGCTAAAATACTGATATTCCTTACGGGTAATTCAACAAATGTAACAAAACCCTCAAAATACCGAAAATCGGGAGGTACCGTTATATAGGGGCCAGGGACGTAGCCAGGATTTCATTTCGGGGGGGGGGCTCACCTGACCAAAATTTTGAAAGTTCATGTTAGCGAAAATTTTTTATTTAGCAATGATGTGAACCTTATTTTAGACTTATATTACTGATGAAATAATTTTCATTACTATTTTTAATTAAAATGACGTAAGACTTCATGGCCAATTTCCCCCTGTTTTCAGAACTTTTTTGACAATATATCAGAGTTAATATATGTTCAAAACAATGGATATATTAATATTTTTGGGTGTACCATTTATCAAATAACTCACAACCACAGTGAATGTTATGTAATTCAGTGATATCACTTCGGCAAGGCCAAAGAAAGAGCATACAATCGGAAACTCTCACGCTGCGTTGTCAGAATATGGTCAATTTTTAAATTTCGGAAATTCAGGTGTCCAATCGTTGTTATTGTCATAAATAGGCCAATTGTAGTTATTTGCCTAAAGATATTTTGGTGCCCAATCGTAGATCTTATCACAAATAATTTCTGAAGTTCAATAGTGGTTTTTTTGATAGAGAACTAATGCTAAGCAATAGTGAGTCTATCCATCATCAAATTCTAGCGGGTATTTAAATGACAAAGTCTGTCGCCCAATCGTGCATCAACAGACTAATTTTGGGGTCCAATCGTCGAACTTCACTTATAGAAGTTCTGGTTTCCTATGGTGGATCTTCTCATAAATTGATCAGGAACAAGGAAAACTCTGGCAACCAGTCTTGAACTCGTTTAAAATGAAATTCTGGCGTCCAATCCAATGTATTCAGTCTACATTTTTCATACTCTCAGCCTTTTGTCAAAATGTGCCTCATAGAAATAATTATTTTAGGGCCAAAGTGTGTTTCTGAAAACTTGGAGTCGACTTAGCTATGTTGGTCCGTCTGGATGGCTGCCTGGAGAGCACGATAACTCTCGAACATATAACCCGATTCGGCCCAAAATTTGGTCTTCGTAACGTTTTGTCCAAATTTAGATCAACTTCGAAGATGGACCATATCGATCCACTCTTTCGGTAACCTTCCACTGAGTATTTCCAAAATATTCGGAGAAGTGTAGTTTAAGGCCTCTCTGGATAATTAGTAAATATACCTGTATAAGATTATAATAATTTAGTTTAAAGTAGAAATATGAAATAAACAAATTAATAAATAACAAGTAAAAAAGTATCAGTCGGCTTTGCCGACAGAGATATACCCTCAGCCTGTGAAAATTGAAACACTTTTTCCACAAAAAACGTTTCAAAATTTTGGTCGTATGAACCGACAAAAATGTTGATTAGGATTAAAGTTAAAAAATTTTGCGGAAAAGGTACTTAAAGGAATGGACCGACATAGACCATAGGGGTGCCATAGGGGGTTTTTACACCCTTCGGGCTGTTTTCTCAAGAAATATGGACTTGCCCCTGAAACAACTTTTACCATCGTAATAGAGGCAGCGAATGTAAGTTGCTTCAACAAATAAATCGGCTCCGCGAAAAATGGTCCCAATGCAAAATTGCCCCAAAGCAAAAATGCAAAATGACCCCAAAAAATTGTGTACATTACAACAACACGCAATTTGGGGCAGTTTTTCACAAATTTTTGGGGTATTTTTGCACCAAAAAATTGGGGCATAATTGCATTTCAATAAAAATGAAATATGACCCCAAACATTAAAAATGCAAAAATGCCTCAAAATTATTTTCTGTCGATGTTTGGGGCCTTTTGCGTTTCTGAGATTTTTTTCAAAAATGAAAATTAAATTTTACAAAAATCGTACAATAGCAATTTACGTTTTACTCCGTTGTAAAATATATCAACTTTGCAAACCATTTATTCTTAGATGTTCTGTGGAAGTCGTAAGAAGTTTGAATTTGTAATTAAAAAAAGAAAGGAAAATTATAGAGTGCGTATTGGAGAGCATTTGATGTTAGTATGTTTATAGGATAACTGAAATATTATAATAAAAACATATATTATGAACGGTTTAAAATCGATTCTTATTTGTAATATTTGTGAATGAGCATTGGTAAGATTGTTTTAAAAATCGCGCGATTTTTAAAACAATCTCACCTATACTCCTTCACAAGTATTACAGATAAAAATCGATTTCAAACAGTTCATAATATCTGTTTTTTGTTTTAAAAATTGATTTCAAATTTGTGAATGAGCATTGGTGAGAATGTTTTAAAAATCGCGCGATTTTTAAAACATTCTCACCAATGCTCCTTCACAAGTATTACAAATAAAAATCGATTTCAAACAGTTTATAAAATCTGTTTTTATGTGAAATAACTATGCGGGAGAAAGATTGTATGATTAATAAATCGGAGAAGCCTCTAGAGAAACTTAAAGAATCGCCCGATTTTTTAATTTTCTCTAGAGGCTTCTCCGATTTATTAATCATACAATCTTTCTCCCGCTTAATTATTATATACTAAAATAGATTCTAGTTTGCAATATCATACAAGTTACTTCAATTGTATCTGTTTTAATTGTGTCGATATATTTAGATTTTTATCAGAAAGTTAGAAGAAATGATGTGAATATGTATTATGGAAGGACAATTTTTAAATTGTTTTGATGCTTCCATGCAAACAGTTAAAGTGTTGTTCAACATTGGGTAAATCGAAACATTTTATTTGTCCTTACTGCATTAAAAATGTAAACGATACTATGGTTGGTTGTTCTTATATTACCAATAAAAATTATAAAATTTTTGGGGCGAAATTGCATATTTTATTTTGGGGTAAAACTTCATTAGGCAAAATTACCCCAAACTTGGGGCAATTTTTCATTTTATTGTTGGGGCAATATTGCATTATTTTGGGGCGAAATTGTTCGAGGTATATTGGGGTCAAAATTCATTATACAGTTTCACCCCAAATTTGGGGCCATTTTTCACAATGCCTTTTGGGGCCATATTTCCTGGGGCCATTTTTCGCGGAGCCAAATAAATCTATGATTCAATAGCAGGTCTTAAGTTGAACTTATCCATAATTTTGTGTGGGAGGTACGGGATGGAGTGGACAAATATAGTCCATATTCGAACCTGATCTATATCTGGTAGATATTATGAGAATGTATAAAGTATGGACCAAAAATTTGAACCAAACTTTGTTTATCACAATATTTCTAAAGTTCGATGATGGTGATTTTCGGTCTACTCCTTCTGGTATTTTCCCCAAAAATTTCAAGAATTTTACCTAAAGTGGTATGCGCGATTTTCTTGCACGAAGCAACAGATGGTCCAAGCTTTGGATTTAGTAATATATTGTCCAAATTTAGTTTTAGCTCAAAATATGGACCATACTGGGGCACCTCCCTCACAAACCTTCAAAATAGTTGTTTAATGCAGTTTAAGGTCTGTTCGAGGATCCTTAGGAATTTTTACTAAAGGTATTCCTTGTTTTTTGAGTGGTATTATGTTTTTCGTGGGCAAGTCCATATATCTTGAAAAACGCTGAAAATTATACTGTGACGAACTGAAATGACTGGTGGGCGCAATATCTTTTAAAAGGAATGACTCCCAAAATAGGATCTACTTCCAAAATGAACTATGTCGGTCGGTAAATTTCTTCAGGTACCTCCTCCGCAACATTTCTGATCAATGATAAAATCCATATTTTGTATACGACCGAAAATGGCTACACAATTCTGAAAATCTCCTAATACATAGATTTGGGTTGAAATATTTTGGTTGTGTAGCCGCTATTCGATCTGTCCATAGATGAAAGTTTCAGTTCCTGTCCGCAAAGCCGTTTGATACTTGTTGAGATTTTGACGAAGAAGAATCTTTTTCCGATCAGTTTTTTTGCTTTCGTTTGTCGTCACAAAGTCCTTTGCCGAAGATGCAAAGATTATCATTTTAGAAATGTGCATCCATTGAAAGTACTTCCTAAAATAAAATTTAAAGAGTAATCGACAGAAAAATCCTTGAAGATGAAATTCAATGTAATTTCGAAATATTGGAAATAATACGCAATAAATAAAATATAAACATTGACCTCAATAATCTTCATCTTATTAACATTCGAAAGGGTGGAGCAAAACATAAAAATACGACAGAATTTTTTTTTTTTGTCCAATAGGCATTTACTAATTTGTAGCAAGACACCAGTTTCAAATAACCACAACGATGACACTGCGGTGGAACAGAAATTATATCTTAAAAAATGGTTGATATAGTTTTTTTTGCGTGAATTTTTTGTTTTTTAAGAACCTTAAATGCGAAATTACAGCTAGTTCGGTTAAAAATTGTAGCTAAAACCCTCAAAATACCGAAAATCGGAAGGTACCGTTATATGGGGGCTATACCTTAACATGGACCGATATAGCCCATCTTCGAACCTGACCTGCCTATGGAAAAAATATGCCCTGGTGCAAAATTCCGGATCTATAGTTCAATTTTTGCGGGCGCTAGAGTGATTACAACAGACGGGCATGTCTACATCGACTCAGAATTGTATCCTGACCAAGAAAATATATACTTTATAGGGTCGCAAGTTATTATTTCAATGCGTTATAAACGGAAAAACAAACTTAGTATAACTTCCAACAAGAAAATGCCTATACCACTCTCACCTGATGAAGCATTAAGCATTTTAATAGAAAATAATTTAACAAAACAACAATACATAAATTTAGGAGAGTTAACTAAGTCACGAAATTGTAATATATTTCCTACCTACAAAAAAGTTCAAAATGGTATGTTGCAATGCCGACCCGGTGGACTAACTGTAATGGGGTTTCTACAAGGTATGTTTTTTATACCCTCCACCATAGTATGGAGGGTATATTAAGTTTTATACCCTCCACCATATATTTAAGGGTATATTATGGGGTATATTAAGTTTGTTTTTCCGTTTGTAACGCATTGAAATACTCATTTGCGACCCTATAAAGTATATATATTCTTGATCATATTTGAAAATTAAAACCGCTGACATTATAAACAGAAAATTACTTACAGATAGCGTGACACTTAAAAATTTTAATATTTTTAATAATTGGCTGGGCAATGACAGAAAAGCCAAAAATGTGATTCATTGAATTTTATCCAAATTTTAAAAGAAGTATCGGTGACAGTAAAAAAACACATTCATAATTTATGTACGCACCTTACCGAAAATGGCCCATAAGGGCAAAAGACGATTCCTTCAATATGAGCAAGTTTTGTGAAGTATTGAGACAGTTTTTAAAGTAGAAAAATTTCGTGTTCCAAAGAAAAAAGGACGACCTTATGTAGGTTATAGCGAAGGAAGCGAGCGACAAAAAAGAAAACTTGCATCGGAATTGTCCTCCGATCACGACAACAATACAAAGCTTTTAATTCATGACCGCTTCTGTTTCAGCCAACTTATCGAAAGAAAATGATTTGAATTTTATCTTAAAAAAAGTTGTTTCATCTCCATCACAACCTAATAATATGAGGGAAAAAACAAGTAAAAAATCGTTAAGTTCGGCCGGGCCGATCTTTTTATTAACTCCACCATAAAATATTCTTTACTAAAATTTAATAATATGCTTCTTTCCCTGTTTCCAGCTTAGGGCGCAAAAGTTTACGACCAATTTTGGGTTGGAAAGTTTCGTGACTACAGAGAACCTCAAACTTCAGGTAGTTCCGTTACAACATGTTGTCAAAACGCCGAAGACACAGAAAATCGTGACCTATATTGACAACTTTTGTTGGAGAAGTGTTGTGCACAATATATGCCGAAAATATCAAATTAAAGCAAGTTCTGTGAAGGAATCAAGCTAAAATTCTCAAAATACCTCAAAATATGCTTAAATTGGGCCTATACCAAAAGTGAAAAGTTGTATTGAGAACGTATTGTGGCTATGGTGAATGTCATATTATGGGTAGTTCCGTCAAACAATGTAGCTAAAACCCTCAAAATATCGAAAATCGGGAGGTACCGTTATATGGGGCTCCGCACAACATGAACCAATGTTCACATTTCTTGATATTTTAATCATATAAGCAAAACGACGTCCAATTTTAACCGAAAATCTAGATAAAAACTAAAAAAACCTGAAATTGGTGCTACCGTTTTATAGCTCCATAACAAACCGCTCAATAATGTTGGCAATTTTTCTTGGATACGTTTTGTGGCAGCTGGGAAACCCAAATGTCACACAACAGGTTGTTCGGTCAAGAAATGTAGTTAAAATACTGATATTCCTTACGGGTAATTCAACAAATGTAGCAAAACCCTCAAAATACCGAAAATCAGGAGGTACCGTTATATACGGGCTATACCTTAACATGGACCTATGTTGACAGTTTTAGTGGAGTAGTGTTGTGACATTTAAAAACCTTAAATGCGAAATTACAGCTAGTTCGGTTAAAAATTGTAGCTGAAACCCTCAAAATACCGAAAATCGGGAGGTACCGTTACATCGGGGCTGTACCTAAGAATTCACCTATGTCGACAGTTTTTGGTGGAGTAGTTTTGTTACCCCTAAGAACCTTAAACGTCAAAGTACAGCTAGTTTGGTTTAAAAATGTAGCTAAAACCAACAAAATACCGAAAATCGGGAGGCACCGTTATATGGGGGCTATACCTAAACATGGACCTATGTTGAAAGTTTTTAGTGTAGTAGTGTTTTTTAAGAACCTCAAATGCGAAATTACAGCTAGTTCGGTTAAAAATTGTAGCTAAAACCCTCAAAATACCGAAAATCGGGAGGTACCGTTCTATGGGGGCTATACCTTAACATGGACCGATATAGCCCATCTTCGAACCTGACCAGCCTATGGAAAAAATATGCCCTGGTGCAAAATTCCGGATCTATAGTTCAATTTTTGCGGGCGCTAGAGTGATTACAACCGACGGGCATGTCTACATCGACTCAGAATTGTATCCTGACCAAGAAAATATATACTTTACTAGCAAAATGCCCGCTACTTCGTATGCGGAAAGGATATAAAAAAAACAAATAAACAATATATAATATGGAAATGACAAACACTGAAAATTTGGTCGCACTAATACCAATTTTAATCAATATTTATTTTTATCTTAGTACTGTACGTACCCCTTAAGTTCGTTTTTAAAAAAGATCAGCCGTATGTCACCCTTACACATTAACAGCGAGATCAACGTTGCACACCAATACACACCCTAACTCCAAAAAATAAAAATTCCAGCACTGTCCCTACACCCAAAAACAAATTGAGTACCTTTAAGTAATTTTCGTATACTTATGGTACGTATTTCGACGACATATCTCAGCCATACACGGACATTAATACAAAATAATTACAGTAAATTCCATAATAATTACAGTATTTCCAAATCTCAAGATTCCAGCTGTATCCGTTCGTCCAATTCCAAATTGTACCAAACTTAGTATCAAGTCGAACTCTTCGTACCCATAAGAAAGATTTTCCAAAACTACCTCAATCCTGCACTTTAGTAGTAATCTTACTTCCAAATTTCAGGATTCAAACTCTATCCGTTAAACCAAATTAAAATTTTACTAAATTTAGAACAATTTAGAATTTTCGTACCAATTTTCAAAACTTCCTCAACGCAACAGGGCTACAATAATCATACTTTCAAATTGCAGGATTCCACCGCTATCCGTTCACCTACATACAAATTGTACTAAATTTAGTACCATTTAGTGCTTTTCGTAACCATAAGTTTGCTTTTTCAAAACAACCTGAATCCTACTCTTCGACTGTAATCGTAATTCCAAATTTCAGGATTCCAGCTCTATTAATTCACCCGAATCCAAATTGTATCAAATTTAGTACCATTTCTTTCCCAAACAAAAATTTCAGGATTCCAGCTCTACCCGTTCACCCAAATCCACATTGTACCATATTTAGTACCATTTAGTACTTCTCGTACGCACACGTACGACTTTTAAAAATTTCCTCAATACTACACTCCTACAGTAATCTTAATTCCTAATTCCAACACTATCCGTTTACTAAAATTCAAATTGTACCGAATTTAGTGCTTTCGGTACCCATAAGTACGAATTTCCAAAACTACCTCAATTCTACTGTCCGACAGTAATGTTAGTTCCAAATTTCAGAATTCCAGCTTTATCCGTTCATCCAAATCCAAATTGTATCAAATTTAGTACCATTTAGTACTTTTCGTACTCAAAGGTACGAATTTCTAAAACTATCTCAATCCTACACCCCTACAGTAATCTTAATTCAAAACTTTAGGATTCCAGCTCTATCCGTTCACCCAAATCCAAATTTAGTACTGCTCGTAATCATAAATACGAACTTCCAAAACCATTTCCTTATTTCAACGCAATTTCCCAACCTTGATACTTAAAATTCAGGATTCCAGTTCTATCCGTTCACCCAAATCCAAATTGTAATAAATTTAGTACCATTTAGTACTTTTCGTACACATAAATACGAATTTCCAAAATTTCCCCAATCCTATGATCCAACAGTAATCTCAATTTCAAATTTCAGGATTCCAGCTCTGTCCGTTCACTCGAATCCCTATTGTACCAAATTTAGTACTTTTCGAACACATAAGTACTAATTTCCAAAACCACCTTCATATCTCAATCCTACACTTCAACAGTAATATTAATTCCAAATTTCAGGTTTCCAGCTCTATCCGTTCATTCAAATCCAAATTGTACTAAATTTAGCACCATTTAGTACTTTTCGTACCCATAAGTACGAATTTTCAAAACTACCTCAATCCTACACCCCACCAGTAATCTCAATTCCAAATTTCGAGATTCCAGCTATTATCCGTTCACCCAAATCCCCAATGTATCAAATTTAGTACCATTTAGTACTTTTCATACACATAAGTACGAATTTCCAAAAGTTCTTCAATCCTACACTCCAACAGTAATCTCAATTCCAAATATCAGGATTCCAGCTCTATCCGTTCACCCAAATCCCTATTGTACCAAATTTAGTACTATTTAGTACTTTTCGTACACATAAGCACGAATTTCCAAAACTACCCTCATATCTCAATCCTACACTACAACAGTAACCTTAATTCCAAATTTCAGGTTTCCAGCTCTTTACGTTCACCCAAATCTAAATTGTACTAAATTTAGTACTTTTCGTACACATGATTGGTAATTTTCCAAACCATTTCCTTTTAGAAGCACCACTTCCCAACCTTGATTTCCATACCAAATTCCTATATTCCTATATTCCTGGGGCCTATTATTGGTTTCATTAATTATTTAGCGATTTCTTCAAATTACAGATTTTGAAATTGAATAGATATAACTGTACATCTCCATGTACGATAAAATCCTTAATTGCAAATAAATCGTGGTAATATGCACAATTCTATTGCACTTTCATTGATTTGCAAACATTTAGTTATTACCAAAAAGTCAGGTCCATACAGTTTTTAGTTGTTGTTATTTCTGGCCGATTTCTGAATTTATTCCCCTAATGTTGTCTTCAACAGCAACTCATTTGTTCATTTGCGTAATTGATGTTTATACGCCATTATCACCAACTGCGACATCTGTTGCAATGGAAGATAACAAATGTCTTGTCTTTCTATTATTTAGTGGTTTACGATAAAATAAGTGCGCCTAGAAGTAAACTACAAAATTTGAAATTATGTGTGATCTCTTACGATATCAAGAAGTTATTGCATTGTTAATTTTACACATGTCTTGCAGAGGGCCAACTAAGTGAATAAGTACGTAATAGTAATGAAAAATAAGGATTTTTGTTGTTGTTATTTTTTGTGGTTCCAGGACGAATTTTCTAAAACCCGGCCTTATCTCGCACATTTGCATCAACAGTGACCCACTGGTAAACTTTCAAGCTCCTAGCTTTAGCCGTTTTGGCTGGGCGTTGATGATGAGTCAGTCAGTCAGTCAGTCAATCACTTATCACCAAGCTCATTTATATATATACTAGCAAAATGCCCGCTACTTCGTATGCGGAAAGCATATAAAAAGAAATAAACAATATATATTATGGAAATGACAAACACTGAAAATTTGGTCGCACTAATACCAATTTTAATCAATATTTATTTTTATCTTAGTACTGTACGTACCCTTTAAGTTCGATTTTCAAAAAGATCAGCCGTATCTCACCCTTACACATTAACAGCGAGATCAACGTTGCACACCAATACACACCCTAACTCCAAAAAATAAAAATTCCAGCACTGTCCCTACACCCAAAAACAAATTGAGTACCATTAAATAATTTTCGTATACTTATGGTACGTATTTCGACGATATATCTCATCCATACACAGACATTAATACAAAATAATTACAGTAAATTCCATAATAATTACAGTATTTCCAAATCTCAAGATTCCAGCAGTATCCGTTCGTCCAATTCCAAATTGTACCAAACTTAGTATCAAGTCAAACTCTTCGTATCCATAAGTAAGATTTTCCAAAACTACCTCAATCCTTCACTTTAGTAGTAATCTTACTTCCAAATTTCAGGATTCAAACTCTATCCGTTAAACCAAATTAAAATTGTACAAAATTTAGAACAATTTAGAATATTCGTGCCAATTTTCAAAACTTCCTCAACGCAACAGGGCTACAATAATCATACTTTCAAATTGCAGGATTCCACCGCTATCCGTTCACCTACATACAAATTGTATTAAATTTATTACCATAAGTTTGCTTTTTCAAAACAACCTGAATCCTACTCTTCGACTGTAATCGTAATTCCAAATTTCAGGATTCCAGCTCTATTAATTCACCCGAATCCAAATTGTATCAAATTTAGTACCATTTCATTCCCAAACAAAATTTTCAGGATTCCAGGTCTACACGTTCACCCAAATCTATATTGTACCATATTTAGTACTTCTCGTACCCATACGTACGACTTTTCAAAATTTCCTCAATACTACACTCCTACAGTAATCTTAATTCCTAATTCCAACACTATCCGTTTACTAAAATTCAAATTGTACCGAATTTAGTGCTTTCTGTAGCCATAAGTACGAATTTCCAAAACTACCTCAATTCTACTGTCCGACAGTAATCTTAGTTCCAAATTTCAGAATTCCAGCTTTATCCGTTCATCCAAATCCAAATTGTACCAAATTTAGTACCATTTAGTACTTTTCGTACTCAAACTCAACGCAACAGGGCTACAATAATCATGCTTTCAAATTGCAGGATTCCACCGCTATCCGTTCACCTACATACAAATTGTACTAAATTTAGTACCATTTAGTGCTTTTCGTAACCATAAGTTTGCTTTTTCAAAACAACCTGAATCCTACTCTTCGACTGTAATCGTAATTCCAAATTTCAGGATTCCAGCTCTATTAATTCACCCGAATCCAAATTGTATCAAATTTAGTACCATTTCATTCCCAAACAAAATTTTCAGGATTCCAGGTCTACACGTTCACCCAAATCTATATTGTACCATATTTAGTACTTCTCGTACCCATACGTACGACTTTTCAAAATTTCCTCAATACTACACTCCTACAGTAATCTTAATTCCAACACTATCCGTTTACTAAAATTCAAATTGTACCAAATTTAGTGGTTTTCGTACCCATAAGTACGAATTTCCAAACTACCTCAATTCTACTGTCCGGCAGTAATCTTAGTTCCGTTCATCCAAATCCAAATTGTACCAAATTTAGTACCATTTAGTACTTTTCGTACCCAAAGGTACGAATTTCCAAAACTATCTCAATCCTACACCCCTACAGTAATCTTAATTCAAAACTTTAGGATTCCATCTCTATCCGTTCACCCAAATCCAAATTTATTACTGCTCGTAATCAAAAACGAACTTCCAAAACCATATCCTTATTTCAACGCCATTTCCCAACCTTGATTCCCATACCAAATTTGAAGATTCTAGCTTTATCCATTAAAAATATGCAATTGGTACCAAATTTAGAAACTTTTAGTACTGTTACGAATGTAACTGATAGGTTTAAGTTAGTTTAGTTTAATTTCCGTTAATTTAAAAATTTGAATTGTAACGTAAAGTTTTTATTACGCAGTTACTTTATTTAAGCAACAACAACTACCATGTAGAACTCTCTTCATCATTCTAGTCGTTACATTACCTTTTGTTAATGTTCTTTTGTTTGTTTTGCCATAATAATGTAATTATCGTTAGTTCCTACTTCTTGTATTTCGTGTAGTTGTTTGTTGTTGTAATTACGTCATTACTGTGCTTGTCTACTTGTATGTATGTGAGTATGGTTGTTCGCTTAGTGCGAATGTGCGTCTGTGTGTTCGCTGCACAGATTCGAGTTGTTGCCATATTTCTAGATATTTCTAGACCAAGGAGATTTTGGGTATAAATAGAGTTACGAATGGCAACATTGAGTTGAGTTGTGTTTTGAGCGTTGAACTGAACAGATCGGTAAAAGAATAGCTGCGTGCTAACTAGAGACAAGCTGCGTGCTTAGTAATTAAAGTCGGTTACGAATAAGTGTAATAAAGTAAATAAAGCATTGTAGAAACGTAATCTAAAACGAACCCTGTTTTATTTGGTACAAATCGTACTGGGAAATAAAACAACGTCTACACGGAGATTAGTCAAACCTAATTCCGTAACAATTGGTGTCAGAAGTGGGATTACGATCATCCTACAATGAAGTTTAAGGATCTACGAGTGGAAGACTTGAAGAAGGAGCTAAGTAAGTTGGAGTTGTGTTCTACTGGCAACAAGGCCGAACTACAAAAACGCTTGTTGGAAGAGTTCGAGCGCCGTGGAATGAACATCGACGCATATGAGTTCGACAGTAAGGAGGAAGTCGAGTTATCGGCAAAGGGCGAATCCTCCGTTGAGGAAGTTTCATCGGTAGCTGCCAGTGGAGACGATTTGAAATCAATGCTGGCTATGATAATGCAGGAAATGAATAAGAAAAGTGAAGAAAATTCCAAAATGATGGAGAAATTAGATTCTAAAATGGAAGAAAATTCCAGAAAGAGTGAAGAATATTCCAGAAAATTAGAGGAAAAGTTAGAAGAGAACTCTAGAAAAATCGCTAAGGGCATGGAAGAGAAATTAGAGGCAAATTCTAGAACTATTAACGAGAAACTCGAGAACATCACGATGGTGATTGAAAAGAGAGTAGAAAACGTGGAGGTACAAATTAAAGAGATGGATAAAAAGATTTTGTCTGTTGACGAGAAATTTCTGGCTCAAGATGAGAAGATTCTGGGCATAGAGAGGAAAATGTCGGAACTGGAAATCAAAGGTGGCCCAGTGAGAGCTATTCATAACACGATAAAAATCAAGCCTCCAGTGTTCGACGGCTCAACCTCTTTAAATGTGTTCAAATTACAGTTCGAGACATTGGCTGCTAGAGATTCTTGGAACGACAACGACAAGGCGGTATCACTCCTTATGGCATTGAAGGGTGATGCTGCTGACGTATTACAGAGTATTCCCGCCGCTTCTAGGAACAACTGTGGAGATATAATGGCTGCTCTTGAACGTAAGTACGGTAGTGAACACAAGCAAGAGATCTACCGAATGGAACTGAGGGGAAGAGTCCAGAAGCCAAATGAGACCTTACAAGACTTTGCGGCTGATATAGAGCGGTTGGCGCAGTTGGCATATCCAGGAGAGACACATCCATTGGTGGACCGCATAAAGATTGAGACATTTGCAAGTGGTATTCGTGATCCAGAGATAAAATTTGCGACGTATGCGGCACCGATAGGAACATTTGCAGAAACCGTGTCATTTGCCCTGGCCCAAGAAACCGCGAGGATGCTGGTGAAACCTAAAGCCTACAACGTGAGGAGGCTGCAAGTTGAGGACAACAATTCCCAGACCGTTGTCGATCCGCTAAAGGATGCACTAATGTGTGTGAAACGAGGGGCTGGTAAAACGAGAAAGACTTGCTACAACTGTCGTAAAGCTGGACACATTGCACGAGAATGCATATTGCAACGACCAAGGCTCAGATCCACCTCACCGCCTTCAAAAAGCGACGACCAACCGGTGGCCAAGAATCTGGAAAGAGAGACATCAGGTGAATCAAATAAAATGAATTCCGTCAATCACGAGGCGCCGCTGGCAGAGGATGAAAACGATGGTCCCACAATTTCTATAGCCATAGTCCAGCAGAAGAATCACAACTTGACGGTTAAAGGCTTCGTCAATGGTGTATTGCGTACCTTGACATTGGACACCGGTGCAACAAAGTCCATTATTAGACCGGATTTGGTAAAAGGGAAGGTATTGCCGTTAAATGGAGTCAAATTGCGGACGGCCACAGGCGAGACTAGAACGGTGCATGGAAAGGCCTACCAAAGGCTGAGCATGGGTAGAAAATCTGTAAATTTCGATTTTGTAGTGGCCGATATTATGGACGAAGTTATACTTGGTGTAGACTTCATGATTGCCTTCGATATAAACCTGGACATAAAGCACCGTGTGATGACTTGGTCCAATGTGGAAATACCGATTAATGTGGGCTACAAAGAGAAGAAAAGCATGTGTCGCCCTAGCGCAGAATCTGACGAAATCGCTATAGATGTCCGTACGCTGAAGGTGGAAGCCGCCGAAAAATGGCCAGTACGAAAGCGGAAAAATCTCGCAACGAGGAGGAAAAAGCGAAGATGTACGTCGAGGAAACGTCCATCGAAAAGCGGCCGTACAACAAGGAGGGACAAGTCTGATGAAGACCAAGTGGCACTTAGGAAGGTGACCACAAAGAAAGAAGGTATAACGTCAAGATTCCTGGAGAGAAAGCAACGTCCAGAAGAGCAGAAGTCCAGAGCTGACGCAGTAGAGGGTACATCTAAATCGGTTGCCACCACTACGGAACGAGAACTGCGTCTAGTCAAGAGGAACAGGCTTAAGCGGGAGGCAGTGTTACCAATGCCCATACCACAGAGAGGGAACTGTGCCTATTCGGGACGAACAGGCTTAAGCGGGAGTCAATGTTACGAATGTAACTGATAGGTTTAAGTTAGTTTAGTTTAATTTCCGTTAATTTAAAAATTTGAATTGTAACGTAAAGTTTTTATTACGCAGTTACTTTATTTAAGCAACAACAACTACCATGTAGAACTCTCTTCATCATTCTAGTCGTTACATTACCTTTTGTTAATGTTCTTTTGTTTGTTTTGCCATAATAATGTAATTATCGTTAGTTCCTACTTCTTGTATTTCGTGTAGTTGTTTGTTGTTGTAATTACGTCATTACTGTGCTTGTCTACTTGTATGTATGTGAGTATGGTTGTTCGCTTAGTGCGAATGTGCGTCTGTGTGTTCGCTGCACAGATTCGAGTTGTTGCCATATTTCTAGATATTTCTAGACCAAGGAGATTTTGGGTATAAATAGAGTTACGAATGGCAACATTGAGTTAAGTTGTGTTTTGAGCGTTGAACTGAACAGATCGGTAAAAGAATAGCTGCGTGCTAACTAGAGACAAGCTGCGTGCTTAGTAATTAAAGTCGGTTACGAATAAGTGTAATAAAGTAAATAAAGCATTGTAGAAACGTAATCTAAAACGAACCCTGTTTTATTTGGTACAAATCGTACTGGGAAATAAAACAACGTCTACACGGAGATTAGTCAAACCTAATTCCGTAACAGTACTTTTCGTACACTTATAGGTCGAGTTTCTAAATACCCTTTGGTACATCTTCCTAACTCTCCACCAATGACCACTCGTTCAAAATTTCAGAATTCTAGCTCTTCGCGTTTGCCTAATACAATGGATTCCATATTTAGTACACTTTAGCACTTTTCGTACCTTTCTACGACGAATTTCCAAAAACCCCTTTACACAAAAACAAATTGTACCAAATTCTGTACAATTCGATTTTCCAAAACAACCTTAATCCTTCACTTAAACAGTAACCATAATTCCAAATAACAGGATTCCAGCGCTATCCGTGCACTCAAATCCAAGTTGTACCATTTGGTACATTTCGTACCCATAAGTACGAATTTCAAAAACTACTTCCATCTCAATCTTAAGGCCCCCACTCATTAGTCAGTCTGACTGCCAGCATTTATGGTAGTATGTGTAAATTTTTGAAATTTTGAGAATGTATGTGTGAGTTTTCCAAGACTGATGAAAATCAAAATAGTTTTGATTTCAAAATGAACCCCCATCAGTCTGGGTGAATTGTGTTTGTTTTCAAATTGTCAATAAATAATTTTGAAAAACAGAAAATAATGTTTTGTTTTGGAACACAAAAACGTAGAATTCATTCATTTTTGGAGGAGAAATTCAAGTTTTCTAGACTTGACTGATGGTTCGTGCTACACACTTGTCAGTCACACATACAGAAAGGGTTCGTCGGACTGACGGCACAGACTGATAAATGAGTGGGGGCCTTTATACTCCAACAGCAGTCTGACCGAATTCCAGGATTCCAAATTGTATCACAGGTAGTACCACTTAGTAATTTTCGTACCCTTACTACCTCAGTCCTACACTCCAATAGTTATCCTAATTTCAAATTTCAGGACTCAAACACTATCCGTCACCCAAATCCAAATTCTACTCTATAGCCTACCGCGAACGGGTTTCAAATTCTAACTCTTTCCGTTTACTAAAATTCATACTTTAAATTAAAATAATTAAATTAAAATACTTAAAATTCAGGATTCCAGTTCTATCCGTTCACCCAAATCCAAATTGTAATAAATTTAGTACCATTTAGTACTATTCGTACACATAAATACGAATTTCCAAAATTTCCCCAATCCTATGCTCCAACAATAATCTCAATTTCAAATTTCAGGATTCCAGCTCTGTCCGTCCACTCGAATCCCTATTGTACCAAATTTAGTACTTTTCGAACACATAAGTACGACTTTCCAAAACCACCCTCATATCTCAGTCCTACACTTCACAGTTATCTTAATTCCAAATTTCAGGTTTCCAGCTACATACATACGTTCACCCAAATCCAAATTGCACTAAATTTAGTACCATTTAGTACTTTTCGTACCAATAAGTACGAATTTTCAAAACTACCTCAATTCTACACCCCACCTGTAATCTCAATTCCAAATTTCGAGATTCCAACTATATCCGTTCACCCAAATCCCCATTGTATAAGTTCGATACATTGGTTACGCCAATGTATATGTTCGATGCATTGTTTCCCCTTCGGCAGCATTACAATTAACCGCATTAATTGGCCGCTCTTTCGAGCTCAAATGGGGAAATCTTCTCTGCCTTTCTTTTAGGAGTCACATTCGCCTGGTTCGGATTGTGGGAGAGAATATTCCTTCTTTCCCACGCTCTCTCCTAAAAGTCATATTCGCTCAGTTCGGATGCAGAAGGGGCGCTTTCCAATGCTGTCGTCGTCGTTGTTGATCACAACCTTGTAAGCGCTATTATGCTCATCTGCAACTTCACTTGTTCTTTCGCTTCCCTTAATAACACACGTCATAAAGGTAAAGTCTCGTTTCTTTGAAACTCATCTACTTTACAACAAAGAATTGAAAATAAATCTACATAAAATTATATACACCAATTTGTTTTTATTTTTCTTTTCTTTTTGGGTTTCAAATACACTGGTATCACGCCAACATTTTGATCCAATCGAGCCGGATCAATAACCTGCATATTAAAGTTGTTGCTAATCTTGGTTTCTTTCCCTATTTTCAAAGGAGAAAAATCATCAACATCATCATCCCCCCTCATCAGTGCGCATCATCTCACCATCATCCACATCAAAAATCATCCAAATAACCAAAATATCCACAAACAACATCATTTACTAAAAGGTACGTAGTTCAGTTTCTTTTATATTGAGCATACCGCGAGTGTTGTTGTTTTGCTTTTTTTCGGTTTTAAAAAAGTGATATTTTTGATATTTCGTTCGCTACGTCGCGTACTGGTCGCCCTACAATTGCCTTAACGCGTGTGTTATAACATAAAAACCATCATACAGTCCACTTATTGTCGTACAATTTGCTAAATAATCGTATTAAAATAACCAATAATCCCAATATTGTGCTTTATTTTAATACATTCGCTGATTATTTACAAAAAATCTAAATTATTCTAATTTAATTTCTGCCTAATTTGCATTTGTTCGCATTCTATTGCTTTAATTTGTTTGCCGGTGATCGATTCTGTAGTGCTTGTTTATTATTTCTACCTAAGGGCTTACATACACACATTCCCTTAATCGTTGAAATTGTCAGCCACTAGTGAGAAAAAACAATAACAACACTACTATTCTCCATCGTGCCCTTTTATTTGCAATTCTAAAAACTACCAACAATTTTCTAATCTCATTTGTCGTTTGGGTTTTTTGTCGTTTAATCGCAACAACAAAAATACCCAAAAATTCCAGCATCCATACAAGCTAGCAACAATTTATTTCTTTTTTTTCCAACTCTCTTGTCGTTGGTTGGTTTGTGTGTGGTTTGACTAACATACGTTGATCGCTCTGCCGACGCGACGCTGCTTGTGTTTTCCTTTCTTTTATTCGTTTTCGTTGCTGGCTGTCGCACCTTGGGCACCAGTGTAAAAAATAATATTTTTTTTGATAAATTTTTAATAAAATTTTGTTTGTTATTTTTTTCGAATATAATTTCGTGTCGCGATTAAATATTGATTGTTCGTAATATTATTCGAATAAAGCACCCTACCATCGGCATTATTGATAATATTTATATTATAAATTGACATTTTATTTACATATTTTGTTGCTATTATTTATAAATATTTATTTATAAATTCAATTCTAATTTGTTTTCGAAATATTTTTTGGATAAATTCGTTTTTACCACATAGTGTGACGTGCACCCTACTGTCGGTAATAGACGATTTTCTCATTATTTTGTCGCAAACTTGTGATTTCTCGAAATTTTTCGTACTTTTTTTGTGCGCTTTTCGGTGCTATTAGCCATCGTGCTTATTTCTCCTGATCTTTTTCTGCAAAGTAGACCGTGTGTACCCTACATTCGGTTCTAGTTGACTTTCTGAAATAGTTAAAAAAGTGATTTTTTTGAGAATTTTGAATTTTCTGTCGATTCTTTTGGTTTTTTCTTGTCTTAAATCATGTCGGTCACTCCTGTCACACAATTTATTCGTGCTTCTGACAATGTTGTCAAATTCATTGCTGGCTTTAATCTGATTAGGCCAGAAAACCACACTGTTTTCAATCTTGAGATTCGTAACACGGAACTTCAAGATTTGTGGAATAAAGTGAAGGATACTTATGATAAGTATCTGGATCATCTTATTACCGTAGAGGGTACTAGTTCAAATGACATTTCGTCGGCTGACGCAAAGTATCAAACTACTTGCGAAAGCTACGTCGCTTGTTTGTCGACAATTAATGAAAAATTGCAGGAGCTTAAGTCAGTAAAGTCTTCCCCTGCTTCCCCATCTGCCTTGCTCGTTAGTACTCCTCAAAACAGTCCATCTCAAAATAGTCATCGGATCAATTCTGCGATTCGTGGGTCCAATATACCTAATATTGGTCAACAACCAGCCTCTAATGGTGGCAATATCTCTATTCATAGTTCTATTTCTCCACATTTATCGAATACTGCTTTCCCAGATGTCCAAAACCCTTCGGACATTTCTATTGCTAATTGGAGCTTACCACCATACGTTTCGAATAACATGCATCATCTTCATTTACCACCGTGTGACATTGAAGATTTCCATGGTGACTTCTTATCGTGGCCCACTTTCCGGGATCTTTTCTCAGCCATGTTCATTAATAACGCTGGGCTAAGTGACATTGAAAGGCTTTGTCACTTGGTGCAAAAAACAAAAGGTGAGGCTAGGGAAATCGTTGCAAAGTTTCCACTCACCCACAAAAGTTTTGCTTTAGCTTGGAAGTCGTTAAAGGATACGTACGACAACAAACGTATCCTAGTCCATAACCATCTCAAGCTCCTATTTGACCTTCCTGCCTTTGAAATTGAAACTAGTTCCAATTTGAAAACTATACAGCGTGGAATAAATAGTTGTATTTCTGCTATGTCAGTCTATGATGTAGCCACGGATCATTGGGATCCAATTTTGGTATTCATTTGTCAACAGCGTTTGCCTAAATTAACTGCAACTTTGTGGGAACAGAGTATTAGAGACAAATCTTCTTTATCCTCGTGGGATGAAATAGATAAATTCCTCACAGAAAGAATCCAAACTTTAGCTTGCCTTAGGGACATGAGAGGTTCTTCTTCTATTTCAATTCCGAAAAGTAGAGTCAAAACTAATCTTGCTACTTCTTCGGTCAAAGATAAGTCGAAATCGGTATGTGTACTTTGTCGCAAAGAATCTCATTCATTGCGTTCTTGTCCTAAATTTAGGGCGCTGTCATTTGAAAAAAGATTTGAAGCCGCTAAAAAGCAGGGTTGTTGTCTTAATTGTCTTTCAGTGGGACATTCAGTCAAAGACTGCTCAAGTACCCACAATTGTAATATTTGCAAAGGTCGCCATCATACAATGTTGCATAGGCCTACTTCAGCTCCTTCTAGACCACCTACCTCACTCCCCTCGTTTACCAATAGCCATCCTCCACAAGTAGATGGAAACATAGCTTCTACCTCCACTGGCGCAAATCCTAGAGCCATGAATAGTCAAGTGTTCCATACATCCCAAAATCGGAATGTCTTGTTAGGTACTGCGATGGTGGACATTGTTCATTTAGGAGTTTCGTATCCCGCTAGGGCTCTTATCGATCCCGGTTCAGAGGCTTCGTTTATTACAGAAAATTTGCAAAAGGTTCTTAAATTGCCAACTCGGTCCATTAATGCAACTGTTTCTGGTGTCAATGGTTCTACCTATGCCACTTCAAAGAAAAATTGTCCACTTCGCATTGGTTCACCAATCGATTCTTCCTTAGTAGTAGAGACATTAGCATTTGTTCTTCCAAAAATTTCTGGAAGTCTTCCATCATTTTCCCTCAGTTCAAACATCACTTCTCGCTTGCCTAATCTTCGTTTCGCTGATTCCCACCTCTTTGATTCTAGACCTGTTGATTTGTTATTGGGGGCGGATTTGTATCCACAAATTTTGCGGGAAGGGACGCTTCGAAATATTCTGGACTCCTTGTTAGCCCAAAACACGATATTCGGCTGGATTCTGACTGGTCCCATGCCTTCTTCCTCAGTCCAGGTCTTTTCGACTGTGTTGGATATAGCTGAGGAGGAATCTCTCAACGAAACACTACTCCGGTCACCATCGGACATGTTTCGTGAGAGGAATTATCGTGCCACGACCGTGCGAGATTCGGAGGGTCGTTACGCAGTAACGCTTCCCTTTAATTCCGGATTTCCGCAAACATTGCAACTGGGGGATTCTCGTAGAAACGGTTTGAAACAGTTTTGTCGGTCGAATAAATCTCTTCTTCGAAGACCTCGGTAAAAAGTCGTTTATGTTCAACCCCCAAAATCTTATTCCAATTCTCTCGCTTGCTGCATTCCACATTCATTAACCTCGACAAACCGTCCACAAAACTCGTAGTATTTTATTTTTTTTAACTTTCAATGGTATTATTCTGAATCATCTTCTTCCAACTCTTCAGGTAGATGTAATTCTATAGATAGTGTCGATCCCAAGCATTTTCCTTTCCAAATCATTTGGTGTAGAACTTCTTCTTCTGACCCTATTCAAAATTTAAGTTGCAAACGGTCACATGTGGGATACACTGTGCGCCCTTCCTCGCCATTCGTACACCTTGTCAATTAGTAGATGACACTCAGTATCATTATTCACTCACATTATTCGTCGATGATTATCCATCACAAACTTTGAACTGAGGAAGTGGACATCAAATCATATTTCTCCTTTGTCTCGCTTTTCTCCTGGTAAACTGGTTATATCCACATTCTTCCTTTGTATAATTCAACAGTTTCAAGCCATTAGGACTTCGATTAAAAGCTAATTCCGATTCTTTCATTTCCTAGATACTTCCGAAATTAAAGCGACCAAGCTTCGTTTAGTAAGTCTTGCCCAAAAATTATATTTTGCTGAGGATAAAAGCTCACTTCTGTCACTAAACCTTCGTTTGGACTAAGACCCTCGTTCGCGTCTTGTTAAGTTTCCAACACGGTCCTACACTGAGCGCCACCCGATTTTATTGCCGTATCGTTGTCGATTTGTTCGTCTTATTGCAGAATTCGTTCACGCTATTTCCACTCATGGTGGAAATCAGTTGATGTTTCGTATACCTCGTATCACATTTGATATGAAGACATTTACGGGTAAAGCGTGTCGAATTACCCAAGGTTACGTACTTGTCTTCACCTGCTTTTTAGCTAAAGCAGTTCACTTAGAAGCCACTTCTGACCTATCTGCTGCTTCATTTCTGGCATCTTTCGGTTTTATTTTCATCGTGGTTGCCCTAGGACATTGTTTTCTAATAAAGGAACCATTTCGTCGGAATTTCTCGTATCATTGAAAATTTATTTCTTCGCACAACGAACAACCAATATCCTTCCAATGCCGTGTAAAATGCAAAATCGCGCGTCATGGCTCAACCTTGTTAGCCCACCTCACAATATACTTCGTTTTCCTGGGTTATTTTAGTCGCAGTACACCCCTAAATTGAAAAAATCGTGCTAGTCGAATTAAGTAAAAATTTAATTACACCTAAACTGCTCAATAGAAACTGAACTACGACACCTCTCACTTGCAACATACTCCACTACTAACTCTAGTTTAAGTTTGCTCGCGAATTAGTCTAACCCTGTTGCCTCGCAGATAGCGCGTCAAGGTGGGCGGCAAATGTATAAGTTCGATACATTGGTTACGCCAATGTATATGTTCGATGCATTGTTTCCCCTTCGGCAGCATTACAATTAACCGCATTAATTGGCCGCTCTTTCGAGCTCAAATGGGGAAATCTTCTCTGCCTTTCTTTTAGGAGTCACATTCGCCTGGTTCGGATTGTGGGAGAGAATATTCCTTCTTTCCCACGCTCTCTCCTAAAAGTCATATTCGCTCAGTTCGGATGCAGAAGGGGCGCTTTCCAATGCTGTCGTCGTCGTTGTTGATCACAACCTTGTAAGCGCTATTATGCTCATCTGCAACTTCACTTGTTCTTTCGCTTCCCTTAATAACACACGTCATAAAGGTAAAGTCTCGTTTCTTTGAAACTCATCTACTTTACAACAAAGAATTGAAAATAAATCTACATAAAATTATATACACCAATTTGTTTTTATTTTTCTTTTCTTTTTGGGTTTCAAATACACTGGTATCACGCCAACACCCATTGTCCCAAATTTAGTACTTCTCATTAACATAAGTAAGAATTTCCAAAACTTCCCCAGTCCTACACTCCAACAGTAATATCAATTCCAAATTTCAGGAATCCAGCTCTATCCGTTCACCCAAATCCAAATTGTACTAAATTTAGTACCATTTAGTACTTTTCGTACACTCAAGTTTCCAAAAACCCTTTGGTGCATATTTCTTACTCTTCATCAGTGATCCTTAGTCCAAATTTGAGGAATCAAACTCTATCCGCTCACACAAATCGAAACTGTACCAAATTTAGTGCTATTTAGTATTTTTCGTACCCTATGTACGAATTTCCAAAACTTCCACAATACTAAACTCCACCAGTAATCTCAGTTCCAAATTTCGAGATTCCAGAGCTATCCGTTCACCCAAATTCCCATTATACAAAATTTAGTTCCATTTAGTACTTTCCGTACACATAAGTACTAATTTCCAAAACCACCCTCATATCTCAATCTTACACTTCAACAGTAATATTAATTCCAAATTTCAGGTTTCCAGCTCTTTCCTTTCACCCAAATCTAAATTGTACTAAATTTAGTACCATTTAGTACTATTCGTACACATAAATACGAATTTCCAAAATTTCCCCAATCCTATGCTCCAACAATAATCTCAATTTCAAATTTCAGGATTCCAGCTCTGTCCGTTCACTCGAATCCCTATTGTACCAAATTAAGTACTTTTCGAACACATAAGTACGAATTTGCAAAACCACCTTCATATCTCAGTCCTACACTTCACAGTAATCTTAATTTCAAATTTCAGGTTTCCAGCTACATACATACGTTCACCCAAATCCAAATTGCACTAAATTTAGTACCATTTAGTACTTTTCGTACCCATAAGTACGAATTTTCAAAACTACCTCAATCCTACACCCCACCAGTAATCTCAATTCCAAATTTCGAGATTCCAGCTTTTATCCGTTCACCCAAATCCCCATTGTATCAAATTTAGTACCATTTAGTACTTTTCATACACATAAGTACGAATTTCCAAAAGTTCTTCAATCCTACACTCCAACAGTAATCTCAATTCCAAATATCAGGATTCCAGCTCTATCCGTTCACCCAAATCCCTATTGTACCAAATTTAGTACTATTTAGTACTTTTCGTACACATAAGTACTAATTTCCAAAACTACCCTCATATCTCAATCCTACACTTCAACAGTAATATTAATTCCAAATTTCAGGTTTCCAGCTCTATCCGTTCATTCAAATCCAAATTGTACTAAATTTAGTACCATTTAGTACTTTTCGTACCCATAAGTACGAATTTTCAAAACTACCTCAATCCTACACCCCACCTGTAATCTCAATTCCAAATATCGAGATTCCAGCTATTATCCGTTCACCCAAATCCCCATTGTATCAAATTTAGTACCATTTAGTACTTTTCATACACATAAGCACGAATTTCCAAAACTACCCTCATATCTCAATCCTACACTACAACAGTAACCTTAATTCCAAATTTCAGGTTTCCAGCTCTTCAGCTACGTTCACCCAAATCTAAATTGTACTAAATTTAGTACCATTTAATACTTTTCGTACACATGATTGGTAATTTTCCAAACCATTTCCTTTTAGAAGCACCACTTCCCAACCTTGATTTCCATACCAAATTCCTATATTCCTGGGGCCTATTATTGATTTCATTAATTAGTTATCGATTTCTTCAAATTACAGATTTTGAAATTGAATAGTTATGACTGTACATCTCCATATACGATAAAATTCTTAATTGCAAATAAATAGTGGTAGTATGCACAATTTTATTGCACTTTCATTGATTTGCAAACATTTAGTTATTCACGACATCTGTTGCAATGGAAGATAACAAATGTCTTGTCTTTATATTATTTAGTGGTTTACGGTAAAATAAGTGCGCCTAGAAGTAAACTACAAAATTTGAAATTATGTGTGATCGTTTACGGTATCATGAAGTTATAGCATTGTTAATTTGACACATGTCTTGCAGAGGGCAAACTAAGTGCATAAGTACGTAATAATAATGAAAAATAAGGATTTTTGTTGTTGTTATTTTTTGTGGTTCCAGGACGAATTTTCTAAAACCCGGCCTTATCTCGCACATTTGCATCAACAGTTACCCCCTGGTAAAATTTCAAGCTCCTAGCTTTAGCCGTTTTGGCTGGGCGTTGATGATGAGTCAGTCAGTCAGTCAGTCAGTCAATCACTTATCACCAAGCTCATTTACATATATATATAGACTAGCAAAATGCCCGCTACTTCGTATGCGGAAAGCATATAAAAAGAAATAAACAATATATATTATGGAAATGACAAACACTGAAAATTTGGTCGCACTAATACCAATTTTAATCAATATTTATTTTTATCTTAGTACTGTACGTACCCTTTAAGTTCGATTTTCAAAAAGATCAGCCGTATCTCACCCTTACACATTAACAGCGAGATCAACGTTGCACACCAATACACACCCTAACTCCAAAAAATAAAAATTCCAGCACTGTCCCTACACCCAAAAACAAATTGAGTACCATTAAATAATTTTCGTATACTTATGGTACGTATTTCGACGATATATCTCATCCATACACAGACATTAATACAAAATAATTACAGTAAATTCCATAATAATTACAGTATTTCCAAATCTCAAGATTCCAGCTGTATCCGTTCGTCCAATTCCAAATTGTACCAAACTTAGTATCAAGTCAAACTCTTCGTATCCATAAGTAAGATTTTCCAAAACTACCTCAATCCTTCACTTTAGTAGTAATCTTACTTCCAAATTTCAGGATTCAAACTCTATCCGTTAAACCAAATTAAAATTGTACAAAATTTAGAACAATTTAGAATATTCGTACCAATTTTCAAAACTTCCTCAACGCAACAGGGCTACAATAATCATACTTTCAAATTGCAGGATTCCACCGCTATCCGTTCACCTACATACAAATTGTATTAAATTTAGTACCATAAGTTTGCTTTTTCAAAACAACCTGAATCCTACTCTTCGACTGTAATCGTAATTCCAAATTTCAGGATTCCAGCTCTATTAATTCACCCGAATCCAAATTGTATCAAATTTAGTACCATTTCATTCCCAAACAAAATTTTCAGGATTCCAGGTCTACACGTTCACCCAAATCTATATTGTACCATATTTAGTACTTCTCGTACCCATACGTACGACTTTTCAAAATTTCCTCAATACTACACTCCTACAGTAATCTTAATTCCAACACTATCCGTTTACTAAAATTCAAATTGTACCAAATTTAGTGGTTTTCGTACCCATAAGTACGAATTTCCAAACTACCTCAATTCTACTGTCCGGCAGTAATCTTAGTTCCGTTCATCCAAATCCAAATTGTACCAAATTTAGTACCATTTAGTACTTTTCGTACCCAAAGGTACGAATTTCCAAAACTATCTCAATCCTACACCCCTACAGTAATCTTAATTCAAAACTTTAGGATTCCATCTCTATCCGTTCACCCAAATCCAAATTTATTACTGCTCGTAATCAAAAACGAACTTCCAAAACCATATCCTTATTTCAACGCCATTTCCCAACCTTGATTCCCATACCAAATTTGAAGATTCTAGCTTTATCCATTAAAAATATGCAATTGGTACCAAATTTAGAAACTTTTAGTACTTTTCGTACACTTATAGGTCGAGTTTCTAAATACCCTTTGGTACATCTTCCTAACTCTCCACCAATGACCACTCGTTCAAAATTTCAGAATTCTAGCTCTTCGCGTTTGCCTAATACAATGGATTCCATATTTAGTACACTTTAGCACTTTTCGTACCTTTCTACGACGAATTTCCAAAAACCCCTTTACACAAAAACAAATTGTACCAAATTCTGTACAATTCGATTTTCCAAAACAACCTTAATCCTTCACTTAAACAGTAACCATAATTCCAAATAACAGGATTCCAGCGCTATCCGTGCACTCAAATCCAAGTTGTACCATTTGGTACATTTCGTACCCATAAGTACGAATTTCAAAAACTACTTCCATCTCAATCTTAAGGCCCCCACTCATTAGTCAGTCTGACTGCCAGCATTTATGGTAGTATGTGTAAATTTTTGAAATTTTGAGAATGTATGTGTGAGTTTTCCAAGACTGATGAAAATCAAAATAGTTTTGATTTCAAAATGAACCCCCATCAGTCTGGGTGAATTGT